>NC_084517.1:3281106-3596106 GCF_024500385.1 Phyllopteryx taeniolatus | reverse complement strand
ACTGCACACACACACACACACACACCAACGGCAACTCAATGAGCACTAACAAGCTATGGTCAGTGCCCCATGAAAAGAAGACATTGTGTAAACACCAAAAAGAAAATTAAGTGTTCAACAGCGAAAAAGCATTTAGCATTTTCCAAAATCCTGATGTACTTTTGTTGTAAACATCGGAGACAATTTGGATTCAAGACAAAACTAAAGTGTCTCCTTTTCCTTTGGGTTTGTCCCGTCAGAGGTTTTTTTTTGTAAATATCTAAGATAACAGGGAGTACCAACTGACCTCCCGTGCTGATGTCTCCCCAGCCGGTGACCCAGCTCTCGGTTCCGGCGGAGAAGGAGCTTTGGTCAGCCGCCAGGCAGACGGGCCGGATGAAGTCGTTGAAAGCCACGGGCGAGGAAAGCCTCAACAGGGCCAAGTCGTTGTCACTGGTGCACGAGTTGTAGTCAGGGTGGCGGATGATCTCGATGATTCTCCGGCGTACCTCGTTAGGATTGGGACCCTGCTGGCTTTGACGACCCAAATACGCCTTCTCACCTCTAACTCTGCACACACACACACACACACAGTGACGTTATTCGAGGCCTGCTTGAAGAGAGTAGAGTGGAGGAGGGCCGGCTGAAAAACCCTCTCAAAACTTCTCCGATGAACTCGCCTTTCTGGGCAAACCATTCACTCCTGCTGCCTGGCGATTTTGGACACAAAAAGCCTCACCTTTTTGTTCAATTTTTGTTTTCTTTCACTTAAAGTGAGGGAAAGTTGATCAACTCCTATACTGACCGCAGTGTTCCTTTTTTGGCTCATTTCTCAGCCAGAATCAATATTTTACACCTCCTTCTGCCTGCCCTAATTCAGTCACTTTTGAACCAGTCTAGAAAATGAGCACATTGCCGTATAGAATTCATATGTCATTACGTCAAGTGCAATGGTTGTGAGACGACTTAGTTCGAGGTGAACGCTCTCAGCGAATTCCATGGAAAATCCCCAGTCAGTTGCGGCCAATCAACATCATCCACCAGTCACATGATGCAAACCCTCCCCTTGGAACTGACACTTGGCCGTTCCTCAGTATTATTCACCCTGTCTTGGCATCAAGTAAAATACCTTATGTTTTGGGCAGGGTTGTTTGTGTAGTGTGTTTGTGTAAACTTCTCAAGAGAAACCAATTAGTCCACCCTACCTTGGCGTTGGGCCAATTAAAAGCTCTGATGAATGTGTCAAACTGTATCATCACTTGACTAAAATTGTATAGTTTCTTTTCAGAATGTACTGTAATTCCTTGTGTATAATCCACATTTTTCCCCCCCAAAAAATGTTCAAAAGTCAATAGTGTGCATTATGCATATGTATCGGGGAAAATGTAAAAAAAAAAAAAAACGTTCACATTTTATAAATGTATGCCGCCATCTATGATAAACCTGTACACTTTCATTCCAATATGCTACCGCCACATAGAGGTTATGAGAAAGGTGTACACTTTCATTCTAATATGCCACCACCACCGAGTGGTTATGAAAAAGGTGTAGCCTACACTTTAATTCCAATATGACAGGGATACGTATGACTGCATATATGTACAGTTGTGCTCATAAGTTTACATACCTTGGGAGAATTTCTGAAATATTTTTTTTTTTTTTTGTTATATGACTGTTGACTGAACAAAAAGCATCATTCATTTCTTTATGGTTATGTTTTGTTTAATGAAAATGCCTTTCTGTAATGCTTGACCGTTTAATTTGAATCCCTTTAAAATAAAATTCAATGTGTTTCGCCTGGTCCTTCATGTTTTCTTGAAAGAATTGTACCCATCTTACAAATTCTGACTGGGTAATCAAACATATGAGCACAACTGTATGTTACGTAATTTACAAAATAAAAGTAGGGCTGTGAATTTCAAAATAAGAGCAAGTACATTAAAAAAAGGATTTCATGCAAAAAAAATCATGCATTGTAAAAATGCATTATACATAGGTAGAAGGGTTTTCCAGACTTTTGAGGTCAACTTTGGGGGGTGCGTATTATACATGGGTGCGCATTATACACGAGAAAAGACGTTACGTGTTCAAATAAAGTGCTTAGCTTCAGAATAATTCTTTGAAAAAAAACTAACAAAATACAGATAAATTTGTTTTGATCAGGCGGCACGGTGAGCGACTGGTTAGCATATCTGCCTCACAGTTCTGAGGACCGGGGTTCAAATCCCAGCCCTGTCTGGTTGGAGTTTGCATGTTCTCCCCGTGGCTGGGTGGGTTTTCTCTGGGCACTCCGGTTTCCTCCCACATCCCAAAAACATGCATGGTGCGTTGATTGAAGACTCTAAATTGCCCGTAGGTGTGAATGTGAGTGCGAATGGTTGTTTGTTTATATGTGCCCTGCGATTGGCTGGCGACCAGTTCAGTGTACCCCGTCTCTCGCCCGAAGATAGCTGGGATAGGCTCCAGCGCGCCCGCGACTCTAGTGAGGATAAAGCGGTACAGAAAATGGACGGATGTTTTTGTCATATGGGTAGAAGCAAAATCATGCATTTTAAAAATGCATTATACATAAGTAGAAGGGTTTTCCAGACTTTTTGAGGTGATGTGTGTATGCGTGTGTGTGCGCGTCTCACCTCTTACGAAAGCAGTGTGCCGCCGACAGCACCCACTCGCTGTTGATGAGCGACCCCCCGCAGATGTGTCTCCTCCTCCTGTGCAGGCTCACCTGCCAGGGCCACGCACCTGGAGGGGCCTCCTCACCCCCCACGATGCGGGTGTTGAAAGGGGCCTGCCCGCACACTGAAAACACAAGCGTGCGCAAACACACACACACACGAGGGTGGGCAAACGTTTTGTGCTCAAGACCCAAATTAGATTTTTAAAACAGACAGATGGGCCAACTCATTTGAAAATGAGGTTTAAAAAAAGGAAAAAGGTGGAAGAAAAGAAGAAAGGGAGGCTGAAACTCACTATCAAGGAGCGGACTGGTGGGCGTGATGTTGGGGATTAGGGTTGTGGTGATGGGTGGGGCAGTGGTGGGGGGTGGCAGCCCACTGCAGCTAACCTCCACGTCTGGGTCCGTGCCCGGAGACGTGAAGGTGACAAAGCCTGGCAGGTTGTCGTTGCCTGTGAGGATGCTGATCCAATCCTGGTACTGGGACACCCGCGCGTAGACACCCGGAAAGTCCGGCCGGGCGCAACCATTACCAAAGCTCACCACCCCGCTCTGGACCCACACGGACCCTTGTTTGCTCATCATGGGACCACCGGAATCACCCTGTGGAACACCGCATTCTCTTTGTTAGGATGGAGTCAAGATCACGTTGGTGTATGTGGCACGCCGTTTCTCTCTGCCAGTGTTGTGTGTTTTTGTGCTGTTAATGTTGCTTTTAACTTAAATGGTCAACTCGCTGCTGGTGTATCATCACCAAACTTTACTTGATCTACGATTTATTGGCGACGATCAATTTCAATAGACAGGCCTCTGCATTATCAGCCTTTAAATCACTTCTTCAAACACAATTCCACTTCGGTGCACTGTACTTGCTTTTTCAGCGCATAACAAATATACTTGTTTTGTTTATCATGAAAAACATGAAGTCACCTGACAGGAGTCCTTTCCTCCCTCTCTCAGACCAGCGCAAATCATGTTGTCGGTGATACTTCCTATGCCGTAGTCACATTGGCACTGGCGGTTTCCTACTATGGGAACCTCCACTTCCATCAGGTCTTGGGGGGCCGGCAGAGGAACTGCAAACCACAACAACACCAAATGTGTGTCACTGACAAACCAGGTGTTCCTCTGCTATAGCTTGGAATGAAGTGATTGTCTTTCATTGGTTTTTACAGTTTATAGGAAAAACGGAATTTAGAGTTGCGTGCCTTCTGTGTAGTACCACATTGTGCCACACTATACCTGGCAGCACTGAGCTCTATTGCAAGACATGCAGTGTAATTAAGAGCAAGAAGAAGAGGTAGAGACTGCCCCCATAATAAGCGCCGCACGGTTAGTGGCTCTCAAGTCGCAGATAGAATATATGCTGGTGTAGCAGGGCATGACATCAACACTCGCCAAAGGTGGGTCCATTTCCACGAGCCCCCTTTTTTTTGTCAACTTCAAAGCATGTGCTAATACACAACAATTGTAAAAGAGTCCAAAAATATTCTTTCCTATGAAAGTTTTTTTTAAAAAGTCAAATGTACTTTTATCTTAAAGCACGTACCTTAAACACTTGACGTTGGAAGCTAACGATGGTTATATAAGAGCAGCTGCTTGCTGCAATTTACATATGAGCTGAAGGGTCGACTCATCGCAAAAATAATCGATGCCAGGCATAACGTACTTGTTTTCGTAAACGTCAAAGACAGTTTTCAAGGAACTAAAGGTACTCGCTTTTAGAAAAACAAAAAGGGCGATTGGGAGTGTCAACCGACCTCCCGAGCCGATGTTCCCCCAACCGGTGACCCAGCTGTCAGTTCCGGCGAAGAAGGAGCTTTGGGCCGCCGCCAGGCAGACAGGGCGGATGAAGTCATTGAAGGCCACAGGCGAGGAAAGCCTCAACAGGACCACGTCGTTGTCTAGGGTCGCCGGGTTGTAGTCGGGATGAAGGATTTGCTCCACGACGCTGCGGCTCACCTCGTTAGGATTGGAACCCATTTGGCTCTGACGACCCACAACCGCCGTCATCATAGGGCTAGTACTGCACACACACGCACACACAAAATGACTTATTTTTTTTTTTTTTTTTTTTAGGTTTGTATTGCTTTGTTGTTATTAGTTGTTTCGTTTTGTGATTGATTTGGATTATTATTGTATTGAAATATACCTTTTGGCCACTCCAGGCCACTTTTGGAGAATTCAAACCCATGAAAAGTACATTTTTTAAATTCCTTGTTATTTACTGGGGCGGCACAGCAATAGAGTGGTTAGCAAGACTGTCTCACAGTTTAGAGGTCGTGGGTTTGAATCTTGGCTCGGACCTTCCTGTGTGGAGTTTCCCCGTGCTTACGTTCCGAAAGGTGCATGTTAGCTTCACTGAAGTCTCTAAATTGTTATTAGGTGCTACCACATGACATATTTGTAGTTCCTTGAATGACTTACTGCACTCCCAGATGCCGTTTTAATTTGGAAAAAAAAGGAGGGAAAAAAATGTACTGCGCTACTGAGAATATATAAAAATGTAATTCTTGAGGTTGTTTTGTGCAAACAAACTGGAATTTGAAGGGTTAGAAAATAAAAAAAATAGTTGGATATCTTATACAAATGACAAGAACTGATGTTGGTTCAAAACTTTATGCAATAAAAAAAATACTATTTAATTGTTCAGCCTATCATTATACGTGATTGGTATCGTGAAGTCCGCTGTGATAGCAGATTGGGCCAATATTGGGGCTGAAATCTTGCGGTCCGATCCAGGCATAACATACTTTGTTTTCGTAAACGTCGACACGGTGTCGTGACCTCTGTCAAACCCCTGGAGTTTGATTGAACCTAGGTTAAGACCCATTAGCAAGAATAGATGGACAAAGACACATACTTAATAGTTTTTTGACCAATTAAGTGAAATTGGATTATTACCTACGGCAGACCTGATGATCTCATCACATGGTTGGGAATCTGTGCTTTCATTGGGGGAAATGGAGTAGTGTGTGTGTGTGTGTTTCTGACCTGCTAATGCAGTGTGCGGCTGACAGCACCCACTCGCTGTTGATTAGCGACCCCCCACAGATGTGGAGCCCGGATATATCCAGGCTCACTTGCCAGGGCCACGCACCCGGGGGGGCCGCCTCACCCCCCACGATGCGCGGGTTGAGCGGAGGCATCCCGCATACTGAACATGTGCACGCGCACGCGCACACACACACACACACACACACACACACAAGAATTGAGGTGTGTCACAAGGGAGGCAGCGAGGTGAGGAGGAAGGAAGGATGTAGGAAGGAAGGCTGCGACTCACCATTTAGTTGCGCGGCACACTCTGAAGATGCACATATGATAACGTGTCAAACTTGATCATGTGATTAATACAGTTGTGCTGACAATGATATGCAATGTATTTCAAAAGTCGCTTTTATCTTAAAAAAATGAAATAAAAATAATCAAAACACATAATAAAAGTAGTCAAAAGCTTTATTACTTGACCGACAAAGTCACGAAAAAGCAAAATGAGTCTATAAACCCAAACATTTACTGTAGAAAGTCAAAAATGTCAATGGCAGAGCAGATATTAAGACGTATTGGCACCGTTTCTGACCACTGCTTCACATCTGTGTTGCATTGAATCACTCTTGAACTATAATACAAACAGTTTAAGACTGCTGTACTACATTCCTCTGATAGCCTGGTTTCGACTCCATGCAACACAGATGTGAAACACTGGTCAAGAATGCTTCTTAGGCAACTATTCAGTGCAAAAAATCCAACCATGCAGTGCAAAATCCTTGAAGATTTTGCTTTTCTGTCAATCATGGAGCTAATATTTAGTCATATCGGCAGCTTCACATCTGTGTTGCATGGAGTCAATTGTCTTTTTTTTGGTTCCAGACCTGGACCATTGGACAACGTCTCACAATTTAGAGTTTTCAGTTCATGCCCTCAAAAGTCAAAAGTTGATTGCATTAGCGACTATTTCTAACAAGTGCATCACTTCTGTGTTGCATGGAGTCCACCCACTTGTGTCACCTGTGTGTTCATTGTTTCTGGTCTGGAATATCAGTTGACAAGTGACTCCATGCAATTGATGTGAACCAGCTATCAGCCTACAATTGCTTTTCCTGAATTTTCTTCGATGTTTTGATTTGGAATCCTGTGTTCAGTGTTTATTGTTTACATCTGCGTCAATAAAAGATAAGATAAGGCTGCTAATGTAACGAAAGGCACATAGCCTATAGACGGACACTTGGAACTGAGTCCTACCACAAATAGCGAAAATCCACCAGTAATTGACACCCTGACCCTTATAATTAAATATATATGACTCCAGATGCACAAAGCACTATTTTTGTCTAAATGAAGCTCCTCAACTCACTTGCATCTATAATAGGTTTTAGATCTGTATTTTAATGCTGTCTGCCTCTTGCGCTGGCCAGCCGAAGAACAATTCGGTGGACAATAAAAAATAATTCTATTCTATTGTTCAACATGGCGCTACTTTTATATTAGAAGAGCCTTTATCCCAAGCCCACAATCAGCAAAGTGGTGAGTGAATGAATAATGGAGGATCGGTTCACCCCAACAAATCCGTACGAATCCCAAAAGGGCACAGAACAGCAATTCCAGCCATTAGCTGATTTTTGAATTTGTCTATCCATAAGTAAAACAGTTGCAACAAATAGCAAAAAGAACACAAGGGCAAAATGGAAAGTAACATTTTCAAATGTCCTTCTTTGACCCCCTGAAAAAAAAGAAGGACGAATCTCTGACCTTTGAGCAGCAGCAGTAGAAACAACATCGACCTTGAAGTGTCCATGGCCAAGCCAGACGATGCCCGATGACTTCAGCAACCACCTTAAGTACCCACACAGGACACACCCACATACAAAGGTATGCCCTCTTTCCATACTACACTTGTGCAATGGCCACACCCACATGTAGATCAGAAAGAATTTGTGTTTCCCGAAAGTTGCGCAATTTTTTCCAGAAAGAACGACGACACACCTTAATGTCTCCTTTGCCAGGGGACGACTATTGTTATTTTATCTTCGAAACCAATTTTGGTGCAAATCCCCCAACCTGTTATTACCGTGTCAATGTCTTCGTCCAACACACACAAATAAATTATAAGAATACGCAAATAACAACAATACACACACACACACACATATATAAATAAATATATATATTTATTTATACACACGCACAGACACACGGCTGAAATAAGTATTTAACACGTCACCATTTTTCTCACTAAATATACTTCCAAAGGCGCTATCGACCCGAACATTTCACCCTATGTTGGGAACAACCCGAGTAATCCGTACATATAAAGAAAGCGGTACAAAAAAAGCTCAGAAATTAAATTGTGTGTAAAAATGTGAAATGACGCAGGGAAAAAGTATTGAACACATATGCATAAAGGCATTGAAAGCCAAGACAACACCTAAAATCTATCACTGGGGAACAATTAGAATTTTTCTTTCCCCCCCTGTTGAGTTAGACTTTAATGCTGATTAAAACTAAAATTGGCATGCTGATTCCAAAATTGCAGTCAATTTCTTCTCCACAATTTACCCTCCAGATAAGCAAAATTCCACTGATTAGCTGTAATAAGACTTCCCATCTGATTACGGTTGGACTCATCTACAGCTACGGGGCAACTTGTTTGTTTGTCAAAATTGAGACAGTGCGGTGAGAGGTGTGTGCAGCTCCCAATAGGTCAGTGCTAACAATATCTGCAAACAGAAAGCTGGCATAGTAGGAATTAAGAGGATTTGTGCTGGCTTTTCACTTAACCTTGTAACCATGGGCATACCGTTGTAAGTTATATTTTTCAATGCTGCCTTTTTTTTTCAAAGCTTGTAACTATTCGATCATAGTGTTTGATTTCCTTTGTTCCACTCTGTTCTCACTTTGTTCAAAAACTTGATGTGGTAGAGAAAAACTGAGATCAGTTTTGGATTCCGGACCCAAAAAAATTAGTTTAATACAGCTGTCAGACCTAGTTCAACAAAAATTGTGTTCCACAGTGCAGCAAAGTTTCATGTCAATAGCACCTTTGGAAATATATTTAATGAGAAAAATGGTACTACACACACAAACACACACACACAGACAGACACACACAGCAGCTGACATAAGTATTTAACACGTCACCATTTTTCTGACTAAGAGAGTGGGACTTACCAAAGTGAAGCTGCGCATTTCTGGACTTGTCTTTATGGTTAATTTTTTGTACTAATAAAATATGCAGGTATACCTAGAGCATGTTTTGAATACCTATAGCATGTTTTGAATTTAAAAAAATATATATATATTTGTCTCATTTGTGTGTTCGGTGAATGTACGAATGAAACTTGCAGGGCTCACTACCTCCAACGAGCTTAACAGCCACTGATTTAGACATAAACCAAATGTGGACTAAATGGACACATGGAGGGGCGCAGCCAGAGTTTTTTGGGTGGGTGGTTGGTTGGGGGGGGGGGGGTCTCTGATCGAAAATGTTCACCCGGAACAACACTATATTGGGGGCATCCGCAGGGTTGCCGTGAATGGCGGCCTTGGCCACCCCACCACGGCCACCACGTAGCTCTGCCCCTGGACACATGTAATGTTCTAGAAAGTACTGTCATTGCTTTTGTCCCATTTGACTGCACTCACACTTCCATCCATCCATTTTCTGAGCCGCTTCTCCTCATTAGGGTGGCGGACATGCTGGAGCCTATCCCAGCTATCATCGGGCAGGAGGCGGGGCACACCGGAACTGGTTGCCAGCTAATCACAGTTGATCAATATAATTAGAGTGTCAAAACATCAAGAAATAATTAGACAGTTTAATGTACACATTCTTTCTTTTAATTAAATTACTGTGACTCATTGTTTTCCAGTGCTCGACACCACAAACAACACAGCCACACATTTCCTGTCTGTCAAGTTTGACTGAAGGAAGATGGCTGATAGAACGCAGCACCGAAATTTAGATTTTAATCCCAACAAAACCGAGCAGGACAATAAATGATGTATCAAGCCAACTTTACGGGTTACGTAAATGGGGTGTTCGGTCCCTGGACGACGAGTGTCAGAGTTTGGTCCTCATTGCCGGCAGTAAGTCGGATTCACTTCCGGTGAGGGTTGGACTCCGTAAAGGCTGCCCTTTGTCACCGATTCTTTTCATAACTTTTATGGACAGAATTTCTCGGCGCGGCCGAGGCGTAGAGGGTCTCCGGTTTGTTGGCCTCAGTATTGCATCTCTGCTTTTTGCAGATGATGTGATTCTGTTGGCTTCATTAAGCCGTGATCTCCAACTCTCACTGGAGCGGTTCGCAGCCGAGTGTGAAGCGGCTGGGAGGAGAATCAGCACCTCCAAATCTGAGACCGTGGTCCTCAGTTGGAAAAGGGTGGAGTGCGCTCTCCAGGTCGGGGATTGGATCCTGCCCCAAGTGGAGGAGTTCAAGTATCTTGGGGTCTTGTGTGAGTGAGAGAAGAATGGAATCGACAAGTGGATCGGCCCAGCGTCTGCAGTTATGCGGACTTTGTATTGGCCCGTTGTGGTAAAGAAGGAGCTAAGCTGAAAGGCGACGCTCGTGACCGAAAGAACAAGATGCCGGATACAAGCGGGCGAAATGAGCCAGCCACAGCCTTCATCAGAGCTGTCTTCACTTCCTGGTGTGACGTGCCCCAAAAAATCTGATCGGACAGGGAAACTTTCAAATTAATCTGAGCCAACCGCGTCTGCCACTGCCGCCGGTGAAAAATGGTGTTCCAGGTGTGTGGGAGGATAAATGGTGTCAATCATCTTTGTGTGCGTGCATGTGTACAAAATATAGTGTCATAATCAAGGAGATGGCTGACAACAACACCAATCTCCCACATACAATTCCATCCTTTCGTCCACAGAAACTCAATATTTCTGCATCCCACAAATAACAAAAACTCTTCTGGGTGGGAGGCAGCTCAGGTACTATTTTTCAACTGAATGGAACATGAGGCCATTTCCACCTCACGAATGTTGTTGATGGACAGGGATTTGCTGTAAGGCATCTTAAAGACTGTCGTTTTGCAGTCCAAAAGAATGATTCCATTTGTTGTTTCGGGCGTGCCTGTAACTTGGTAGCAAAAATATTTGCGTTTTTCCACACCAAATTTCAGGCTAGTTACATTTAACTTATGAAGCCTGATCGAATGAGAGGCCAAACATCTTCTAAAGGCTCTTTCATGCAGCACTTGGCAAAGTGTCTGACGCCCTCGACTTTCCCATTCATTGTGTGTTCGCGTTTTGACGTGACGGCGAGCGTCACAAGACCTCTGCATTGATACGACGCTCGGCGTCGCGTCATCGGACGGAAACATTTTCTATTCTGGAGCATTGATGCAGTGATGTCAAAAAGCTTCCTTACTTTTGCACAAAATAAAAAAAAAATGAAATAAAAAGAATGATTCCTAAGACTGTGAGAATATTATAGGGACTGATGAGATGAAAGTTGAGCTTTTTTTGAAGGTGTGTCTTGTTACATCTGGTGTTTCAGAAAAACAACATCCTACCAACAGTTAAACATGGCGGTGGTAGTGTGATGGTCTGGGGCTGCTTCTGCCCTTCAGGACCTGGACAATTTGCTGTGATTGATGCAACCATGAATTCCGCTCTTTTACAGAAAATCCTAAAGGAGAATGTTCAGTTTCTGACCTCAAGCTGAAGCACACTTGGGTTCTGGAGCAGTGATGCTGGTAACGCATTACAAAGTAACGTAAGAGGATAAAACGTAATTTATTTAAGAAATACTCCAAAAATCCGCCATTTTGAGTAACACATTACTTTTCCTGGGAAAAGCATCATCAATGTCTCTCACCAAACAATAATTTGTAGCTGGTGATTCAAACAAAGAGCAGTCCAAGTGTGCAGTAGCATTTCACCAAGACCGCCCTATATTCCAACAAATGGAAGAAAGTGATTGGGAAATGCTGCAATTTGCTGGCAACCAGTTCAGGGTGTACCCCGCCTCCTACCCGATGACATCATTCTGTAACTTGTGTGGCGTACATTACCAAGTAATGGGTACGGTTAAGCTACGGTTATTCCTGCCGCTTGGCAGCTGCTGAAAGTAACTAACTAACTTTGTTACTTTTTAAATGAAGTCATCAGCAGTCACTAAGTTACTTTTAAGCTGAAGTAATCAGTACAGTTACTAAGTTACTTTTTCAAGGTAACTATGGCAACAATGTTCTGCAGCAGGATAATGATCTAAAAGACGCCAGCAGGTGGCTGTTTTTCATTGCGTACAAAGCCATGACTCTCGAAAAGTGGACCTTTTAATTCCATTTGGATAGTAAATGTTTTTTCATTTGCTTTTAGGTGGATTTTTATTCTTCTTGAACTCCCCGATTTCCGTAGTGGTTTCTGACGTTGAGTGTAGCCCAAGGGTGTACTGGGCCCAAAATTCAGCCCAGGAATTTAGATGGAGAGGCCTCCGATGCGCACAACCAAAGACCGAATTCTTTTGATCCTCCTGGCTTGCAATGAAGGCCCGAACACTAACCAATGAGCGGTCACCGTGATTTTAGGTCTCATCATTGTAGCGTATATTGGCCTTTGGATAAAACGTCATTTTTTTAAGAATGAAATTCGTCGAAGCAGCGATGCAGCAGTGTAACGTATGAAAAATGACGAGAAACTCATCATCTAAAGGTTGCTAAATTTGATGAAATACGAGTCCTAGATGACAGAGGTCTCCTTATTAAACTCAAAACACACACAAAACACAACAAAGAGTGGAATTTTATAGACTATTTAATGAAATCTACGAGGGATCTAGAGGGAAACACAAAATCATATCTCAATATAAAATACTCCCAACTTTGTACTCTTTACTCATAGATCAAGGATATAGAATGATTGTTTAAATTTTAGTCTTTGGGGCTTTAAATCAAGACAAACAGTTCTCAAAGTTTTGCAGTTGGACCTGTAAAGTTGACACACTGACATAGCCATCAAGGCATACATTTGGAATATTTCTGCAGAGTTAGTGAAATATCAAAACGGACATTTTATCTTCAGTTTAAAACAACCATTCTGGGTTGCAGTACTCTCAAACGCCCGTGGGTGGCGCCTTGCATGTATGTTTGAATATTAAGCAAATAGTTCATTGCTGTCCCCACGGTGACCGACTGATTAGCACATCTGCCTCACAGTTCTGAGAACCGGGGTTCAAATCCCGGCCCCGCCTGTGTGGAGTTTGCATATTCTCCCCATGGATTTTCTCCGGGCACTCTGGTTTCCTCCCACATCCGAAAAACATGCGTGGTAGGTTGATTGACGACTCTAAATTGCCCTTACGTGTGAATGTGTGCGCGAATGGTTGTTTCTTTATATGTGCCCTGCGATTGGCTGGCTACCCGTTCAGGGTGTACTCCGCCTCTCGCCCGAAGACAGCTGAGATAGGCTCCAGAACGCCCGTGACCCTTGTGAGGATAAAGCGGTACAGAAAATGGATGGATGGATAGTTCATTGCTGTATTTGCATTCCCTTGTCGATCTGTCCCAGCTTGGTTGCTATCTTCAAAAGAAGGAAAGGAATCTTTTTGAAGACGGGAATCAAGATTTGACGGGAAGCTGCTAATTAGGTTAAGGTCCAGTAGGCGTCTTCTTGTGGTTGTCTCGAACAGTAGTGCCGCTTGGAAGAATGCAGCTTACCAAGTTGCGGGGGAGTCACGGTGACACCTCAGATTGCGGGGAGCATGTCCGCTACATAATTTTTGCTGTATACACTGAATTCATAATACAATTGCCTTGCCAGTATGGTAGCCTTACACACGGCATCTCTACCGGTTGCTGCTTCCTGTTTCATTTTCATGGTGAGGAACAACAAGAATCAATGATGCTTGCAATACATAAGGACTAAACTATTTAACAATTTTGTATACCAAATCATTTGCATAACAAATGCATGGTCAGCTTGGTCTGATAGTTTGCCATTTTCCCCACTGTGCTGACTCTTGAGTCGTGCTGCTGGATCCTTCCGCCACTGAAAAGATCTGTCAGCTTTGCACATTTTGGTTCACGTCTGGTGTGGGGGTAGGGCGGCGCAGACGATCTGCTTTGGGCTCATTTGTTGCTTAACGACAATTGTTGGCACAACAGCAAGGATCCGACGAAGTCACTAATCATTAACACATTCTGCAGCCCGCAGGCTATAATTTACTGTATACCGGTAACTCCGGCCGGCGGACCGGACACACGGGCATGGCTTTGTTGACATAAGGCTACCCTATAAGTCGTCATGTATTTGTTGAATAGTAGTCTGTAATTATGTTTTGTTAAAAGATGGCTGTCTGTATTGGAATTTAAATAAGAATGACACCTATTAAAATAACAACAACAACAAAAAGATGCTTGGCCAGGTCTGTCTGGAATGGACCAGACGTTTGGGAGTTGTCCCGAAATTCCCAATTGCCACCCGCCACCCCCCCGGTGTAGCCTATATTCGGGTTGGAGCGCTCCAAGCTAGGCTTCCGTGAGGCCCACGCTGGCGCTAAATCGTCTCATGCTCACGATGCTATCGATCCCCTGCTGGTAACACTGACTCTTGTGCGCATCAAATGCCGAGTTTGACTTACAGCACAGGAAAATCCACTGCATATAACACTGCCTTTGCTCACAGAGCCTTGTGAGCTGCGGACTCTCAGGTTACATCCCGATGGCTAACGCTGATGCGTGCTAACGTGTCCGCATGAGGAAGAAGCTAGTCGGCTCACAGAACCCTCGTCCCTCATGCCACGCTTAAAGTCATTTTATAACTATTCAGGAGACAGGAAGTCATTGGCTGACTGTCGGCTTTTTGTGAGCTGGCCTTTAAATGGTTGTTTTTTAAGTACCGGTACTAAAAATATATATATATTTGATATCCAGTCCATCCATTCTCAACACCACTTATCTATCCTGTTTAGGGTCACAGGGCACTGAGGCCTTCCCCATCAGGTTTCAGGCGAAAGGGGACTACACCCTGAACTGGTCGCCAGTCAGTCACAGGGTTCATATAAACACAGACAACCATTCGCACTGGCACTGAGTGGGACCTGAACCCACACTGCCCGCACCAAAGTCAGGCCAGTGGACCCACTACACCATCAGTGACAACCTAGTTGAGATTTGATGTTTAATATTTGACTTTGAAATACATTCATAATGACATCGATCCGGACTTAAATTGCCCGTAGGTGTGACTTTGAATGCAAATGGTTGTTTTTTTGTGCCCTGCGATTGGCTGGCAACCAGTTCAGGGTGTACCCCGCCTCCTGCCTGATGGTAGCTGGGATAGGCTCCAGCACGCCCGCGACCCTAGTGAGGAGAAGCGGCTCAGAAAATGGATGGATGGATGGATGGATGACACCGATCCGGCCCCTCTACTTTTTAATCACCACGTCTTCCTAAAGTCAGATCTCCAACGCGACAAGCCAGACGAGTCTTTCAAGCCCGACATCAAATAAGTGCTATTTGCGTCTTACGTAAAGCACGACGTGGATAATTACTTTTTGTTGGCTCTGAAGCACTGGCAGCACTCAACACTGGCAAGCTTTAAATTCTGACTCTCAGTGGAAATTGGACACCTCACAGCATCACGGTCCCCGCATGTCTCACTCCCCACACTGTAAAACCAGAGGTGTTTTATCTTCACATAATTTTAGTAAATTCATGTACAGTTTACATAATAATTTTTATTTATGTAAATGTGCTGTAGGTGGCACGGTTGACAACTGGTTAGAACGTCTGCCTCACAGTTCTGAGGACCGGGTTCAAATCCGGCCTGGCCTGCGTTTACATGTTCGCATCCACCTCCGTGACAACAAGATGGCCAAGCACTGGGACGTCTTCACTGGTCTCGCTCGAACTCATCCGACCCATCTCAAGACTTGCTCCCCAACATGTTTCAGGAAGGCCTTCACTTCTCACAACACACTTGTCAGACTGTTATCTTCTGGGGTCATCTTCATACTCTTCTGAAACACGGCTGGCATCATCTGGAAGCATTGGCCTTTTGGCATTTTTTTGCTCTTTATTTTCCAGTGCTAACATGTTTTTCTTTTTTTTTTTTGCTGTTTTTGTCATCTGTAAATGTATATATTGGATTTTCTTTTCCAAAAAAAGAGAAAGAAATACAACTGATCTCGTCTGTCCTCAGAAACTTAACAGCGTAGGGCATGGTTAGTACTTGGATGGTAGACCCCCATTCGTCTACCAGGTGCTTTAAGCTATTTCACATGAGCCTGACAGACAGAGGGTGCTACGATAAAAAGTGAAGATTCACGAAATGCATTTTTTCCATTTCAGGCTTGAAATAGCCTATAAAGGACAAAGTGTTGTTGTTTCATTTCATCTTATTATCTCAGAAGCTAAGTGAAGAATCATAAAATAGTTTTCCCTTTCAGGCATGAGGTATGCTATAAAGGAGAGGTTTTGTGTTTCCTTTCAGTTTAAGGCCATACTACTCTTAAAAACACCCGATCTCGGAAACTCAGTGAAAAATCACTAAATATGTTTTTTTCCATTTCTGACATGAGGTTGCCTCTAAAGGACAGTTTCAGGTTGAGTTTCAGCTTTCTACCCTGACAACATCCGATCTTAGAGGCTAAGTAGAGTTAGCCCTGGTTAGGACCTGGAACTGAGACCGCCTGGCAGTACCAGGTGCTGTAACCTTTTACATTCACTTGACCGACAGGGTGCTGTGCCAAAAAGAATCACAAATCGCAATTCCATTTAAGGCATTAGGGTTAGGTTTCCTTGCAGTTTATGGCCATATTCCCCTAAAATAGCCAATTTCATAAATTCAGCAGTGTGGGACCTGATTTGTACTTGGATGGATGACCGCCTGGGAGTACCAGGTGTCTTTTTCTACTTTGGCATTATTCTGACGAAGCGAAGAATCACAAAATTTAAGTTTCCAGTTCAGGCATGATGGCTAAACAAAACTTTAGGCTTGCAGCTGTACAACCCTGAAAACGCATGATTTAGTTTGGTCTCATAAGCAAAGCAGGGTCAGGACTGGTTAGTACTTGGATGGGAGACTGGGTGGGAATACCAGGTGCTGTGACCTGTTACATTAGTTTAGCAGAAAAAGGCCTTCTTTTTTTTTAAAATTGATAATCTATTCCCTCAATTTAGTAATATGTACCCTAAATTTACTCATCTGTATCCTCAATATAGTAATCTGTAGCCTCAGATTAACAGTGAATTTTATTTTTCTCATACATCGGCACCAGGGGTCTCAGTAGTATTATACAAAAGATAGGGAGTGTATTTTTTTCCCTCCACATCCCAAACATAGTAATGTTTAACCAGCCATTTTACAGGCATTTTGTATTTGAGCTATGCCTTTCCAATCCACTAGATGTCCTCATTGAGCAGCATTGCGCTTTGAGACGCTGAGATATCCGAAAAAGAAGCTCCCTTGGGCTAAATAGGAGCGTACGAACGTGGCTGTTTACGTTCTTAAACTATTTGACTTTCGAAGCGGTGAATATATTCCCCATTGACAGTGAATAGAATGATTTAAATACCGAGAGAATTTTGTTTTCCATGTAATTATGAGACCGTGTCACGATTTACCCCCAGTTGCCGTAAATCTGCAACATCTGAGAAGCTAACCTAGCAAAAAAACAACAAGCGCTGGTTTTCCTCATTCTCCCGAAAAGCATGGAGATGGACGGTCGGGATTTTCTGAACACTCCCCCTTTAAAGACGGTCAGGTTTGGCTGTAGCGTTGTGGAAACTTTAGCCAAGTATAAACAGGTGAGTAGTCTGATCCACTGTTTGTTTTACTGGTTCGAGAAACCATTAAACAAAGTTATCTATAAAGTCTGTATTTCCCATATTGTCTTTTATTATTATTATTATTAAATTATTATTATTTTTTTTATATGTCTGTTTCCGTGAGTGATAAGCTGTTTCTCTCGTTGTGTGAAGGGAGACTTGAGTGACTATGAACTGCTGAAGCATCAGCTGGCTAACCCTGACATAAAGGTAAAGCGTATCCACTGTTCAACAAGCACTGGAACCATTCATTGTTTTGATGGGCTGTCACAGATTTGTGTATGTTCGCTCTCGTCATAGGATGCACAGATTATTACTTGGCTACAAGAATTTCGGAATTGTGTCGCCCAGCTCACCAAAGACCACGAACAACTCATCTACGCTATCTTGGTCAGTGTGGTGCAACTGGATTCAGTTAATTTACATGGGCCAATATAATTACATTATTCACGTATATAATAGGTCAAGGGCTACATAATTAAAATGTTTTTTTTTTTTACCCTTTGTTAAACATGCTGAAACCAGTTTATGGAGGTAGAAGCTATGATAAGCTGTTAAATCTATTTTTAGAAAAAGATCAGATTTGTGGTACATGTAACAAATCAACTTAAGCTGTAGTTTAACATTCAACATCTAGACTTTCTGGAAAGCTTTTTTCCTGTGACCTTTTTCCATTTTTTTGGATGACTAATATAAAATAAATAATGAATAATAAAAACAAAAAATAAAAATATTCAAACTACGGGTAGTGAGTGGTTCCCAGGCCGGACTTTTGATACCTTGGACCTATGCTGTACACTGTTCTCTACAATAGAATGTATGACGAATGTAAAGAAAACCTACATTTCTAAATAGACATGTTGACAGTGCTACTAATTTAAATCTTATGACATACAATTATGAAATATAGTAATCCCATGCTTTAGAAGAATCATCATCGTCATGAACATGCATGCATTTTACCCATCATAGTGAACACACCCACTTGTTAGTGGAACACACTGGAGCAGGGGGGCAACTTGAATAAACCCAGTTTGGGGTATCTGTGTCTTGTTCAAGGACACCACAGCCGCTTGTCCGGGAGTTGTTGGTGGATGGTCCGGTAGGGGTCTTGAACCTAGGACCCCACGGTGGCAGGCAATGATCTTAACCTTTGGGCCACGGCTGACCCAATCACTGTTCACTTACTGCGGATTCAAAGCTTCGACAATGTTTTTCTATTAACTGCACATCATCGGTAAATTTAACTGTATTCGCTATTAGCTCATAAATTTGATAATTTCCCGCGGCACACCAGAAGAGGTCTCACGGCACACTGGTTGGGAATCACTGGTTTAAAATACAAGCCGGAGTCCGGGTTTCATTAAATAAATTCACAAATAACCAAAATAGCCCTACGTATAGCTAATGTACACACACATAATATTACAGTAGGAGTAGAGAAAAAAAAAATAAAATAACTCCGCTAAGTCAAATAGAAAAACAGGTCGATGCAAAATTTCTCCCTCGAAACACCGGCGTTAAAAAAGGAAAAAAAAAAAGGTTCCGCCCAGAACCATGTTTGCGTCGCCGGGATCAATGTTTCACATGGATATTTAATGCAGACAGATGCAGTGTTGGGCCATAAATAATCTTTGCCAAAAACGACAGACAACCGTCTGTGATTTTTATGAAACTGTTAGATGTGTAACGTACATATAACATGCTAAGTATGAATGAGCCGAATGGTAGTGACTTTTTTTTTTTACCTTGAATGGTAATTCCTAGCGCGCTAATGCTAATTGCGATCGGTAACCGTTTCGCATTTAGCATCTTGCTGTTTCAAATAATGTACACCAAATGTATACCATACACTGAGTATCAACATAAGCAGTTTCAGGATCGAAGTCCATCCCTCATAACTGAGAATAACAGGCATGTTAGTTGTTAAAATAATAATAATACAATTATTAGTGGGGCGGGGGCGTATTATTCAACAAATAATCAATAGGAGAATAGATTCTGAAAAAGATTCTGTAGTGACAGCCCTTCATTACGAACAATGCCAAATGCAAGTAAAGAGCAATTTATAGCTTGACTACAATACTGTAGTTAAAAGGAGCAAGACAAAGCTAATCTTTCTGGAAAGAAGTTGGGGTTCTGACGTACTGGTCTATTTCCCATGATGGTTTGCACTGCTTACACAGGTTGTTCGAAGGAACAGTGCTCCCTATCAGGTGGTGCAGTGAAATAATTGATTTTTCAATCACTTTATTCAGCAAACTTTAACAAAATGCATTCATCAAAAGTACATGCAAAACACACGCTGAAAGGAAATGAATGCATATATGAAATGTTTACATTTATCTAAATAATACAAGAAGTATTTGGTCGCTACTTTGTGGCTTTTCTGTATTGCAGGGATTTTCTGGCAAGAAACATTCGTGATGAATGAGAGATCACGTTATACTGAATTACAGTATGTGATAGGCTTCTTAACTCATTCTTTGCCAATGCCATCCAAAGACGTCATTCAGAATCGAGCTATTCGAAAGACGTCAGTGGTGTTTTTTTAACGGGGATAGGTGGGGGAGGGTCATGTGCAGTTTACGTGTGATTGCCAAGCCTCTGGATAGCTGCAATGAGGAATGGCACCCTGTAGAGGGCAACAACGCCTTGAGGTGAACATCCCTCCCTCAGATTGAAGAAGAAGAAGGAGGAGGCGGCGTGCAGGAGACAATGAGAAGACACAAGCATAATGGCAGAAAGGAGAGAAGACAACATGAAAATACATCTCCAAAAAAGCTTTCGGTAGTAGAATTTTATTGCGCCAAGGCAAGAAAAATATTCCTGCAACCGACAGGAATGACTCATTTTTGTCTCGGGCCGCATTGTAGTTATGATTTCCCTCAGAGGGACATTAGAGCAGTGAAACCATATAAATGTTTAATCACCAAATCATATTATTACCATTACACAACAAATTGAGGGATAACTAGTTTTGAAATCAGAAGACAAGGATAATAGTTTGTTCAAGCTTTTTTTTTTTTTTTTTTTTCCACGTGCCACTACAGCAATTTCAACAAGGTATTTTTATACTAATAGTTATATTTCTAAACTGCACAGGTTGTGCTTCGAGCAGAAGTAGGGACTGGTTTCAAGGACAATGACAACCACACAAGATCCCATTCGCCGGCACCAAAGAATAAAATCCAGATGTGGATAAAACTTTGCTCGATTTTATGTGCGAGGTAATAAATAACCTGGACTATTGAGCAAACGGTAGAAGAAAGTGCAAGTGCGGGAGCACCATTGGTTCATGCATTTTTTTCGTGTAATGTAAATTCTGTACATAGTAATACTTTTACTATATTTAAGTACTGTCAAAATTACTTTCTCAGGGTTGTTTAAGTTCAAATGTTTGAGATTTTCACTAAAGAAAAAACATTGTTGGTGTCTCACCAAAAGGCTGTTTTCTGTTTTTTTTTTCTCCCCCAGAAACAGATTTGGCTGAAAGAAGCCTATATTTGACTGCTGGTTACAAAAGAACGGTATAATATTGAGACAAACTGTATTTTTCGGATCAAAGAAGAGAGTAAGCTTTCTTTTGTTGTTTACATAGCCATAGTACACAATATTCTCTGGGGCTTGAAAAATGAGTGAAATTCCTCGAAAATGCCTGGTAGTTTAGTGGGGTTCCCAGCTCAGTAAACGGCTGTGAGCGAATGAGTTAATATCAAAATATTGTCTCTGAAGACCTTTCACTGTCTCTGTATGATCAGAGGGAGTGCCCAATATCTAAATTAATAAAAAAGCCTCTTGCTTATGTGCTATAACTCTTCCTGTTTGTGTGCGTTTTGCAGAGGCTTCCCTGGGTGGGTCGGAGCCAGGCAGTGGTGGAGGCGTACATGGGCTTCCTCAGTAACCTGGTGTCGGCGCAGACTGTCTTCCTGTGTGCATGTCTCAAAATGGTTGTCTCCCACTTTTCGCCCAGTAGGTTTCTACCTTGTGACAGTCCCCTCCCCCTCCCCCAACAATATAAGCAGCGTGTTTTGGGGAATAATGTGTGTGTGTGCTTGCTTCCAGAAAGAGTAACCGTCTGTGAAGAAGGAGTCGAATTCTCGGATTCAGATGATGAAGACCAAAGTATGTCTCTTTCCTTATACTTCCAATAAAATGTATATATGTGCATGCAAATCAGTCGCCTTTAGGTGTAATTGGCAGTTCTGAACTCAAAATAGGCCATTTGCGTGAGTCGTATAGATCCGATGAGAAGATCTTCCTGGGGAGGGGTGGGTCGCTGTCGTCATAGGCTGTTTCGTACGCCTTGAACGCTGGCAGCTAGATCCATTCCAAAGACAGATGTAATTTCTTAATATTACTCCGCGGCAGACTAATATGCGAGCACACACCGCTTTGGATAAGTCACCGGAGTTGACGAGACCACAAAAAACACTTCCACCGCTTCTGCTGCAAAGAATTAATGGTGCTTTTACTCCGTTACAATGATGTAAATGCAGCTGGCTCCTATTAGTGATCAATTATTGCTTATTTATCATCTACTTCGTGTGCGAGACTTCGACTTCCGCATTGGCCGCTGTTCTAATTTAAGCGCTAGTGACGTTTAAGTCTAGTTCACCAATCAAACGACACAAGGAAGTCACATGACCTCACACAACGTCTTCCGTTGGGCTTCCCGGGCATAGATGGGTATTAACGCTAGATAAGCCAGCCCGGCAGATTGTCGTGCCTCCGTGGCAGCCATTTTGGGAAGGTCGTCGTTGCCATGACGGCAACGGCGCGCTACTCGTGTTCACATTAGACGATCAAAAAACAACAGCTTTCATGTACTGTAGTATTTGTCTGGCACTGCCCGATGACAGCTGGGATAGGCTCCAGCACACCCGCGACCCTTGTGAGGATAAGTGGCTCAGAAAATGGATGGATGGATTGATGTCTCTCCAAACTATTTCAGCCCATGTATAACTTGAGAAAAGCACTGTGCAAATGTTTTTGTTCTTTATTTATTCATATATATATATATATATATTTTTGTATTGTTTGTGCTATTTACTCAGTACTTGAGTAATTATTTCAGTGTGTACTTTTTACTCTTACGCAAGTAATATTTTGGAGGATTGTTTGATTACCCAGGCAGAATTTGTAAGATGTGTACAATTCTTTCAAGAAAACATGAAGGACCAGGCGAAACATATTTCATTTTATTTTAATGGGATTCAAATTAAACTGTCAAGCATTTCAGAAAAGCATTATCATTAAACAAAACATAACCATAAAGAAATTAATGATGGTTGTTGTTCAGTCATACTAAAATAAAAAAATAAAAAAATAAATTAACAAAACAAACTAAAAAAACATTCTGCCTGGGTATGTAACTTATGAGCACAACTGTACATACAGCCCCTTTCCAAAAACTTTGAATATCATGGAAAAGTTTATTTATTTCCATAATTCCATTCAAAAATTTAAACAATTTCAAGTATGTATTATATTATTATTTTTTTTACATAATTTGGTCATGAAATCAGGAATTAAAAAAAAATTGAATACTGTGAAGAAATCGCCATTTACGCCTCAGTTTTTGTAGAAAAAAAAGAGAAAGAAATTAGTGTCACATTAAATCACTCAAAATATGGCACTTTCAAAACGATATGTTAATCTCCAGTACGTGGTTGGAATCCCTTTGCTTTAATCACTGCCTCGATGTGCCGTGCCATTGGCTGGGAGTCATGGAAGCCCAGATTTCCTTGATGCCTGCTGTCTGTTCTTTGTTTTTGGGTCTGGTGCTCCTCATTTTTCTCTTGATAATACCTCATACATTCTCAATGGGGTTTAGATCCGGCAAGTTGGCTGGCCAGTCAAAGACTGTGATGGCATGGGCATCCAACCACGTTTTGGTGCTTCTGGCGGTATGGGCAGGGGCCAGGTCCTGCTGGAAAATGAAATCTGCATCTCCATACAGCTCCTCAGCAGAAGGAATCATTAAGCCCTGTAAAACATTCTGGTAGACTATTATGGTGACCTTGGATTTAAGAAAGCAGAGTTTACCAACAACTGCACTTGACATTGCACCCCAAATCATGACTGACTGTGGATATTTCACACTGGACCTCAAGCACCTTGGGTTCTGTTCTTCACCCGTCTTCCTCCAAATCCTTCGACCTTGATTCCAGAATGAAAGGCACCTTTTACTTTCATGGGAAAAGAGGACCTCGGACCACTGGCCAAGTAAGAGGACTGGACTCCTCCTACTTGGCCCAGTTGAGACGCTTCCTACGTTGGCTCGGGCCCAGAAGTGGCTTGACCCGAGGAACCCGACAGTTGTAGCCCATCTCTCGGCTGCGTCTGACTGTGGTGGTTTTATACTACAGGGTATATATACAAAAATATTTAAATATTGGAAAAAAATTGAAAGTTATTGTGGTGTGAGCCAAAGTCACGTATTGCTTCTATCTTGATCAGTTTTTTTTTATTAAATGTTAGCTGTTTTGTGAAATTTAATATTTTATAAATACCTTTATATATATATATATATAATTTGTAAAATAATTACATATTTTGGTGGGTAAAAATATGCTTGGCTGGTGGATCTACCGGCAAAGCCAGCCGAAGAGTCAAAAAGTTAGCTTCGGACACTGCCCTTGCATCAGAGAGGCCAAAGAGTTGGACAACTGTGTAATGCTTGCTAAGCACTCATAGCACATCATAGCAATCCAATATGTCCAGAGGAATTTAGAACAATCTGATTGTTTTTGGTCGACCATCCTGCCTTTGACCCATGAAAGGGTGCACTGTTTGAGAATCAATGAGATCTAATTCACACTGCCGGCAAAAGGTGTGGTGCTGACAACGCTTTGCTATCCGGTTTGAAAGGCCAGAGCATCCGGACTAGATCTAATTTGGATTTTTTTGGCCCAAGATTGAATTTAATGTGCAATTATTATTATTATTTTTTAAGACGAACAATAAGCATCTAGGACCAATATACTACTTGACAGCGCCAATTGCTTTCAACACAATAGGCATTAGAAAAATATGATTCAAGAGCACACCCAGGTCCCGTTATTGAGGAATACCCTCACACAAGGGCGTAGTCCCGCCTCTTTTAGTCTCTTAACACCACCCAGACTTTGTTCCCCCTTTCTGTGCTGCTACCATTTATACAGTGCACCGATGAGGGAAATAAAGTAATGATAACGTTTGACTTCCTTACCTTAAGATTTGTATGAATTTTATTTATTTTTTTTAACACACTGCTGTACAATAAATTGTTCAGATCTCCCCAGAAATTTCAACCAGTGCCATCAGGCCTTGCAGCTCATCACCAGATATGTCCCATCGTAAGTCATTTGTATTTTTGCATCTGTGTTTCATTATGAAATAATCATCCAGGCTTTTAGCTCGTGTCATGTTGAAAGCTTAACGCAATTGGGCTTTGTTTAGTGCCTAATGTTCTGCTCTTCCTTATTTCAGCACAAGTCACTTTCTGGTGCCCATTTTGCAAAACAGCTTTCCTTTTGTTCAAACGTCTTCCAGAACCCAGGTAAGCAACTGAAAAATACACGACATTATTCTTATTATTTTATTTGTTAATGTACTCAACAGTAGTCAGAACGCATACTAGCGTCTCGCAAACAACTTACCTTCATTTCCAATGCCCAAGTCCATATGGAATTTTTGGTTCTCTGCAGGAGTGTTATGTTCACAACCTCCTGAAAGTGACTGTGTACATACCAACAATTCGACGAGACATACTGGAGATCATCATTGGACAGATGCTCAAACTGGATGTAAGTGTTTCTGCTCTTAAGTGTTTATTTTCGGCAGGTATAAAGCCCCTTTTCCACTACACTCTACCTATCCAGTTTTCCGTCACTGTATGTGGCACTACCGGCCTCAATTTGGGGTTGGTAGGCTTATCTTCAACAAAAGCAGACTGCCTCAAGTCATTGCATGAAACTGCTCGGATGTCAAGTGTTTGAAGCTGCCTTCTGCAAACGAATCGGTCAGCGAGAAACACGGAAACTCGCCGCACACTCCGCGATGCACTTGAACCTGATTGGACCGGATCATTGCAAAAAAAAAAAGACAACTGACCCCCCACACATTGAACAATTTGGTCGATGGACGGAAATGTGGAAGCTGATCTACGAACCAGGCAAACCAAGGATTGCGTCTGGCAAATGGGCAAAATTGCAGTGCAGGTAATTTAGCATATTTTGGGAGGAGTAGTATGTGAGTTAAGTACTGCAATATGACTTATCAAACTTGAGACAAATTGCCATTGCTGAGTTTGCCTTTAGAAATCCCTTGTCTGAAAGGAAGGTGCGAACATCACTGCTGTGTGCGTAACCATGACCGGGAGACGCAGGCGGAATCATCCAGCAGAATGTCGGGAAGGATGCACCAACATCACGACGTGTTTGTCGCAACACTTGTCGCAGTACGGCATGCAGCCTTACTATGCTACAAGCGTGTGGAAATGTTTTACCCAAAAATGAGACCGGTAGTACTATCCTCAAAAAACAAAAGGACAAGTGAAATAGAAACAGTGAAATACGTAATTTTTTGGAGGCTGGTTACGATGTTCCGTCTTACAACACAATATGCTACGGAACACAAGATAGGACCGTTGAAGACAAAAAAATGTGCAGGGTACCCAATTATTATCATTTATTTTATTTTTTTTCCATTTTTGTTCTGTTCGGCTTAAGCAATCACAGCCTCAAGTCTCCTTGGGTATCTTTCTACGAGCTTGGCACACCTGTTTGGGGCAGCCATTTTTCGGTCTTTCCAGAGATATTCGACTGGATTCAAGTCCGGGCTCCAGCTGGGCCACTCGAGGATATTCACAGGCTGCTTCTGAAGCTACTCCTTAGTTATTTTGGCTGTGTGCTTTGGGTCAATGTCGTGTTGGAAAGTGAATTGACGCCCTAGTTTGAGTTCCAGAGCGCTCTTGAGCAAGTTCTCTTGAAGAATTTTCTGGCCCGCCAGAGTATGCATCAACTTTGTTTCTTGCTAAAATTCCAAATTGGCTTCCCTTTTAAAAAATATTGAGATATTGCAAGCATTTTTTTTGTTACCAACCCCAATTTTAAAATAAAATTGATTCATACTGTAGTTGAACAAAAAGTTTGTACTGGCTTTTGATTTCAAAAGTAATTATCCATAGACGTCACTCCGAGTGGAACCATAACTGCGATGTGGCCCGTGACAAAAATTAGTTTGACACCCCTGTTTTAGAACCTTCAAGTGTAATACCCTTGGTTTAGATCTGCGTTCTCTTTATTTACATCGTCAAAAAAAGAATCTTGGCATAAGTCTGTTTTGGTGACAGTGTGAATCAAAAGAAAACATTCTTTGTAAAATTAGAAACTTTGCTACAGCTCATTATTAGATGTCATGAGCTGATTGAAGGGGTACCTAATGTGAATGCACAATGATGTCATAGTTGTACATGAATTGTAACATACAATTATCACCTGTTTTAGGTGAATGCGTCCCGCTCAGAGATCGAAGAGGCCGAAGAGAATGCGCTACAAAGCCAACGGGCAGACAACTCCACTGAAGCGGCCCTCTTTGATATGGTACATAAGAATCTTTTTCTCCCCCATCATGGGCCCTGGGCCCCTTTCTGTTTGCAGTGGTGACGGATAGGCTGACAGATGAGGTTAGACTGGAATCCCAAATGGACCATGATGTTCGCAGATGACATTGTGGTCTGCAGTGAAAGCAGGGAGCAGGTGGAGGAACAGTTTGAAAGGATTATATAGTTATATATGCATGAATGAGAAGGGTGGAGGGGGAAGAGTGAGGCTACATGGAGAAGAAATAGCAAGGGTGGAGGACTTTAAATAGTTGGGGTCAACAGTCCAGAGCCATGGTGAGTGTGGTAAGGAAGTGAAGAAATGGGTCCAAGCAGGTTGGAACAGGTGGAGGAAGGTGTCAAGTGTGCTGTGTGACAGAAGAGTCTCTGCTAGGATGAAGACCGAAGTTTATAAGACAGTGGTGAGGCCAGCCATGATGTACAGATTAGAAACAGTGGCACTGAAGAGACAACAGGAAGGAGAGCTGGAGGTGGCGGAAATGAAGATGTTGCGGTTCTCTCTAGGAGTGATAGGATTAGAAATGAGCCCACAGGATATAAAATACGCACCTTGGTAGACTGTCTGATACATTTAATGTGCATATAAACCAACTCATGGTGCAATATGATACAATTCAGTCCACTTAAGAATCGATATGATTTGACATAATTTAGTATCCAGGACAACAAATATAGTCGTGCCGTTGTGCGCTGTACTTTGTGTTATCTGTTTATACTTTAGAACACACTGCACTGTAGCCTAATCTAAAGTAGCTTGCAAGGCAGAAGCGATTTGTAATTTTTTCGCAAATCACCTTCTTCTGCAAAAGTATTGGACCAGAGCACTCTGGTCTCTGAGGATTTGACATGAAAATTCTTGAGAGAAAGTTTTATGGACTCTTGCAGGCGAAATGTGGGAACAATTTTTTAAAACTACCTGTTGCAATTATTATGCTCCCTTTCTAGTAGTAGAACAAGCAGAAGCGATGCTTTTAAGCTCATCTGGTAACTATATTGCGGTGGAAATCATTTTCATTGTGGTGAATGACTTGTGGAACACGTGATATAAATGCTCAACACAACCAGTTGCTCCTTCTGCTTTATGGCAACAGTTGGATACACAGCTTTATTCTAACTCCTGCCATCGAACGGTGGAGCATTTAATTGTCCTGTCTGTAACTTTTTGTGGCTAACATAGATAGAGGGACAAGGATTTAATAGTCATTAGTAAATAATTTCCTGAAACAAATTAAGTGCAATTGGGTAGTTTCCACTTGGACACTTGGACCTGCAGTGTAAATCCAGCCTCAGCAAGGTCTATTTTATTGGTAATATTTTTACCCCCCCCTTTATTTTTTTGTGTGTGTGTGCACGCATTTATGGAAGGATGAGGACCTGCCGACAGGTCCGCCCTCCAGTTTGGGGACCATGGCCCACCCGGTGGCAGAGAGGCTTGATTCGCTCATGGCCGTGTTGTTGGCGTACATCAAGGATGTCTGCTATGTCAACGGTAGTGATTACCTCTCTCTATTTTCTTTTCTTTGCACTCCTTGACCAATAGGAGTGATTAGAATCCAATTCCTTTGTTGATTTCTTTTACTCAAAGGTTTTCAAATCCTCTTGTCCTTTCTTTCAGGTACTCTTCATACAGACAAAACAAAGGAACTGTACAGGGACATGTTGAATGTGTTCGACAAGCTCATCTTGCCCACCCATGCTTCGTGTCACATCCAGTACGTGATTTTTTACCTCTGCAGCTTCAGGCTGGTGAGTCTCCTCCTCATCCTCCAGCATACAATAAAACGTTGACAAATGATGTCAAAATTTAGCGTCACCCTCTTGATTTGTTCCGCCAGTCCATTTGTTTTTGCTTTCATTGTCTGCGTGTTTTCTGATTAAAAAGCCCACACACTTTTCCCTATTGAGCCTATTTGTTTAGTGTTTCTTTAACGCTGTCATGTCCCTGCACTCCACACTTTAGGAAACACTTAAATCAGTGGTTCTCAAGCTTTTGACACCGAGTGGCACCTAAAAAAAAAAAAAACTTATTTCTCCAAGTTCCACCACCACGACCAACATTTGAATACAGTCGCGTAGTAGGCCAGTATCGTAAAGTATGTGAACATACCTCAAGCAAGCCTTAAACGAACGCCCTCTCCTGAGCACCGGTGACCACCAACACACGTTTTTATAATGCAGTCGGCGCGATCCATTATTGTTGGTCACGAGTGTGTCCAGTTGCATTTGAGTTGACAAGATAAAGCCCAGTGATCGTAAAGATGAGATGCGGTGATATCGGAGTACAAGATTTTATTGCAGTAGTCTGACATAGTGCAATCGTGAAAGACCAAATTTGTCTTGTAGTCTGATCCACGCATTATATGTTGTCTGTCTCAGACGTGTTGTCTGTCCCACACGTTTGTTTGTTTCTAAATAAATTTATTGGTTGTCCGATATTTCATGCGTCAAAAGACACATGCTTGTGGATTCACATTTACTGTACACGATGGCGACGCGGAGTAAATGTCATTGATCGGATCGGCGAATTATGGCACTGAAGCATAAAATGCTAATTATGGGCCGATAATTTATTTATTCATTTATTTTACCAAAGTTAAGACACTTTTGTTTGCCGTCGCTGTTGGGCAGAAGCACGTCTTCGAGCGCGTTCTTCTTTGTTGGTTTTCGCCCACTTTCTTCTTCGAGGTCGGCGGACTGTAGGGATCGAAACTGGGAACCGAAATTTATAAATTTGAAAGATTCCGTTAGTCCCGGTTCCAATCGGTGCTCGGTTCTCGCAATCCTAATCCTCAGTCTGTGTGGTTGATCGTAGCATGGACACCGGCTCCTGCTCGCCACGCTGACCTACCTCTTAACTGTTTTAGTTTATTGTTGTTTGCATAAGGTGTATGAGTCTTTTGCAAAGCCCTATATATTGTAAGTGGAATGTATTCGTCTTTATTTATTATACTTTCTTGTTAAGGCCCTAGCTGAAGCTTTCCTGGAGCACTTGTGGAAGATTCTGCAGAGTCCGTCTCAACCTCCCGTCCACCGCCAGGCTGCTGCTGGCTACATGGGAAGCTTTCTTGCCAGAGCCAAGTTCATCCCTGTGCTGTGAGTTTATTGGAAATGTGAACACAGTTCAAGTTAGCAATTTCCTCTTGTTCGAAGGACGTGCTAGTGTTCTAATTGAGCATGCACTTTCCCTCCTGCAGTACAGTACGGGCGTGTCTGGACCTGCTCATCTCGTGGATCCAGTGCTATATTGACAGCCAAGACAGCAAAGGCAGGCAGGCCTGCTGTGACATCAACCTCCATGGACCGTTCTACACCGCCTGCCAGGCTGTCTTTTACACATTGATCTTCAGACATGGAGCAATTCTGGCAGGCAACATGAAGACAGGTGGACATCTCCACACTCTTTTATTGACCATGATTCTTGTATTATCGAAAATAGGCGTCGGGTGCGTTTATTCACTCATCTGGGAAGGTGGTAGTGTTGGGCATCAAGAATCGAGAACCGATTGGAACCGGGACTAACATTAACGAAGATCGCGTACGAAGACGTGCTTGTGCCCAATGACGGCGGCGAGCAAAGGTGTCTTGACTTGGTTAAAATAAATAACCAGTCACCTCAGTACAAACGCTTGGATTAAGATTATATTGTGCGAAGGAGGCTTTCTGCGATGTGAAAAAGTCTGGCACGCTCCCTCCCGCGCCGAGCCTCAGCCTATACCGCGGTCAACTTCAGCGAAGTCAATTGGATGACTGAACCAATAATATGCCAACATTGAGGCAGCTAACAAGTTAAATGGTGGGTTGCACTCTTGCACTGATGGTTTTTAGCATTTATTTTAGGCTTTTAACAAACGTAAGAGATGATGACAGACACAAAAATGTCGTCTTGCAGAGCATTTGGTGCTGTTCATTACTTTCTTTCTTGCGTCTCGTTTTACTTTTGTTTTTACTGGTGTCGCGTGATTTTCGTGCCAAAATGCTGAGTTCCAGTGCGTACTCTTCAAAATAAAAGACTACATGCGGAAAAGAGGAAGTCGAGTTAAAACTTGTACAAATAAACCATTTGACATGTTAAAACAATCTCAAATAACTTTTAACAATGCTATATTTAACTTTTGGCTGAAACCTTAATTCATGAATATTAAGTCAATTGGGTTAGTTCCACACACATTGCCTTTTAGTACATAGGTTTGATATTAATACTGGTTATAAAGAACCCCGAGTCAATTGTTCATTTTTTTTTCTATGCTGCAGGCTGCTAAGAAAATGGATGTTAAAATTTGGACACCCTTTATTTAAATCATGCAAACATTTTTGACCCAGCCCCCTAAAAAAATCTGAATCGAGAATCGTTTGGAACTTGGAATCGAAATGAGGAACCGGAATCACTCAAATTCAAATGATGCCCAACCCTAGTAGGTGGTAGGCAAACGTGAAGTGAGACTGTTTCTTTTGTATTAGAAGAATTAGTTATTTTTAGTTTCCCCGAAAACTTCACTATTGCAGTGCAGTTGGAGGAGGAACTAATTGGTCTGTTATGTCAAGTGTCACAGCAGTACGGATCAAGAGAGTAGAAAAAAAAATGAAACATGGAATAAAATTATTTACAACAAAGAAAAAGTTAGTTTGATTGATCACAGCAGATAAATGATGTACCTGTCTGAATAGCTTGGCTAAAGAAAATAAGATGAGAAATAAAGTTACTTTCAAAGGAGTAACCATCCAACAATGTAAACGAATGTTTTAGGCACTTTTGTAAGGTTGCAGATAGTGTTGGGAACGATAAACTGATGAGACCAGATAGCCGTTCGTAAAGGCTAGAGATACGACTGTATCGGTAGCGGACTCTATAATCGCTACAAAATTCATCAGGAATCCTTAGATACATCGGTTTAAGGGGTGTAAACCGGATACTGTGAGTCTAGGAAATGGTTGCCTGAGGCTTAACAGTTTTCATCTCTTAAAACAAGCGCGAGAGCTGTCGCGCTACGCGCCGCGTACATATCGTTATGTTTACAACCAAAGACAGCAGTGGTGGGCTCTAGAGACACTACATTTACTACATTTCTTCCTAGCGTCACTATTTAACAACATCAAATAGCTTTTCAGTAGTAGCTTTTCATTTACGTGCATCGTATAGATCCGATGAGTTTTTCCTGGGTGGGGGTCGCCGTCGCTGTCGTCATAGGCTGTTTCGTATTCCTTGAACGCTGGCAGCTAGATCCATTCCACACATCGACCATCCACACACTGACGTAATTTCTGAATATTACTCCGCGGCGGACTCATAGGCGAGTGCATTGGCCTGCTTTGGATACGTCACAGCAGTTGACGAGACCAGAAAAGACGGCTGCTTCTGCTGTTAAGAAGTAACGGTACTTTTACTCCGTTCCAATGATCTAAGTTGCTCGATACTTTTATTGATCAATTATTGCTCATTTATCAACTATTTAGTGCGTAAGACTACATCTTCCGCATTTGGCGCTGTTTGCGCCAATCCAATTGAAGCGCTAGTGACCTTTTAGGTGTAGTTCACCAATGACACAAGAAAGTCACATGACCCTCAGGAAGGCGCCTCACTGGGGCAGCGACCGCGGTCTTTGGCGGATGGAGGCGAAGGCGGCGCCACAGAGGGAAGCGATCCTTGAGATGCTTCTACAACTTGAATGGAGTCCACCTGTGGTAGATTCAGTTGATTGAACATAATTTGGAATGGCACACACCTGTCTATAAGGGCTCATAATTGCCAGTGCATATCAGAGCAGAACCCAAGCAATGAAGTCTAAGGAATTGTTTTCAGACCTCTGGGACCCGATTGTGTCAAGGCACAAATCTGGAGAAGGATACAAAAGAATTTCAGCAGCATTGAAGGTCCCGAAAAGCACTGTGGTCTCAATTATTCGGAAATGGAACCAACCAGGACCCGTCGTAGAGCTGGCCGTCTGACCAAGATGAGCAACCGGGAAAGAAGGGCCTTGGTCAGAGAGATGAACAAGAACCCTATGATCACTAAGGCGGAGCTCCAGTGTTCCCTTGCGTAGATAGAACCATCCAGAAGGACAACCATTGCTAATGCACTCCACCAATCAGGCCTCGATGGTACAGTGGCCAGACAGAAGCCACTTCTCACTTAAAGGCACATGGCAGCCCGCTTGGAGTTTGCCTAAAGGCATCTTAAAGATTCTCAGACCTGCAAGAGGCAAAATTCTCTGGTCTGATGAAACCAAAATAGAACTTTTTTGACCTGAATTGCAAGCGTCATATCTGGATAAGAAGAGGCACTGCTTATCACTTGGCGAACACCATCCCTACTGTGAAGCATGGTGGTGGCAGCATCATGCTGCAGGGCCGTTTTTCTGCTGCAGGAACTAGGCAACTAGTCTACATAGAGGGTAAGGTGACAGCTGCCAAATATAGAGAAATTCTTGGAGTACCTGCTTCACAGTACTCTGGAACTCAGACTAGGGCGTCGATTCACCTTCCAACACGACATGACCCTCAGCACACAGCCATGATAACAAAGAAGTGGCTTCAGGAGTAGCCTGTGAATGGCCTTGAGTGGCCCAGCCAGAGCCCGGACTTGAATCCATTCAAACATTTCTGGAAAGACCTAAAAAATGGCTGTCCACCAACGCTGCCCGTGCAACCTGACTGACCTTGAGAGGATCTCCAGAGAAGAATCGGAGAAAATGCCCCAAAAATGTGTGCTCGTTTTTGTTGAGTACTTTAACTGTCATCTGTGTGCACTCTGGGCCTGTCTAATGACGTTTTGTGTCTGTGTCAGGCTTGGAGTACCTCCAGAGTTTAAACCTGGAGAGGGTGGTCATGTGTCAGATGAACCCACTAAAAGTGTGTATCCCAGCAGTCACAAATATGTTTGCAGCCATCACCAGGTAACTGGAGCCACATAATTCATATGTTGCAGCACTAGTTTTCAAACTAACACGACTAATTTATTGTGCATGTCAGAGCAGAGATTTTTTATTTATTTTTTTAACAGTGTTGGTGCATTTGCTGTTGTTTCAGGAAATATCAGGTAGTGTTCTGCTACACCATCATAGAGAGGAACAACCGCCAGATTCTGCCCGTGGTGCGCAGCTCTGGAGGAGGTGACAGTGTCAGCAACAACACCAACCCCTTGGACAGCTTCTTTCCTTATGACCCCTACGTACTGAAAAGGTACGTGACTGCACATCTCAATAAATAAATAAAACAAAATTGCGGAACATTTTGTTTCGTGCGCAGGTCTGGTCAGCTCATCGAGCCCCTCTATCAAGTGTGGGAGAAGCCAGCAGACTCGGAGCCACTTGCCACTAAAACAGTCCATCAGGTACGATGAGAGCAACATGCTGCTGAAGGCTAACAATTGGGGAAAAAACAAAACGGTAACTTGTTGTTTTGTCAGGACTTGAAAGAGGATGACTATGACTTCCTGTGTGGGGAGATGACCCAGGGTGATGGAATCGTTGGAATGACACCCAGCTCCTTGGACTCAAACCCAAGTACAGGCTCACCCCCCATTTCCTTCCAGAGACATGGCTAGTGCCACGTCATGGACTGTCACACTGGACCTGGACCACCCTTAACTGAGTCCACTGACTTTGCAATGATGCACATTGCGTTCATAATATAATGATGAGAACTGCTTTGAAGCCACTTCCTCATCCTAAACATTCAAATGGAGTGGCCTGGGAATTAAATGACCGCAGTTTGGTCCTTCTAGTTTTGAGATTTCTTTCATGATAACGGGGGCAATTTAGAATTTTTTCTTTCAAAATTAACAGTGTTAACTTGAAAGCCAAATGTGTATTATTAGTATTATTATTGTTGGTATTTGAGGTTGTCATTGAACTCTGCAGGTGGTTTTAGCAGTACAATGAACAATGTTAAAGTGATGTTAAGTCTCTTGTGAGCCTTTTCATTGTAAGTGGGGATATAAACATTCAGATTCTATTCAATTATTTTGTGGGGGGAAAAAACAAAAGGGTTTGCCATGATTTTTTTTAAGCTCAGTATTGTCTTCACCAGTATATGACAAATCTGTTCATTTACTATTGCTTGTAAAGAACCCAAGGCATTGGGTAAGAAAAACACAAAGCCAAACGCCTTGGCTGACAAGCAGAAACCCAAATGCTGTTTCAGGGTCTTCAATTGTTACTTTGACTTTAAATTTGGATTTGAATAACGATACTGTCCGGATATCAGTTAGTCCTTTATTATAAAACTGTAACAGAACGAATATGAGGCCACAACAAAAATTAAGTCTGGTTGAATGACAGGACATGGCAATAGCTGTTTATACGGTATGTGCGTTGTTCATAGAAATGTACAGAACCATGATGGGTGGCTGTTCAGACTCTTGACTACCAACAACACAAGCGAACACAACAGGAACTACAGTAGTGATTTCCTTATTGTACAACAGTGTCCCTCACAACACGCAATGGTGGTGACTGAACAATGTTCCATGTTGGTCATGTTCCAATGGTAAATCTTCTGATCTGCTTCAATTCACATTGGGAGAAATAAGTAAAACAATGGAGGGAAAGGGATCACTCGCTACTTTTTCTTAGCAGTTCATAACATCTATGGCAGAGGAAGCAAATGGTGGTGAGTTATTACGGAGACTCTTGGAATTAGATTGTCCTTTACATGCAGTGTGATGTGTGTTTTTTGAAAGGGTAGAAAATTGTTCAGGGAGAACTATTGGGTCTGCAACAACATCTGTGTGTTGTGGTCATGCTTCAACACAATTGAAGTTTAAATAATAGGGGAACTGTTCTCATTGAGATGTCCGTCAAAGTCCATAGAGGGGGAAATACATCGGGTCTTGGGTGAGTCCATCTCCAGAAGCCACACTGGAAACTGAGGATGTCGAATTGGATGCATACTTTGGCATGACATTGTGTTCAATCTGTTGCGAGGACCTGCGGATCTGAAATAGTCTTATTCTGAAAAGGTGTGTAGGATGGTGTTGGCTTTGTTTTGTACCGGAGTGGTTTCGGCATCTGATTGGGTAGGTTCATTCTTTCCTCGGTCGTCGTTTTGGATCACTTGTAGTGAGGGCTGACATCTGGAGCGACTTCCTCCTCTGTCACTGGTCACAGGTTAGTAGAAAAGGACAAAACAATTCAGTTGAATGCTTGATATGGGAAGGAAGACAAGAATGTAGAGGTTTTAGCAGCACGGAGAAACTATATAGACAAGCATTTTTGTTTTGTTTTGCCAATTATGAGTGTTAAGCGTTCATTTCCCATACCGCTTCTCCTCTCTAGGGTCACGGGTGTGCTGGAGCCTATCACAGCTAACTCTGGGCGAGAGGCAAGCTACACCCTGAACTGGTCATCAGCCAATTGCAGGGCAAATGGAAACAAACATTTGCACTCACATTCACATCTATGGGCAATTTAGAGTCTTCAATTAATCTACCATTCATGTTTTTGGAAGGAAACCGGAGTACCTGGAGAAAACCCACACAGGCGCGTGGAGAACATGCAAACTCCACACAGATGAGGCTGGATTTGAACCCTGGGTCCTCAGAACTATGAGGTAGATGTGCTAACCAGTTGTCCACCATGCTGCCAGTGTTAAGCATGTTACCCTTAAAAGAAAAAAAAATATATACATAGGCTAACAATATAGGCGCATATATATATATATATATATATATATATATATATATATACACACGCACACACACACACACACACACAGTGGGGCAAAAAAAGTATTTAGTCAGCCACCAAATGTCCAAGTTCTCCCACTTAAAAAGATGAGAGGGGCCTGTAATTTTCATCATTGCTAACCCTCCCCTACGAGAGACAAAATGAGACAAAAAAAAAAATATCCAGAAAATCACATCGGATTTTTAAAAAATGTATTAGCAAATTATGGTGGAAAATATATGTACTTGATTAAAAAAAAAAAGTATTTGTAATTAATTAATCACATTTTATTTTTAATTTTTATTTTTAATATTTGTCCTGAAAAGCGACATGGTTTAAATGGATTTTAGTGGACGACTGAATCAAATAATTGATACAGACAGGAATATTGTTAAAAATGCCTTTAATTGCATTTCAATACAAAAGAGTAAAAAAATGAAAATATTCCTGACCAAAATTAAACGGACCTAAAGTTAAAAGTGACATTTCATTTTTTTGGGGGGGAACAGTATTTCCTCTAAATGGTTTCTGCGTGGCAGTTGAAAAGTTGGCTGTACGGTGAAGGCTGCAGCTGGCTACTAGTGTGCATTGAATGGGTGGCAACAATAGGAAAATGAAATGCCAGTATTTTGAGGGTCAGCAACATACAGTTTTGGAGAAAAAAAAAACAAGAACTATGAACTAGTTCATTTTTGGAAAAGTGAACTTAGTTCAAAAGTTTGAAAAATGAACTATAAATTAGTTCATTTTTGGAACGGTGAACTGAACTTTGAACTAGTTTGTGTACAAAATGAACTTTCCTACCACTGAGCACGTCTGTCTTACAGTTAAGAGGTCCTGGGTTCAAATCTCGTCTCAGGTCCTCCTGTGTGGACTTTGCACGTTCTCCCTGTGCTTGTGGGTTTTCTTCCCCCCACACGCCAAATCAAGCATGTTATGTGAATTGAAGACGGTTCAATGTTAGCATGTTTAAATGCTACGACAGCTGTTGGCTATTACGTCACCACTAGAATGTGATACCTTGGTCGTCAGTAGGGAGCGTGCAAACGCCCTGCACCAGCTCTTTGGCCTCAACAGCCAGCTGCAAAGCGGGATCGGGAAGTGGCGACAGGGTGTCTGGACTATCTCCGGCCGGTGATGACCTGTTACTCCTGACACATACAAACACAACCCGCAATGGAAAATTAACAGATTGAGGCTGTGGACAGCTGGTCATGCGACTGATGTCTTACCCAAGTTCTCCTCCAAACAGACTGGGTGTTGTTAATACTTTGTGGACGTTCTGAGGACAGAACACAGGTACAATTGTTAGGTAGCTCTACTGCATTTGTTGAAGATTGAGGTCCCAGGTGACCTTGTATGAATATGTCATAGTCACACTTTTGTGAGCATGCGCAGTACTGTAGATTAGAGGCAGGATTCAGTTTATGGAATGTGTGTCAATGTTGGACAATATCTATAGGCCAATGCAAGCACGCAGAGTTGGACTCAGAACCACTGTACTGCTTGTTTTTGGTGATCGAATATATTAATTGCAGTTATTTAATATAACAAAAATAGGATTTATGAATACAAACCACAAAAAGCAACCCTATAGTATAGATGTATCAGTAAAATCCAAGCGATTGCTGCTTGAAATCCCTAACAACCTGTTGATAGCAGAGGATGTACTTTGGCAGCGGATTCTGGACTTCTAACAATTTTCATCTTCTTGACCTCAGTGCAACATTTTACACCATCTCCTATATAATCCACTTAGACAGACTTGCTTCTATTGGGTTTTCAGCCACCCCTATCTCCCGGGTGAAGACAGATCGCTCTGATTGGCCAATCCCAGCACTAAAATCTGGTGATCCTCAAGGCTCTTTTCTTGGTCCTCTTATCATCTACATCCTCCCACTTGGTGAAATCCTCAGAATGTTTGGTGAGCAGTTCCACTGTTACGCGGATGACACAACACTCGATATCTCACATTTATTCCCCCAGAATCCCTTTTCTGACTGCCTTGCAGATGTCAAAACCTGCTTCACTCTTGCGTATCTTTCTCAAACTACACATGCTTATGCTCATGGGTTCAAAATCCATCTGGCCAAATTCTAAAAAAAATGTCACTTTCCATAGACAACTCCATTGTCCCTGGCATAATTATTTTATATTTGTACTTTCCATATGTTGTTTACACACTATTTACTGTTATACTGCATATATTTTATATCATTGTATATGTTGGATTGTTAAATAAAGATTTTTGCTTTAAAAAAAGAAAAAATAAAGATTGGAGCTAGCGCCTCGGAAAGGGATAGTCATCAGTTTTCTGGATTTGGTTTAGAGACTTTAGAGGCAAGAGACTTTAAACAAGAGGACATATGTTAGGAATGCAGAAGAGTTGTCTGCCTTGCAGCTTGCAGGGGAACTCTGCTGGGTTACCGGGTTGCACAACCAATCTGTTTAGCCATCTGAAAAAATGGCAGAAAAACGGCAAAACACTGGCCAAGGAACATGATCCCCTCACGCAATTATTTATCCAAAGCGGCACTGAACACAATTAATACACTTGTCTTCAACTTTGCGGTTGGCCTGACCGGAGTGAATAACCTTGGGAGTAAATAGAGAGGGAAATCACGACTGTCGACTTCTTTGCAGTTTGCAACCACGCCTGGTCAGCAGAACAATGGAACCGTACCCATCCTTGACAATTCACAATATTGACGGGGATGTTGATGATATTGCCTTTTATGCATTTGCTTGCATTAAGTTGCAATTCATGATTGTGCTCTGTAATATTTATTCAGTCAGCCCTTGGTAAATTCGAATTTCTTGAGTACATGTTTTTTCAATTATCCATCATTCTTATTTTTTTCTACTGAAAACTGGTCACATATTGGTTGTTGAAAAGTAGAGGAGGGTAGTAACGCGCTACATTTACTCCGTTACATTTACTCAAGTAACATTTTCCATAAACTGTACTTGTCAGAGTACTTTAAATGCAACATACTTTTTACTTTTACTTGAGTAGTTATGTGATACTTTTACTCCGTTACAATGATTGACATGCCGTTCGCTACTTTTATTTATCCATTCTTGCTGAGCACGTCTATTTTTAGACTCCATCTTCGACCGTTTGTCATTGCTAATGTCATTTGACTCCAATTCACCAATTAGATGACACAAGGCAGTCGCATGACCGGGCAAGTAGCCTTCGCGAGCCAATCAAAATGACTCGTTTTTGGGGGGTGTTGTAAACAGCCGCGCGAGTGTGTTTACTTTACAGACTCCCAAAAAAACCCAACAGCTTTGTCATGCTGCTCTTAAATTGTGACTGCCCATATTTCAGCCCACTTCTAACTTGAGAAAACACCTTGGGGTAAGTTGCAGATGTTTCTATTGTTGTTTTGGCAGTGGATACGGCAACATTAGCCCTATCCTATGGCGTCACCCATGCACAAGCACAGACAATCAGTTTTGGTCAGCAAACAGCTTCTTCATTTATTCAACATTTAAGTGAAGCAAGTAATGTTTCTGTAGGGCCCAATGCATGTGTTCTTGGTTTTGGGGCAATTAAAAATTTAAATGGTGCAGTTGCGTGTCGACTCCCATATATTATGATTTTTTATTTTATTTTATTTAATGTTCATGCTCTGATTTTAAAATTTAAAAAGAGTATTTTTTTTCATTGAGTACTTTCTTCCCCTTAATCAAGTAAATGTTTGGGTGACTACTTTTTACTTGAGTCATATTATTCTGAAGTAATTGTACTCTTGCTTGAGTGCAATATTTGGCTACTCTACCAACCTTTCCCTAACAAGAAATAATTGTGATTCCTAATTATGATTTCAATATTGATCAAAATAATCGTGATTATTATTTTGGCCAAAATCGAGCAGCCCCAGCACATACAATGGCATTACATGGTCTCCATACTTCTATTTATCAACTGCCTTTCTCTATCCCTTACACCGAAAAACACCAACAGTCTTGTCAACAACCTGGTCACATCCCACCTGGAATATTGTAGCTGTCTTTTTGCTTGTCTACCACTTAATAACTCAGATTGGTCCATAACTAAAGGCCTGCATCATTAATAGGTCTCCCTCCATCACCCACATCAAACCTGTGCCTACAAATAAACTATTATTATTACTGTACTATTATTTGGTTGCCACAGTTTATTACTTGGCTGCAATGTGTGTGTTCAGCCAAGAGGTGGCAGAAAAGCTGCAACAGCGGCAGGCTAGATGCTGTTTGTCGGGTAGTTGCTGCTATTCCTGAATACTGTAGTAGCATCATATTATGCAAAAAATGCATAGAGGTAGACAAAAACACACACTGTATTATGCATTTCACTTTTTAAACAATTAAATATACAGCCGCTGAAATAAGTATTTAACACGTCACCATTTTGCTCACTAAATTTACTTCCAAAGGTGCTATTGACCTGAAAATGTAACCATATGTTGGGAACAGCCCAAGTAATCCATAACGACAAAGAAAGTAGAACAAATAAGCTCCGAAATTAAGTTGTGTGTAAAAATGTGAAATGACATTGGGAAAAAGTATTGAACACAAGGAGAAAGGGAGGTGCAAAAATGCACGGAAAGCCAAGACAACACCTAAAATCTATCAATAATCAAACAGCAATCCAGCCCCTTGTCAGTGCAAATGAATATCAGCTGGTTCAGTCCATAAAGGTCTCATTGCCAAGATGTGAGTCAAGACATCTGAGTAGGAGGCGGGTAAGAGCAGAGAGCTGGCTTCAAGTCCATCACAAACTATCCATCCATCCATTTTCTGAGCCGCTTATCCTCACAAGGGTCGCGGGCGTACTGGAGCCTATCCCAGCTATCATCGGGCAGGTTAATTGTTGCAAAACATAACGATGGCACTGGTTACAGGTGCATATCTAAGCTTCTGAATATTCCAGTGAGCACGGTTGGGGCCATAAAACGTAAGTGGGAAGCCAATTGTACCACCTTAGATTTGCCTCGATCAGGTGCTCCTCACAAGATTTCTGACAGAGGAGTGCAAAGAATAATCAGAAGTGTTGTCCAAGAGCCAAAGACCACCTGTAGAGAGCTTCAAAAAGACCTGGAATTAGCAAGTAGTCTTGTCATCAGGAAAACAGTGAATAATGCACTCTGCCACCATGGCCTGTATGCATGCTCACCACGCAAGACCCCATTTCTGAAAAAAAAAAAAAAAAAACAGCAAGCATGTCAAAGCTTGTTTGCTGAACAACGTTTGGACAAGCTAGTTAAATACTGGGAGAATATAGTATGGTCTGATGAGAGCAAAATTTAACTGTTTGGATTCCATAATGCACAACAAGTTTAGAGGTGGAATGGCACTGCACAGCACCCAAAAAACACCATACTAACAGTGAAGTTTGGAGGTGGGAACATGATGGTGTGGGGCTGCTTTTCAGCAAATGGTACTGGTAAACCTCACATCATTGCAGGAACAATGAATGGGCAAATGTACCAAGACATTGTTGACAAAAATCTGCTGCCATCTACGAGGATGATGAAAATGAAATGAAGGTTTTCTTTTCAGCAGGGTAATGGTCCAAAACATACTGCCAAGGAAACTCTCAATTGGTTTCAAAGAACAAAAATAAAGCTGCTGCAATGGCCCAGCCAATCACCTGACTTGAATCCAATCGAAAACCTATTGAAAGAACTGAAACTCAAGGTCTATAACAGAAGCCCACGGAACCTTCAAGATTTGAAGACTGCTTATGTGGAGGAATTGGCCCAAATCACACCAGAGCAATGCATGCGACTAGTTTCTCCATACAGGAGGCGTCTTGAACCTATCATTGCATACAAAGGCTTTTGTACAAAGTATTAAATAAATACCAGTTGGCGTGTTCAACACTTTTCCCCTGTGTCATTTCACATTATTACACATAACTTAATTTCTGATTTTATTTGTTTGGTGACGTGTTCAATACTTATTTCAGCCACTGTACAATCTGAGTCAAAATCATCTTCCATCTCTATAATGTGCCACAGCGTTTCGCTCTGCATGAGCGTTGTACCTGTGCAAAGCCCATAAGTCTCTTGTTGGACATCTCAAGATGTTTCCTGTTGACCTCCGACTTCCGCAGCTGAGTGTCGATGGCAGTCAGCCTCCTACTCAGTTCCTGCACCTCCTCCTGGCAAAAACATTCCACATACAAACGTAGATTAAGACATTAAACAATATAAATGTGAATATGAAATGCAAGCTGTGATTGTCTGATATCTTTTAAGATAATGTGTTTTTGCTGTAGCTCAAAATCATATGGGTTTTATGAGACCAAAAAAATCAACATTGCATCTTTTTTTCCCCCAGTTATTTATATTTGGATCTCATATGCAAATGAGAAGATAGCACCTTTTGTTTGAAAGCACCGATTTTTCTTGCAACAGCTGAAATGTTGATCTCTTTGTCTCCTATTCATCTTTTGATGTCAACCCCAAATGTTTTCAATCAACACCAAAAATAAAAAAAAATGGCCTACTATGCTTCCAGAAGGGAGTGTGCCATTCAGATCACCTGGATTGCTTTGGCCTGAGTTGGATTCCCTGGCAATTGACTTGTCTGTTGTCGTATTGGGGCGGCTCCAACTACCGGAGACAAATTCCTTGGGTGTTTTTGACACACTTGGCAAATAAAGGTGATTCTGATTCTGGATGCTGCAGATCCAACGATTCAATCCGAGCACAGTAACAAAGCGCAACAGACATCGTTGCAACTGATGATTGAGTGGGAGTCAGAGCGAGGTTGCCGGTCCCTGAGAGGCAGCGTGAAACCGAGGGATTTAGCGCTTTGAGATAAAAAAAAAAAAAAAAAGCTGCGAGTGGCGAAGCGATGAGCCTGAGAGCGAGAGCAACCGAGTCAAAAGCCTCTGCTTCATCAAAGCGAGGCGCTGGTGAATATTGTGTCTGCGGCTCAGTAGCTCAGAGCCTGATGTGTTTCACTGAGACTGACGATGCTGCAGGCACCCACTGGGGTGAGGGATGGAGGCAGAAAAGAATAGAGAAGGGAAACGGAAGAGTTATTTTAGCACTACAGAACATCAGCTGTTGTGCCTTCTCAGCAGTGAGCCTGACCTGATGGGACATACCGCAATAACAACAATAATAGTAATAATAATAAGTTGCATGCAATAACACTGCAAAGGAAGACTAGGATTATGTTTTTTTTTGTTTTTTTTTAATGATGGCTGTAGTGTGTGACTGTGTGTGTATGGTGAAAGAACACCTAATCTGCTGCCTTCCACACACACACGCACACACAAACATCGCCCACTTGCACTGCATAATCTAATGAGATCCAATGCAAGCGCTGTGTCAAACAATTTGACTGTATATTGACTGACACTGTCAGAGAAGTATTCATCGTTTCATCTGTGTGGTTTGTTTCTGTGTGACCTGTCAAGTTTTTTGTTATATCATCCTGGATTCCTTTTATAATAGGTAGTTGTGGAGATGCGGTAAATAATAAGACGAGAATCAGCCACTCTCCACATAAGAGGTTTTTCACAAAGGGGTCATTACATGGGTATGATTTTTTTAAACCCCATCCTTAAAAAAAAAAAAGTGGGGAAACTATGTGGGAAAATACTTTTTCACAGCACTATAACTCTAATATTTGGCGCCTCAACAGTTGCGCCGCATATACAATAAACTGGATGATAACTAGAATATGGCAGACATTTGGGATATAATTGTGCAAGGTTCTTTGTACATGGCAGTGAAGTCAGGTTTTTAATTTACCACGTGTGTTTCATGATCCATTTGGGATTTATTATTTATTGAAGAGCTCTTTTCAAGGGAATATGTTTTCTTTCTTTTCTCTTGGCCGACCAATCACAGTGTTGAAGAGAACGTGTCATACCGTTCAACAGGGTAAGGTCTACCTCCTCACAATTATACTTTCCAATAAGTATGGATTCCTGGTTTGATTAACAACAACACAGCAAAATTGTGAGCATTTGAATTGTACATCAGCTAATGTAACGTTGAATGAAACATCTTTAAGTCAATGTTTTTCTTGATTTTTTTTTTTTTTTGTGGAGCATCGGAATGCAGACTGTAACGGAAGATCTAAAAATGTTACGTTGTCACATGGTATTGTGAGAGTTTGACTTTTGATTCACAGACTCACCTTTGTGGCTTCGCCTCCTCCTGTTTGTCTCTTGCTGGCCAGCTGGTTCTTTAGGTCTTTAATCTCAGCCTCCAGCAGCTGGATCACGTCTTCGTAGTCCTGCTCGGCACTGCTCGCGTGACGCTGCACCACCTCAGCTTCTGCTGCTTGCAGGCGGCTCTTCAGACGGACATTCTCCTCCACTGTCAAACACGCTTTCTGAAAGCACAGCGAGATGTTTTGTTGTCTATGCAGCTTCTTAACTGGAAATCATTTTAATGTTTCATTTTTACGTGTCACCTGATGTACAAGACACTCCTTTGATTCCCATACCTCAGAGGTCTTCTGAAGCTCATCCTCAAGGGTTTTCTTGCTGTTCTCCATATCCTTTAGCACCACCTGCCAAAACAAATATAACACGCGGAAAATCGAAACTCATCGGATTGAATAAAAGACAGTACATGTACTGTGTGGACATACAATTATACAATTATACTGACTGATTTGATAGGCTTGTATTTACTTGCCATTTTAGAAAGTTGAAACCCCAACAATGCAATGTAACCTGTTTTGTTATGTTTGATTTGTCTCAAAAAGAACACACTGCAGGCCTTTTAGCCGCACTGCCAGCAGTCAGTATAAATAAGGTAAGGCCATTTTCAAACAGAAAAAACCTGGATTGACACATCCAGAACAAACCTGGAGATGGTAACTGAGTGACCGTAACGGCAGATTATACAAACAAACAAATTCAATTAATTTGATTCGACCTCTATAATATTGTTTAGATTAAATACACATTATTAAACATCTTATTTATCTTCCAAAGTGATCCAATGACATGAAATGAATGAAACAAACAAATTACTTGTTTGGTCGAAACCTGCCCTTTAACTGGCATTTGACTATAATTTAGGTTGGTATATGATTCAACATATAGTTTTATATAATGAAACAGTTTTTCTTGTAGCTAAAATTTAGTTATTATCATATACGTTGTATTTTAATGATAAAAAGCAGCACTTGAATTGACTGTGTACATGTGAGAAATGTTTTTTTTTGGTCATGATTGGCCACTCAGGCTTTCCAGGGGTGTGCACACTTGTGCAACCACATTTTCTCAGTTGTTTATTTTTAATTAGCCTGTTTTTGTTTGTCCTGTTTGAGTGTTAGCTCAAGCAGAATTGAAAATCTGTATCCCTTTTATGCCGGAACAGTTTTACTGTGTCACAGTGGAGTTTTGAAGCTTCCGCTGTGGTATTATAATTGAGGTTTATTGAGAATCAGACTTGATCAGTCGAACAGAAAAAAAAGTTTCTAGAAGTGAGAGAGAAACAAAGACAAAAGACAAAGCACTAATTGTAAACAGGATGAGAGAACAATGAAACATTAAGTATGAGTGCAGTGCGACACCCTGTGAGGGAAGGACAGGACAAGTCAGAACAGGACAAGGACAGGAGAAGAAGCATGACAGGACAAGGGTCGTGAACCCGGCTGTACAACTGAAGTGTGGTGGCATTAATTATGTAAATTCTAAAAGTCTACAGGACGAGAGTATAAGTGAGGGGATACGTGAGCGATTTGCATATTCATTAGTTATTTGTCGCAGTAAGTGCGTGACCCCACCCCCCGTGAAAGAGTCCTAGGGGTATGTGCCTGCGGATACATGCAAGTGAATTGACACCGTTTTACATGCACAAATACTGACAGAAGCGTCCTGTAATTGCTGTGCCCGCACCGCGGCGGCTGAGGACCCCACCCAATCAATCGAGGGGCGGGATCAGGCCCAGGGGTCCACCCGAGAGCAGCCCGGCGGATGGGACACGCCCCACACCGAGGGACACGGGGCGGTCCGCCGGCCCCACCGAGGCACCCCGACAACTGGCCACCCGGTGGGGGCCGCAGGGACCCAATGCCAACCCCCCAGACAATTGGCTGGCGACCAGTTCAGGGTGTACCCCGTCTCTCCCCCACAGTCAGCTGGGATAGGCTCCAGCACGCCCGCGACCCTAGTGAGGATCAGTGGTTCGGAAAATGAACGAATTAATGAATATACATCTTTTCATGTGTAAAGACTTTTACAGACTGTGAAGCTAAAACCAAGGCAACAGGTGGCACCTAACCAGGGTTCCAGAAGCATGACGAAAGGAATAATTGCAAATTGGTTATAATCTTCTGTAATTCTATGGGTGACAGCCAGCTCATCAGTAAAGGCTTGAGCTTTGGAATCAGAGTGTCGTGGTGCAAATCTTCCGGTGGACCAAAACAATGAAAAATGGCAACCACTTGTCAGCGAGATGCTAACAAGAGATGCTTCCTGACTATTGTTGAGATATCCTGGAGCAGAGCACCAACCACCAATCCCGAGCTCAAAGAGGTTTGTGTGCCCCTGCAAATTTACATCTCTCCTTGCATGCCTGCACACAAAATGTATGCCCTATACAGCAGTGTGTATGTAATGCTTGCGTGTCCATTGCCTGAGTCTGATAGCGAATGTGTGTGTGCTGACCTTGAGCTGCTTCATCTGGGTTTGCAGCTGTTTCACCTCTGTCTGAAACTGCTCCATCTCCTCACTGTTATAGGTGCACTCCGATTCATACGTCTGCAGACGCAAACACACATTTACGCACACATTATTCAGGTCCGATGAGTTATCTGCAATAGTAAATAAAATACACGTCTCTCGTAGGACGAGATGGCTGCTTACGGGGGAGTGGAAGGCCGACGTGTCCATCAGACTGGCTGCTTCGTGGTAGGAGAACATAAAGGGACCTGCCCCTAAACTGAGCTCCTCCAGGTTGTCCTGGAAAATGGTCCGTGTGGCCTCTACAAAGTCTGCCAAAGTTCAGAGAGGAATGTTAGGCAGAAACTGTTGTTGTTTTGTGACCTACAGCAGGTAAAATCACATGAGAGGTTGTCTTTCCATGCTGTTAGAGTTGCATAAAAAAATGATTTTGTTTGTGTTCGTGTTCTCCTTGTGCTTGTTTACTCAGAAATCCTCCTACAGTCCTAGAACATGTTTGTTGATTGGTTAATTAAAACGTCACAATTTTCTGTAGGTATGAATGTGAGGGTAAATGGCTGTTTCTATGCGTAATAAAAGTAGGGCTGTGAACTTTCAAAATAAGAGCAAGTACATGAAAAAAGTATTACGTGCTTAAATAAAGTGCTTCACTTCAGAATAATTATTTGAAAAAAAGTAACAACATAAAGATAATACTTCATGTTTTGATCATATGGGTAGAAGCAAAATCATGCATTGTAAAAATGCATTATACATGGGTAGAAGGGGTTTTCAGAATTTTGAGGTCAACTTTGGGGGTGCGTATTATACATGGGTGCGCATTATACACGAGAAATTACGGTATATGATAAGCGATCTGTATTTACGGAATTAGGTTTTCTGCACCCTCACACACTGCACAGTCAAATATGACGCTGAGCAGACCGAATAGCCATTTGAATCAGCTTCATCTTTAAGAGGCGACTAATGAGTCCTTCCTTATGTGTACCGTAACAGGTATTTCAAATGCACCACATATATATTTGAAAATAAAATGACTGACGCAGAGCAGGCTTGTGGTTACACGTGACAACGTGCACAAGTGCCACAGCCAGAAAGTGACGTGCAGCCATCACACTCAGGCTGCGATTTGACAGCGTTTCAACACAGATCTGTCACTTGCAGTTGACACAACTCGAAGCATGTGTCTGTTTGTACGTGTGCGCGTGTGTTTATGTGGGCTTTACCTCCGTAGGACACGGTGCCTTGCGGGTCTGTAGTCAGGCTCTGTCGCAACTTCTTTCTTTTCTCATCTGTGACATCCAAGCCGAGGAAGGACAGAGCCTGAGAGAGAGAGAGAGAGAGAGAGAGGCAGAGTTCACATTCACACACTCGGTGCAACCACAGTAGGCTACACCTGTCCAGCTTGAGATGAGGATACATATTGGTAACCATATTTATTTTATGTTTTTTGTTTTGTTTACAGTGTGCCTGTGAAGGTTTGTCATGCACACTGATGTCGCCTTTTTCTTTCTGTGAGATCACACACGCCGCCTCATTATCCGTGCCTTTCACTCTTTATTAATGTTCTTTTGGTCTTTGTCAGCGTCTCTCGTCAAGCCATAAATCGGCAATGTTTTCATCTCCTGCTTTTGTAAAAGGAGCTGACGAATCAAGAGAGAGAATAAAATATGCCATTATCAAATATTAAGACTTTTTCCTCTCTATTCTCATGAATGAATTGGTAATCGGTGCGGGAGCTAGCCAAAACACAAAACAGCAACAAACAACCCGCAGGGCTGGTTCAGACAGCCACACAAGGTAGAAAACGGAGAGATGTGATGTTCGAAGGCAGCGGTGAGATAAAGTGCTCATACAGTAAAAAAAAAAAAATGGTGAAAAGTCAAATGAAGTGTGCCAGTGTAAAAGAGCAGGCAGAGTCAGATTGCAAGAAAGATCAATAATTAGATGAGGGGAGAGCTCGGGGCTGAGAGTACAAAAGTGCAAAACAGGAAAAAAGAGGCTGCAAGTGAATTTATCAGAATGAGAGAAATTTCTTCAGTACAATAAATCTGAATACATGAAATAAGATGAACTGAAACATCCAAGGGCTTTATATATATATATATATATTTTTTACAAACAATAAACATGGGTTATCATTCTCTTTAGCTTGCGTTTTGTGACTTCTGCAACATATATAAATGAAAGAAGAAAATATACAGAAAAATATACATACAACATATTTGTCCACATGTATGACTGTTAAGAATGTTAAATTGGACTTGATGTTGATGTACATTCCATTATTTCCTCAAATTATTTCAAAATTCTAACAAATTCAATGTGAACGACGGAGATTGCATTGCATTGTACTGCTGATCAATGGGGAATAATATGGAAAATTCCCTTTTTAAGTTAAGTTAGGACGGGAATGACGTATTAGCTACATAATCGCGATTATCCAAGTCATGTGGGAGCCATTTGTGATTTCACCAACCTGTTCGCAGTTTCGCTGTACATGTTCGTGAGCACTAAGACATTCAAGCCTAAATCTTCGAGACGCTAAAACTCTCAACTTGTATTAGTTGCGATGGTGAAAACCGGAGTACCCGGAGAAAAGCCACGCAGGCACGGGGGAGAACACGCCAACTCCACACAGAGAGGCCGGATTTGAACCCAGGTTCTCAGAACTGTGAGGCGGGTGTGCTGAACAGTCAGGCACTGTGCCGCCTTATTCCATATTTATTTAACGGACCCGCACAAATGAGGTATCGAAAGATGCATCTCATCATCAGACCTATTTTAGCGTGTTTAAGAATTCCTTGTTACCACGGCGACAGAATCCCCCCCAAAACTATGAAAATAAGCCCCGTTTAGAACGAACGGGCTGCCCGCGATTCTCAAATTGACATATTTCACATCATTTTAAAAACAGGGCAAGGCCGACTTGGATTCAAAAACATTCGTTTGCAGACTTGCAACAGTCGGCAGGCCCATTCAAAATTCCCCGCGGGAATTATCCAGTTGTCTTCACGAGTGCTTGTGCGCAAAACAAAAAACAAAAGAAAACGTCACGGAGAGGACTCACCAAATCCAACTTGTCTGATTTGAGCCGAATGTGGGGGTCTAGTGTGATCTTAGGTTTAGTCCCCGTGGGTGACCTCTGATTGGCTGAATCTAGACAGGGGGAAAGAAAACATGCAGCTGACTCAAGGCCTATTATGGGATAGCATGCGAGGTCAATGGGCAACAACAGAGAGGGTATATCACTAGATAATCTGTGCTAACAGAGTGGCTCAACCTCATCTAGTATTGTCTCTGGATTTTGTGGAAGTGGGTAGTTGCAGTGATCGGGGGTTATTTTATGAGGGTGAGTTGGTGGGATGGGGAAGAAAAAAAAACAAACCAAAAAAAAACCGATTAAAAAGAGTGGTGTAGAGGAAAGATGAGTGATTAGATGGGAAGGAGAGAACACTGAAAAACAGGAGAGCAGACAGCCAGTGTCTAATATTAATTTGATGAGCTTCCCTGTCCCATATTTGTGAGTCTGCTTGTTATGGCAATGGCAGTAACAGTGCTTGTGTTTCAATGTGTGTGTGTGTGTGTATTTATGAAAGCGCTCGTTCCCGTTATCGGGAATATCCTGATAGCAGTGAAAAACTGCCTCGCTTTCCTCTTCCCATCCAAGTGATTTATACTGCGCCACCCCTAACCTGATAGTGATGACTGACAGGCCTGCTGCCATGACAACAGTCTGTGCGTTAAATCCTGCTTGCACACACACCACACAGTCCATATGATTCATTTTTCTTTCATGTAATTTAGAGTGAACAACCACAGAGGGATATTTATTCTTGCACAAATAATTGTACAAATGATTAATTCTGAACAACACGTGTTGGCGCTGGTATACTTCGACTCATTTTTATGTCGCCTCATTTGGTTGCTCTTGTTTGCCTTTTCATTATTATTTCACTTGCAATCGTAATCTTTGCTAATGCTTTAACATTTGAGAACGGTGAAATTTGTGCTAATGAAGCATCATCACTGTAAAAACAGTGGCGTGCATATAGGGCTTTACCTACTGCATGTCGCAACACGCCTGTTTATCTTCCTTAATAGGATTGCACACCACTGACGAGCTGCTGGCCTACTGTGTTTCAGGATGCACCCATCCAAAGACAAAGTGGCAACAAGAAGGCTGTCAGAGATCAGCTTACAGAGATGAGCATGCATGTGCATGTGTTAAGTATTTGTGCGTTGACTTAAAAAAAAAAAAAAAAAAAAAAAAAAAAAAAAAAGTCCTAACACGATTGATTCTCAAATATACATTTAGATTTATAAAACGGTCTCCTCTCAATCAGGGTAAGATTTTTTTTTTTTTTTATATTTTGCCACTGGCACATGTATCTTGGCACCTCTTTGCAAACTGCTGACATCTGTCACAGCTAGCAACTGGCTTAACCAATAAGAGCCTGAAAGGGAGCTCTGGGGTCAGACCACCTAGAAAATAACCTTGACTGTGGTAATCCTGGTCAATAGGATTGGAATGGGGTGGGATGTTTGGGTGCTAGGGATCCACGTGTGACCCTTACCATTAGAACAATTTGTCTGCTTGGCTGCTTGAAGGGAAAACACAAACATATTAACCATATGAGACCCACCCCATTTGTATTCATAGCTTTATAACCCTGCAAAACCAGTTGTCCAATTTTGAACAATAACAACCCAGTGTGACACAAGTTATTGGACATTTGGACCAATCGGCAACAGTTTCTTTAACATTATTGTTTAGTCATTAGTTTAGTTATTACATTATGACTGTAACATCCTCTGGTAATCTGTCAACTCCTGTTCTGTGCCACACTCCTTTATGCCCCCCTTGAGCTGCTGACCATCATAGTGGACTCGTTTAGTTTAAGAAACACCCCTCCGCACTCATCCTATGGTTTGCACTGGCTGGCATTGGGCTACACAAACACATGGCCTAACATTGCAAGGTGAAATCATTTTCTGTGTGAAACAGAAAATGAGGGGGGGGGGGGGGGGGGGGGTGCATGATGTGTATTGAGACCTGAAATGTGGATATCTGGCGGACAGATGTCAGGAGAAGGCGAGGAAACTGGGGCAGGCTCCTCTGCACAGATCTGCAGGAAAAAAATAACAAATAAATAAAAGATACATACACACACACACAAATATATATCAGTCATCAAATACTAGAGTCATATTACATACAAGATTTTGTTATTCAAAATAACTGAAATATGTTACCTGTACTGTTAAATCAAAAAAAAAAAGTTGAATATTTTTTTTTACTTCATATGACTTATAAGGCAAGTTAGTCGTAGAATGGCAAATCCAGAAATGTGAGCTGACCTCAGGTGATCGGATGTGGACTTTTAAGCGCCCAGAGTTGTAACTGTTGGCTGCTGCTCGCTGGACACCATTGTGGAGAGATGTACTGCTTTGGAAAAGTCCTTTCCCTGGGATGAACGCAATCTCCACTGCACTTTCTTGACTGGGAACATAACAGATAAAATGCTGATACATTACTATATTCACCTTGGCTTAGATGGAGAGATGTCATAAAATATAGACTCTAAGCTCCACCCACCTGAATTTGGCTTTGTTCAGCATACTTTTGGCCTCCTCGTGGGTTACACCTATCAACGACTCCTTGTTAATGGCGATGAGCTGATCTCCTGGCCTTAGACGTCCATCCTGTACAAGCGAAACAAAAAGACAAATACCTTTAGTCTTTAGACTAGCCGTTAATGACCTACAAAACTTGAATGCAGAGAAAAAGGGCTCAAACACACCACACTACTTTCCGTGCAAACAGTGCCTCTTTGGCCACCAGGAACATACCGTATGCCCCCTTCCAGACCACGTACGCCCAGTGGCAGTTCTATGGGGGGACAAAAGGACAGTCCCGGTTTTTGGGACTTGGATACTGAAGGTAAGTCACTTGATTGTGTTTCTGTGCGTGGAGAGAGATTCAACGGATCTATTTGGTAGCAACAATGCAATGTAATTGAGTAGGGGCAATTGTAATTGATAAAAAAGGATGCACACATATTGTATCCAAAATTATAGGGCACTGCTCAAATGGATATTTTCATAGCCTCGAGGTGCTGTTGGAACTGAAACCGGATCATGTAAAGCTGTGCGGGGCAACTAAAACAAAAAGAGCCGCAAAAAACAATTTTTTTAGATGCAGAATGATTCTACAAGCCAAAACACATGAAGATTTCTGCAATCTGTCAACATTGCGCTCCTTTATTTGCTCGTCATATTGCCCACAGTGGCGAGATGAGTGGGCGACAGAGAAGCGAGGAGGATGGGATTTGCAAAGTGGAAGGAGCTTTACAGAAGAAAGGCAGTGGTATGCGCAAGTGGTGTAAGAGTGAGTGGGTGGCCTATTGAAAAAAAAACAAACAAAAAAAAAAAGGCTTTTTTTTTGTTTTGTTTTTTTCCCCCTCCGTCATCTTTCGAATCAGTTTGTAATAACGGACCTTAAGACTGATAGCTCTGAGTAAGCAACGGCGAGGAAAAGTTCTCTCACTGGACAAGACGGTGATTTGTGCACGTCTTACAAAGTCAAGAGCTTCCATAGTGACACCGTCACCAAATATTAAAAGCTCCCTCATTAACACTCAACTGTCATCCTCACTTTAAAATAGTCCTTATCTTACAACAAATCACATGTATTTTTATTTTATGATGTGTATTTGGGTGGCAGGGCGGATGACTGGTTAGCACATCTGGCTCACAGTTCTGACGTTCAAATCCCGGCCCCGCCCGTGTGGAGTTTGCATGTTCTCCCTGTGCCTGCGTGGGTTTTCTCCGGGTACTCCAGCTTCCTCCCACATCCCAAAAACATGCATGGCAGGTTGATTGAAGACTCTAAATTGCTCGTAGGTGTGAATGTGAGTGTGAATGGTTGTTTGTTTATATGCGCCCTGCGACTGGCTGGCGACCAGTTCAGGGTGTACCCCGCCTCTCGCCCGAAGATAGCTGGGATAGGCTCCAGCACGCCCGCGACCCTGTAACAAAACATTTTGAATATGAATACGACCAATGTCATTTATTTATTTTTTTTCACTTGCTTTCCACGGCCCACCTGAAATGGGCCCGCAACCCACTTTTGGGTCCCGAACCATCAGTTAAGGAATCACTGGTGTACAGTACTACCGTGAATTACTATATGTTTCAGAGTTTTAAAGGTTTTCAAGAGTATACTGCATCAAGTTTTTATAAAGTATGGTAGAGGTTAATAGGTGTGTGAGGAGGTTCAAATGAACACTACTTCGGAGAGTTCACCTATTGCGGGGTTGGTCCGGAACCTTACCCCACGATAAACGAGGGATTTACGGAATATGCCACTAATGTGCAACTATTTTTTGAACATCTAAATAGGTTGAGTATTTTCCATCTGTTGTGTCACCTTGTTTTTTTGGTCGGAAATTACCATATGACAAATATAATCCTGTCAGCTCCTTAAGAGCTGATGAATATTTACAGTTTGATTCCATGCTGGCTTTTAGAATGTTAAATTCTGAAAGGATGTCTTTTGGCCTGCATGTTGTTTTGGTGTCAGGTTCAGTATGAGCCTTGAATCCCAGAACAGACAAAGCAGATCAAGTGTGAAGGTCAGCAGGAAAGCCGTGACTCTGCTGCTACTCCCTCATCTTGCGCACCACAGAATCAGACGACAAGAAACCACGAAAGCTGATCTATCATATTTGTGCTTATGTACACATTAGAGGCACACCAGTTTGTTATGTTGAGCATTCAAAAGGGAGTAACAGTATAAGAAGTGGGAGTTGTTTAACCTGGCAAGCAAACTTGGAGCTTCCAGTCTTATAATGCATGTCACTTTAGACAGTTTGCCAGAAACGGGATCAGAAGCATGCGCCCTTAACATGATTCAGCTGTATTTTATACTAATCTGTGGTCAAAGCTGCAAAGGTCTGCATTTGCACAATATGACAAATGAAAGCCTGCATGGAGTTTGGTAAAAAAAACAAAACAAACAAAACAAAAAAAACACCTGAAGGACTCCAAGATGGTGAGAAATAAAATTCTCTGGTCTGATGAGACCAATATAGAAATTGTTGGCCTTAATTCTAAGTGGCATGCGTGGAGGAAACCAGCAGGTGCTCAACACATGTCCAATACAGTCCCAACAGTGAAGCATGGTGGTGGCAGCATCATGCTGTGGGGGTGTTTTTCAGCTGCAGGGACAGGGAGACTGGTTGCAATCGAAGAATGCGGCCAAGTACACGGATATCCTGGACGAAAACCTTCTCCAGATTGCTCAGAACCTCAGACTGGGCCGAAGGTTCACCTTCAAAAAAGACAATGACTCTAATTACACAGCTAAAATACCGACGGAGTAGCTTCAGAACAACGCCGTGACTGTTTTTAAATGGCCCGGCCAGAGCCCTGACTTAAACCCAATTGAGCATCTCTGGAAAGACCTGAAAATGGCTGCCCCACCACCGCTGTGTGATATTTCAGTTTTTATTTTTTAATAAATCTGCAAAAATTTTAACAATTGCGTTTTTTTTCATGTCAATATAGGGTGCTGTGTGTACATTAATTTTGGGGGAAAAAGAACTTAAATGATTTTAGCAAATGGCTGCAATATAAAAAAAGAGTGACAAATTTAAGCGGGTCTGACTAATTTCCGCACCCACTGTATTTGTCGGTGGCATAAAATTGTCACACGGTATCATTCATAACATCAACGGTAGTGTTAAGCACGTATTTGTCAGTTTTTGTGCCAGAAAGTGTCTCAGAGTTTTTAGCGCCTATTTTATTCTTTTCTTCACGTCGATTTCTTCCTTCTCATCTGCAAGTTGATTTAAATCTTACAGACTTAACTCTCTCTTCTGTCTCTTCATTTCCCCCCCCCCCCCCCCCTCAATTTCTCAGCAGCATCCCAGTCAACAAAGGTGTTGTAATCACCAAATAATATAAATGGTTAAATCACCCATTATTGTTTTAAATACACTAATTTCTGTCCTCAGAGTACGTTTACGTTTAGAAAATCTGAGTGTCTCAGGTTGCTCATATAATCTAGCGGGTAAGGGTGCTCCGCATGAATTTGGAACAATGTAATGTTTTTTTTTGGGCTCGGCCAGAGCCCTGACTTGAATCAGATTGAACATCTCTGGAGAGACAACAATGAATTGATTCAATTTTGGAATAAAAAGATAATTTGGAAAAAAGCGAGGAGCTGTGAATACTTTCCAGATGGAACATACATTACTGTATATGTAAAGTGACAGTACCTTTTTTTTTTTTTTTTTTTTTTTTTTTAGTGTTAGCTTATAAATGGAAGGTACTCGACATCCAGGTAATCGTTATTAGCAAACCTCTGGGAGAAACCAGTTCTCTCTGCGATTTTGGAACGAAGAGTTTCAGGACACAAAGCCACGAAACATAAGTCCTGTATTTCATGACAATTTCCTTGACAGACCAAAGACAGATAGCTGTTCTTTGCTTTCACCTACTGTTTGAATTCATATTTACGGTCATCGTTCGGTGGCTCACGTTCCAAACTTTGAATGTTAGCTACAGAAAGAAGCTGATGTTTTGAATCTTAGTTTAGGGCCCTTGGCAAGCAGAATGAGATTCATTTCGAAGTCATTCGGCGTCAAAGCTGTACATACCGACTTCAAAATACATTTGTTAGTTCTTGGGAACGAGGTGTTCCTCATGTAGCTGGATTACACCAAAGAACAAACAGATTTCAGACAAACAATTTCCCCAAAACAAAATTCAAGCTTCCTGCCTCTCCTATTAGTCATCGCAATTTAGGTAGCTGACTCTCCCTCTTACCCGGTGACAGTCTCCACCAGACAGCACCTCCTGGATGAAAACTGCTGGGCCATCAGGGCGGTTGGAGCCACCTCCCAGGGTGATGCCCATACTGTTGGATCGAGTCACAGAAATGAGTTGAATCACTCCTTCACCTGGGTGACTGGGAACACGAATGCACCACATCAGCATATGAAAGTGAACAAGCAGATACATCTTGGTAAACAAGGAGGGGAGTGTAAAGGCACTTTTCCATTCCAAGTTCCACAATGGCCTGGCCTCCGTTGCTTTTCCATTATAACGAGCACCAATCAAAAGTGGGAAGGATTGAGGAGGGATCAAGACGAAGGTGACGTGCTCGTTTCTTGTCCCGCCATCCATTTCTCGCTCGTATTTCATTTCTGTCAACATGGACAAAAAGGTCCACACCTCCTCAGTCGACCCTTTAACCCTTGGATGCACAACCTACCAATACCTACACTCTTCCACGAGTGGGGTCAAAAATGACCCCAATTCAAATCTGCGTTGTTATTCTTGAAAATCTTTAAAACGAAGAGTTGTACTATTTTCCTATTCCAGGTATTCCTCATAAAACATATTTGTGACATGAGGCCATTTGCATTTTGATTTATGTTTATGTTTGATTTATGTCGGGGTGCCTTCCAGTCGACTTTTCATGTGAGGTGTCACAAGCTCCTTTGAGAGCTCTGTGAGGAAGTGTCGTCGTCCATCGGCGATGCCTGTGCAAAATTCAGGGTGCCGAGCCCTGAAAAATGAATAGGCATTAAGAGCGGTGATATCAATAATGTACCAAAACACCATGGGCCACCTCTGCTTCAGGCGTTTGCAGCTGTAGTTGCCAACCATCTGGTCCGTCGTATCTCCTACTCTTTTGGTCTGGTTGTAGAAGAGGATCGCTTCTGTTTTTTTCTTTGGGCTGTTTTCATCCACCGTCTTGATATGGTGCAGTGTGCAAAGCAGCAGAAGAGCCTTTCCCTTTTTTCTCACATAGCTGATCATGATCATGTTGTCATTGAACTCAAATTCAATGCTGTGGACCTCTCTGGACCTGGGAGCCTTCACGACTGGAGCTACTGTTAGCTAACGCAATACTGTGTTACAATACAATAAAAATTGTTTTTATAAAAATGCAAATGGCCTCATGTCATAAACATGTTTTATGAGGAATACCTGGAATATGAATATCTTAAAACTTTTCATTTTAAAGGTTTTGAAGAATAACAACCCATTGGGGTCATTTTTGACCCCACGGGTTCATCTAAGAGTTAAGCCTGCTGGACACTGCGCGATCTGACTGGACCGGACGATCGTGTAAAGTTGCCGAGGCACTACTGCACATTGAGCGATTACACAAGTGGACGCCCTGAACGGCGAGCCTGTATAAACGTTTGGTGCTGTGAATTCCGCATATTGTGCTTTATCACACGTCGGAGGAGTTTCTGAAAAGCGGTGCCATTGTTAAAAAAAAGTGTAATGGAAAAGCAAACACACAGAGCGGAACCAGGCTGGTTGGGGGTAGCACTGGTACAATGGAAAAGGGGCAATACATTACAAACTAATCTGACCTGAGTGAGCGCAGCATCGATCCGCTGCTGTTGTACATGTTCTGAGACCCAGCTGGGCTCAACAGCAAAGGACTCTGGGAACGAGATGAGGAACCAGACGAAGTACTTTCCAAGTAGCGACCTCCTTAGGTTTTGGAATAAAGGACAAAGGTATACAATAAGTATAGTACTTCAGTTGGAGGTGCACCAAAAGGTGCAGATGATGTAAATATTTCATTTCATGTTATCAACTCAACATTTGAACCACTATGTTTGTACTTTTTTAAGACTTAAGAATAAAAACCATACTGATACATATAACACGACATGGGCTTAAGAATCTAATAAGTAAATACACATTGGAAAATGCCACAATCTTCATAGAATGTGTGTAAGAAAAAATATTGCTCAGAAGAACTGTTAACAAATTAAGTCCATCATTTTCCTCTGGTGTGGAGCGACAATAGTGGTAGTGGGATTGTAAAAACACACATTTCTGACATATTGCAGTCGGTGTTTCCCGATTTTCCACTGTGAAAGACGAACAGACTGAACCTAAGGTCAAACATTTGTTAAGCCTGGGTGATTCTAAGCACAGAATACGAGAATTAATATGCTTTGCAAACCCACTCCAAATGTCCCCAAGGCAGTGTTATCATCTGCCTTGTGAAGACATTTGCGCTTTTCTGTATTTAGCATCAAAGAAACAGGGAGTGCAGATTGTGTAAGCTTGTTTTCAATGTTTCAAAATGAACAAACAAAAGTATATAGCGATCAATAAAGTCCTTATTGTTAGCAGTGTTTGGAAAGTTACTTTTCTATGGGGACTAGTTGAAAGTTCAGTTCACCGTTGTAGAAATGAACAACAGTGCAGTTCACCATTCTAGAAATGAACAATAGTTCAGTTCACCATTGTAGAAATGACACTAGTGCAGCTCACCATTCTAGAAATGAACAATAGTGCAATTCACCATTCTAGAAATGAGCAATAGTTCAGTTCACCATTCTAGAAATGAGCAATAGTTCAATTCACCATTGTAGAAATGAACAATGGTGCAGTTCAACATTCTAGAAATGAAGAATAGTGCAATTCACCATTCTAGAAACGAGCAATAGTTCAGTTCACCATTCTAGAAATGAGCAATAGTGCAGTTCACCATTCTAGAAATGAACAATAGTGCAATTCACCATTCTAGAAATGAACAATAGTTCAGTTCACCATTGTAGAAATGAACAATAGTGCAGTTCACCATTCTAGAAATGAACAATAGTGCAATTCACCATTCTAGAAATGAGCAATAGTTCAGTTCACCATTCTAGAAATGAGCAATAGTTCAATTCCCCATTGTAGAAATGAACAATGGTGCAGTTCAACATTCTAGAAATGAAGAATAGTTCAGTTCACCATTCTAGAAATGAGCAATAGTGCAGTTCACCATTCTAGAAATGAACAATAGTGCAATTCACCATTCTAGAAATGAACAATAGTTCAGTTCACCATTGTAGAAATGAACAATAGTGCAGTTCACCATTCTAGAAATGAACAATAGTGCAATTCACCATTCTAGAAATTAGCAATAGTTCAGTTCACCATTCTAGAAATGAGCAATAGTTCAATTCCCCATTGTAGAAATGAACAATGGTGCAGTTCAACATTCTAGAAATGAAGAATAGTGCAATTCACCATTCTAGAAACGAGCAATAGTTCAGTTCACCATTCTAGAAATGAGCAATAGTGCAGTTCACCATTGTAGAAATGAACAATGGTGCAGTTCAACATTCTAGAAATGAACAATAGTGCAATTCACCATTCTAGAAATGAACAATAATGCAAGTCACTATTGTAGAAATGAACAATAGTGCAGTTCACCATTCTAGAAATGAGCAATAGTTAAATTCACCATTGTAGAAATGAACAATAGTGCAGTTCACCATTCTAGAAATGAACAATAGTTCAATTCACCATTGTAGAAATGAACAATGGTGCAGTTCAACATTCTAGAAATGAACAATAGTGCGGTTCACCATTCTAGAAATGAGCAATAGTTCAATTCACCATTGTAGAAATGAACAATAGTGCAGTTCACCATTCTAGAAATGAACAATAGTTCAATTCACCATTGTAGAAATGAACAATGGTGCAGTTCAACATTCTAGAAACGAACAATAGTGCAATTCACCATTCTAGAAATGAACAATAATGCAAGTCACCATTGTAGAAATGAACAATAGTTCAATTCACCATTGTAGAAATGAACAATAGTGCAGTTCATCATTCTAGAAATGAACAATAGTTCAGTGCATAGTTCCCCCCCAATTCAAAATTGTGAACGAAGTTCTCCGTTCCAAAAATGAACATTGTGAACATTGTTCTTCTTTCCCGCCCGATATGTTGCTGACAGCCCATTACCCTCAAAATACTGCCATTTCATTTCCCCATTGTTGCCACCCATTCAGTCCACACTAGTAGCCGACTGCAGCTTTCACCCTCTCAAAAACATAAGGAAAAACTTGTTGCTTGAATAGTCATTCTTTTGAAATGAAGAATTAATGACTGCTGTAATGTTATTTGTTGTTCAAATATCTAGACTATTGTTCACTATTGTTCTGCTGTGGTTTTCACCCCTAGTCCCCTCTGTCTGTCCCCTAAAACCCTTTTCTTTCTGTCTGCATTTTCAACCAACATCAGAATAATAATGTTTTTAAAAAAAAGAATAATAATAAGCAGAGGGAGTATTGCAAACTCCCCTGTTGCACAGCAAAACTGTTCCAGCACAAAGGCATACAGATACACCATTCTGCAAGGCCTTGCAGTTGAGCAGGACAGGTTTAAACAAACAAACAAACAAACAAACAAATAAATAAATGAGGAATTAAAACAAAAGGACAATGATAACTTTGTATTCCAGCTCTGCTGAATATATTAAACAAATTTCTTTTTACCGAATCTACAAAACAAAATAAATTGCATATTATGACAATGTCATTTAACTAAAGCATTCGTATACAAATAAATTTCCTAATAATCCATTTTCACAATGATGTACTGTATTAACAAACAACCAAAGAACATATTCACTGGCATTTACACTGTGTCCCTGAATGCACCTCTGGCACACGCGTACAGCGACATTAGCCAAATATGGAGTTTATTCCCCGGCTCGTATTTAGCGTCTTCTTCCGGGTTTCGTCCTGGAAGTCCCTAACAAAACCTGGCACGCTTGTATGAAAATGAACTGTCACTCAAAAACCATTCACAGACGCCAGAATGAGCGCGTTCATCAGGCAGAAATGAACTAAATTCACCCAAAACATTGTACCCTTAAACTAGGAACCAAAAAAAAATTGTTAGTGGGTTTTTCTCAAAACTTATGTGTCAATGGTTGGAGCAAAAAAAATAATATTTGAATGAGAAAACAATAAAACCCAAAGATTTAAGGCACTGATCTGCCCTTCAACAGCCATACGACCTTTCTATAAGGGGTTTGACACAGGCGGCCAGTTGTTTATGTGCTGCTACTAGTGTAAAAGTCAGCAAAAGACTTTGGCCCGCAATACTTCACTGATAGCTATTGTGAGATTATCAACCAAGAATCACTTTTACATCCCTTCACTCAGGTTAAACATGGTCAATGTGCAAAAATGTGGAAAAGCAGCATTTCATGTTATCTTGCAAAGCGCAAATTCCAGATCTCCACCTGCTGCGCAACAAACACAGGTTTGTTCTTTAGCGTGTTTTAGCATATCTGTACCAGCTGGCTGCCTCTTTTACCAAGGAAACAGATGTTGGCAATTGTGTAACGGACAACTGCACTTGTCCTAAGCCATTCTTAAAGCTTCAGTGAGTCCATTTACCCTTTGGGCTCAAAACTTTTAACAAAACACAAGCTTTTTTTATTTTTTTTATTTTTTTTTAGGGGGGTGGGTTTGTATTGTGGTCTCTCATGCAATGATTTTAGGAGCATGACATCGTAAATGAGTTGAACATGAGATAGATTATACAAGAGGCACGTGCACAGCCTTTTTTGTGGCAGGTGCTCAAGCCGAAAAATCACCCATCGCCAAAATTATTCATACAGGAAAATAGCAGTCTATGGATTATTTATTATGTATTTATTTCTGTTAACAATCAACACAGTCATAACACAACTAAAGTATTTAAAAAGGAGATCAAGGGAAGCTACAGTGATATAAAATATCTACACACCACTCTTCAAACGGCAGGTTTTTGTAATATACAAAAATTAGACCAAGATAGATCCTTTCAAAACCTTTCTCCACTATTAGTGAACTTATAACCTTTTAAAAAAAATATACAATATTTTCGAGAGGGTAAGTAAAAAATAAGCAATTGAGATAAAACGGTTGCACAAGTGCAAATCCCCTTAGAAATGGGGATGTGGCTGTGTTCAGAAGTAAGACATCACATTCAAACTCATGTTAAATGAGTCACCACAGAATAGCCGCCATTTAAAGTGCCTCCGATTAACACAAAAATAACTTTCAGATGGTCCAATAGGCTTTTCCTCACATTTTTGAAGTCACATCTTACAACACACAGCAAAGCAAAGCAAATTCATTTATATAGCGCAGTTCATACACAAGGTAACTCAATGTGCTTTACAGGATTAAAAGCATTTAAAAACTAAGAAAAAAACAGCTTAGAAACATTTAAAACAAAGAAAAAAATTCAAAATACAATTAAAACAGCGTACAGTGCAAGAAATATCATTTGAAAGTGGAAATGCTCTGAAAAGGGGGGGGGGGGAAGAAGAGTTTTTAACTTATTGCATTTGTGTGCAGCATAATAGCTAAATGCTGCTTAACCATGTTTGCTTTGGACTCTGTGCTCCACTATTTGACCTGAGTCTGTCCATCTCAGAGCCCTACTGGGTTTATTTTCCATGAGCATTTCTTTCATGTATTCAGGACTTAAACCGTTTAGTGATTTATAGACCAGTAGCAGAACTTTAAAATCTCTTCTAAAGCTGACTGGAAGCCACTGTAAAGACTTTAGAATTGGAGTAATATGCTCTGATCTCTTTGTTCTGGTCAGAACCCAAGCTGCAGCATTCTGAATGAGCTGCAGCTGTTTAATGCTCTTTTTAGGGAGTCCAGTCAGAAGACCATTACAATAGTCACGTCTACTTGAGATAAAAGCATGGATGAGCTTCTCCTGGTCTGCTTGACACATGCAAGCCTTCACTCTGGATATATTCTTCAGATGGTAGAAGGCAGTTTTAGTAATTGATTTGATATGACTGTTGAAAGTCACGTCGGAATCTATCAGAACACCAAGGTTTCAGACTTGGTCTTTGGTTTTTAAAGAGAGTGACTCCAGGTATTTACTAACAGCAATCTATTTTCTTTATTGCCAAAAACAATTATTGCAGTTTTGGTCTGGTTTAATTGAAGAAAGGTTTGGCTCATCCAGTTATTTGTCTGTTTTAGACAGTGACACAACACCTCAGTTGTACTGTAGTCATCTGGAGACACTGCTAGATATAATTGTGTGTCATCTGCATAGCTATGATAGTCAAAATTAAAGTTCTGAAGAATTTGACCCAAGGGTAGCATATACAGGCTGAACAGGAGGGGGTCCAATAACTGACCCTTGAGGGACCCCATAGTAAACACAAGCCATGGTCCGCAGAGAGCTTTTGCAGCATCAGATGGGTCTCATTGTTGAAAGGTATTAGTCAGAAGAAGGATACAAAAACATTCCAAAGCATCAATGTCATATATCATCCATCCATCCATTTCTCTTACCGCTTATCCTCACTAGGTTCGTTGGCGTTTCCTACCTTGTTGTATCGGAGAGTTGCGAGTTGATCCTGTGCTACCATTGGAGCCATATTTTTCCAGTAGCTCAGCAAATTCTTTCCTTTCCAGGGGAACAAAATGATAAATGAGACTTTGTCGGTCATAGACATGAAAATATACAGTACATATGAAAGTCACCAATGGAGAATAATGTTACACACTGCAATGTCGGTATCATCTTTCTTACTTTTAGCAGTGAGATTTCAAATTGGGACTAAACAAGTGCATCAATAATCACCCATATATAATGCTCACACTTTGATAATGTTCAACTGTCGCAAATGTGTTTCGTCTGATTTGTCTGATGAATCTAAGTGATTGATTGATTGATCTGGTCTTCATTTAGATAAGAGTCCACTGACTGAAAATGTATATTTGGGATTTTATTTTATTCAAACATGTTCAAGGGCTCACATACTTGAACATATAACTGACCATATAAAATATTAAGTGCTTAATACTTTTTTCATGATAATAATAATAATAATAGTACATTTTATTTATAAGTGCCTTTTGTGGCCCTCAAGGACACTGTGCATCAATAAAACACCATTAAAAGCAGAATTATACAGAAGAAAAATACAGGGCCGTGCCATGAGAGTGAGTAGGCGATCTGAAACAGGTGAGGTTTGAGAGGTAAATGTCCATTTTCTCTCCATAGCCATACTTTGGCTGTAGGCCAGTTAAATCACAGATTACCGAACAAGGCTCATCTTCTGAAGAGAGCAGCCTGAGGCTAATAAGCTCTCTCTCCTACTTTGGTCAGCTGCCATTCCAGAGCAGCTAAGTAGGGAAACTGAAGCAAGTTCACCGCTGACACCCCTGAAGTCTGCAAGAGTACCAGTACACCGTGAGGCAAGAACACATGTCATGTTGGTGTCCCAAGGCGTTCACTTAACGACTGACTTTTCTGTTTGACCCTCCATTTATCCCAAAAAATGCTTCTGAGATGACTAAACCTTGACTCTTTTTTCCTGCATTCTTTGACTCTGTCACATTACAATGATTTAACTTATTTCTGACACATTCACTAGGAAAGCTAAAGTGTAAATCCTACGTTCTGTCAGAACCTCTTCTCTGAGGATTACATGTACCGGCAAGATAGAGCAGTTAGGAAATTTCTGGCCCAGACGTACTGAGGTACTGTAAGCTTCTCATATTTAAGTATGCAAATCCGTGCTTTTTCAACTCACAGTTAGCGATCATGAGGAGGCGTTGTGGAAGAGAAGGCCCGTGCCTCTGCTAGTCGCGCGATCTTTTCACCCAAACGTCTTGTACTTATATTGCTATGCTAAGCTCTTACACTATGCTAAAGGTGATGCGTAAAATGCACGATTTGCACAGACATAACGTTCTAATCGAGTAGTCTCTGATGGTGTCGTGGTTCACTTGTTGGATTTCTGTGCAGGAAGTGTGGCTTCAGTTCCCACACAGTAATGTTATATACAGTATGAATGGAAGTGTGAATGGTTATATGCGCCTTGTGATTAACTGGCGACCAGTCAGGTCGTACTCTCCGTTTTTTCCCCAGGCTCCCACTCCCTGCAACTGTGAACAAGATAAGCGGTAACTAAAATGGAAGGACAGATGTGTTGGTTGATAGAAAACACAAAACACTTTTCATCTGTGTTTCACAATTGTGAACATTGTAGATGCTGTTGATGCATGTCGATGTCGATGATTATTTGTCTGTGTTGTTACAGACCACCTTAAATGAATCCCCCTTGAAACAGTTCAAAAAACCTTTTTCTATTTAAACTTTGAGATCACAAGCACCATAAAGAACCAATGAATACAAATATCATACACAACTGCATGGAGCTCGACTTACTTTGCCTCCTCGTCCCTGGCTATGAGAAGTCGCATGTGATTGGTTGCTGAAGCCGCTCTCAAGACGTCCACAGCTCTGATGAGAACAAGACATTATTACTAAGTGTAAATAATAATACTGTATAAAAGGGAATAGTCAGATTTTATGACATTACCTTTCACTTGTGACACCGATTAGACTTTCTCCATTTACCTCCAAGATTTGGTCTCCTGGTAACAGGTTTCCTGTCAGAAGTAAAATACAGGGTGTCCAACTGTGCTATTATTGGCAACAGTAATATCTTCTTTTATGTACTGTATTAGTGTGCACAGATGTAAATAAGAGTTCCAAGGAGTTTGGAGATGGTGAAAAAGCTCCAACCAAAAGAAAAATGTGGTGCAAAAAGAGAGTGCATCGCCAGGCTGCTGTTTGAGGCCAAAGCATACTGTAAGTTGGTCATGACTCTGTTGTGGCCTGTTTTATTTATGTTTTCTTACTCTCACGAGAGAAAATCCAAAAATACTTGATCTGCCATTCCAAATCGAGTCAGGCAGACCACTGTTACCACCGACAGGTCATGCTGTTAATTTTGACTGCAGCTGGAAGGCGCACTCCAGGGCACGTTCTAACATATTAGCAAATTGTGCTTTTCTGCTCATGCAAAAGCATGCAGGGGAGGGTAAACCAGGAGTTCCGTGCTGGAAGTGTGGACGAGATTTGCATGTGATTAAAGCCTTTTTATCTTGTTGGGGGTGAAGAAGTCCACGTACCAATACAACATGTAAAATGGCATTGATTAAGTGGCAGTTAAAGTATAGCACTGAATGCTAGAAAGGTGTAAGGTTGATAAATAATATCCATCCAATCCATTTTGTACAACACTTCTCCTTATTAGGGTAGTCCATGAGCAGCAGCGGATCTCACCTGACTTTCGATGAGAGGTGGGGTACCATACACCCTTGGACTGGTCACCAGTCAATCATACAGTAGGTGACACACAAACAACCATTCACACCTATAAGCACCATTGAGCCTTCAATTAACACGGAGCAGAGAAAACACAAGAACATGCATAAAACATGAAACTGAGCTGTGATTCAAACCCAGAACCTCTCAACTGTGAGGCAGATCTGCTAACCAGTACAACACCATGCTGCCAGATAATGTGTCAATTTAAACACTTTTTCAGTTGCAGTCTCTAGTTATAATTGTGTTCTGTGCAAGTATTCCCAAGGTTTCTCCCTGTGCAATACAATAACAGTTTTGTGGTGCAATGTTCTTATGTCACGGTTTAAAGTTGTTTAACAATGAACCGTGTCAGGACTCCTATTATTATATTGCTATTATTAGTGGAATCCATCCATCCATTTTCTTCCACTTATCCGAGGTTGGGTCGTGGCTGCAACAGTTTAAGCAGGGAAATTCTGACTTCCCTCTCCCCAGCCCTAACCCTAACTCTAACCATAAACCTGAGTAATTTCCAGACCATTCTAACCAGGTGCCAGAGTAACCTCATCTGGCTTCGTTCAATGCGGAAGAGCAGCGGCTCTGCTCTGAGCCCCTAAAGGATGACAGCGCTTAGTGAGAGTCTGAAGGAAGCTCATTTCTGCAGCTTGTATCCCTGATCTTGTTCTGTCTGTCCCAACGTACACTTCGTGACCATAGGTGAGGGATCGAGTGGTAAATCGAGAGCCTTGCCTATATACAGAAGTCAGCTCCTTCTCGATGACAGACCGATGCAGAGTCCGCATTATTGCAGACGGTCCAACAATTCACCTGTTGATCTCTTGCTCCATTCTTCCCTCACTCGTGAAAAAGACCCTAAGAACTCCTCCATTTAGGGCAGGATATCATCCTCAATCTGGAGAGGACACGCCACCCTTTTCTGACTGAGGACCATGACCTCAGATTTGGGGGGTCTGATACTCTTCCCAACCACTTCACACTCAGCTGCGTAACTACTCCAGCGACAGTTGAAGATCATGGCTTGATGAAGCCAACAGAACCACATCATCTGCAAAAAAAAAATCTGAGCCATAATACTCAGGTCACCAAAACTGTACCCCATGAAGGCCTTGGCTGTGCCTCGAAAATTCAGTCCATAAAGATTATGAACAGAATTGTGAAAAAGGGTCTTGGATGAGAAAGACAGGTCGTACAGTGACTGTACAGCCCATATTACGAGGTTTGGTACCCCATACTCCCAGAGCACTACTCACAAGAACCCCTTAGGGACATGGTCAAACAGCATCTCAAGAAAACACATGTAGACTGTTTGGGCAAACTCCCATGCACCAACCAGGATCCTGCTTAGGGTGTAGAGCTGGTCCCCTGTTCCACGACCAGGAGAAAAAACACACTGCTCCTTCTGAATCTGAGATTTGGCATCCTGACGGGCCTCCCTCTCCAAAACCCTCGAATAGATCTTACCAGGGAGGCTGAGAAGTGTGATCCCCCTATAAATTGTAATACATACCATGGCACCCCAGTTTAAAAATGGTGTCAACAAATACAGTCCCACAGCATTCTGAGCCTTTAGGAACTCCGGGTGGATCTCACTGATACCCAGGACCTTGCCACCGAGGAACTTTTTAACAATCTCGGCGACCTCAATCCCAGAAATAGAGGAGTCCACCACTGAGTCCCCAGACTTTCTGATAGGAAGGTGTGTCCGTGGACTTAAGGAGGTCTTCGAAGTATTTTCCCCACCGACTCACAACCTCCTGAGTCGAGGTCAGCATCTCCCCATCTTGACTATACAGAGTTTTGATGGTGCACAGCTTCCTCTTTCTCGGATGCTGGATGGTGGACAGAATTTCAACTCCCACCTCCAACAGAACTTTGATAACATCCCCGGGAAGCCAGGGGGTATTGAGTCCTAGTGGCCCATGTTCTGTGCCTCCCTTGTTGAGGTGGTCGACCGGAGCAGTGGCCATGAGGTGACCGGTGCCTGTTGCGGTGGTAATACCTGTACTTGTTGGTGGACAGCGGCGGTGAGTCCTATCTGAGCCACACCCATGACAGATACCAGAGCCAAAACTGCGTGTCGAGGCCAGCCGGACTATATCGATACCTCTTAACCTCACGCACCAGCTCAGGCTCTTTCAGTGCCAGAGAGGTGATGTTCCACTTTCCTAGAGCTAGCATTTTTAGCTGGGTATTGGAACAAGGTATTACTAGCTCACCACAGGTGGTGAGCCCATGAGAAGGGCGACATTTACTTCAGGGCCGCCATTATTGTATATGTTGTTGATTGCATATTTAGGTGCATGCCTAGACTGAACAAAACCTGCAACTCAATTTGTACTCATAATAAAGTTTTAAAACAGGAGTAGTGACCTTGTTATACAAGTTTAAAAAAATAAACCTCATGCATGAAATGACAAGAAATGCACTCTAAAGTTATGCTTACCATCACTTGAAGCAAGGCCACCAGGTAAAATCCTTTTAACATAAACTCCAAACTCTTCTCCAGTTAGCTCCTTCACGCCGCCAATCACTTTAATTCCTAAAGGGAAGAGATACAGACAAATTTAAATGTGCCCCCTTTATTATTAGCCTTTGTACATAAAAATATTCAAACAAATGTTGGCTTGTTCAATGATACAAGTTGGCAACAACCAGCAGAGGGCGCAATAATTCAGACCCACCTAGTTCGTGGCCTCAGCAGACCTTATTGCTAATTATTTTGTCTAAAATTATCATGTTATTATTATGTATTAGGCGGCATGGTGGACGACTGTTTAGAGCATCTGCCTCACAGTTCTGAGGACCGGAGTTCAATCCCCGGTCCCGCCTGTGTGGCGTTTGTATGTTCTCCCCGTGCCTGTGTGGGTTTTCTCCCACAACCCAAAAAAATGCATGGTAGGTTGGGACGTTTCCGGAACACCTCACCAGGGAGGCGTCCAGGAGGCAGCCTAAACAGAAGCCCGAGCCACCTCATCTGGATCCTCTCAAAGCGGAGGAGCAGCGGCTCTACTCTGAGCCCCTTCCGGTTGACCGAGCTTCTCACCTTATCGCTAAGGGAGAGCCCGGACACCTTGCGGAGGAAACTCATTTCAGCCGCTTGTATCCGGGATCTTGTTCTTTTGGTAACGACCCACAGCTTGTGACCATAGGTGAGGGTAGGAACGTAGATCGACCGGTAAATTGAGAGCTTTGCCTTTCAGCTTAGCTCCTTCTTCACCACAACAGACCGATACAAAGTCCGCATCACTGCAGACGCTGCACCGATCCCCCTTGTCGATCTCCCGTTCTATTCTTCCCTCACTCGTGAACAAGACCCCAAGATATTTGAACTCCTCCACTTGGGGAAGGATCTCATCCCCGACCTGGAGAGGGCACTCCACCCTTTTCTGACTAAGGACCATGGTCTCAGATTGAGAGGTGCTGATTCTCAACCCAGCCGCGAACTGCTCCAGTGAGAGTTGGAGGTCACGGCTTGATGAAGCCAACAGAACCACAGCATCTGCAAAAAGCAGAGATGCAATACTGAGGCCACCAAACCGGACCCCCTCTACGAGTCGGCTGCACCTAGAAATTCATCCATCCATCCATTTTCTGAGCCGCTTCTCCTCACTAGGGTCGCGGGCGTGCTGGAGCCTATCCCAGCTGTCATCGGGCAGGAGGCGGGGTACACCCTGAACTGGTTGCCAGCCAATCGCAGGGCACATAGGAACAAACAACCATTCGCACTCACAGTCATGCCTACGGGCAATTTAGAGTCTCCAATTCATGCATGTTTTTGGGATGTGGGAGGAAACCGGAGTACCCGGAGAAAACCCACGCAGGCACGGGGAGAACATGCAAACTCCACACAGGCGGGGACGGGGATTGAACCCCGCACCTCAGAACTGTGAGGCTGACGCTCTAACCAGTCGGCCACCGTGCCGCCACCTAGAAATTCTGTCCATAAAAGTTATGAACAGAATCGGTGAAAAAGGGCTGCCATGGCGGACTCAAACCCTCACCGGGAACGAGTCTGACTGATTGCCGGCAATGCGTACCAAACTCTGACACCGGTCGTACAGGGACCGAACAGCCCGTATCAGGTGGTTCGGTACCCCATACTCCCGAAGCACCCCCTCAGGACTCTACGAGGGACACGGTCGAACGCCTTCTCCAAGTCTACAAAACACATGTAGACTTGTTGGGCGAACTCCCATGCACCCTCGAGGACCCTGCCGAGGATGAAGAGCTCTAAATTGTCTGTAGGTATGAATGTTAGGGTGAATGGTTGTTTCTTCAAATAAATAAATTATGATTCGATTATTGGCTTGGTTCGTAACATCAGAAAATAGGGGAAAATGTTGATTATTGCTTCCCAAAGAAAAATAAATGTTTGCAAAAGTCTTTTTTTGATTAAAAATAAATATAATCACTCTGCTTTCATGAAGGATGAAAGAAATCAGAGAACATTGACTGGTGAGAGTTTCAAATTCTGAGGATTTGGACAATTTGAAGTTAAACAAGTCTCCAAATGTTTCATCGATTATCAAAATTGTTGTTGGTTAATTTGATAATCGATTAGGTGTTGATTAGTCAATTATTTGTTGCACCTCTACTTATAGAATAATCTTATAAGCTATAAAATAGTCTGGCAATTAACGTCCTTGGTCGGATAGGGCAAAACATCCCAATTGTTTTTGTGAGTGTACCGAACTAAAATCTGTCCAAAGTCTTCAAGTCATTTTGTCTTGGGCAATTCAAGTATTAGGTCTTTGGTCAATCAGGTCAAATAATGTATTATTCACCAATGTATGCACATCTGCCTCACAGTTCTGAGGACGCAAGTTCAAATCCAGCCTCGCCTGTGTGGAATTTGCATGTTCTCCCTGAGTCTGCATGGGTTTTCTCCAGGGAAAATTCCGGTTTCCTCCCACATCCCAAAAACATGCATTGTAGGTTGATTGAAGACTCATAGGTGTGAATGTGAGTGTGGATGGTTGTTTGTTTATATGTGCCCTGCGATTGGCTTTCGACCAGTTCCGGGTGTAACCCGCCTCTCGGCCAGAGTATCTATAGGTGCCTTTCAACGCACTCAAGGTCACCGTACAAACATAGCTCAAAGAAATCAAGCAATACAGTAAAAAAATAACAGAAAATTAAACAATTAAAATGGCAAATGATATGGGAAGTGTTAAATAGGATAGGAGGTAATTTCCTTTTTCCAAGATGTTGCATTTGCAAAATATGAGATTTGAAAGGGTCTTGTCTGTGGCCACTTAATGATTCCACCTTCACACCATGAGTTCTTAACTCCCAAGTCCAACTCAGTGCTCAAGTGCTTTAGCTTTTGTCAAGTCACAATGCAATAAACCAGGGATTCAAGTCGAGTCCGAGTCACAATGACCATAATCCCCATCTCGGCTCAGAAGTCTCCAGAAACATTGTGTCTGCCAATTTTTAAATAAAGATATAACCAAACAGGTTGTGATGTCTTTCATCATGAAGCAAGATAATGACCCAAAACACCAAAGCGGTTCATCAGGGGAAAGATGTAGGTTTTAGTCTGACCAAGACAATCTCCAGATTTAAATCCTATAGAGGGTACATTCTACAATCTATCTGCTTTGATAATTTAGATATTGTTTATCAAAGTCAGGTGTAAAGTTAATATCTTGAACAAAAAGCTGAAATATTTATCTCTTGTCTCATATTCATCTTTTGGCATCAAAGCCAAATATTTTACTCTGAGTTTACAGCAACAATAAAGGAATATTTATGGAGGGGAATTTGTACGCATATGCAGTACCATGTTTATACACTGAGCTCTTAGTGTATGAACACAATCTTGTTAGCATATAAAGCTCTTTTACATTACGCTTTACATTACATACATTAGTACCAGTTAGTGTTCCATAGTAGCTAGCTACTGTACCTAGGTGGAACAACAGCAACACTGTTGTGTGTTGGAGTGGTCTTGTGATCAATTTATGACGCTCTAAAATTGGCATATGCTATCTCAGCACACATCTAGGTTGGCCTCTCCACCAACTTGTTACCAGCTCAAATTGCTCAATCACCTTCCTCTAGTTATCCACTCTCAACAATATTAGTTTTTAAATTTCAACACCTTCACTATGAAGCGCCATTTTCTCAAGACATAAATGGATCAAGTTGTGTTTACTACTTTCGTCCTCTTTTGACTGGATAGTAATGTCTGTTGGTTGGCGAGGGTGGGTGTGATGTCCAGAGTGGAGAAGAGCGAGCGAGAAAAAGGCGAAAAGTCACACATCTACATAACTTTCAAGGTATGTTTCAATCAACACCCACATTTTTGCTGGTGAGAGGGTTCAACACCCATCCACATCCACACGTTCCCTGCTGTTATTGTACGTGTAAAAAAGTGATCTGCCACAGCATCTTTATGATATATTACTTCCCAATCCTACCACTAGCTGCCTAAGCCTCAGGACCAAAAGCTTGTGAATGCTAATTGCTTTATGAATAATAATAAGAAACACCAGATGGAGTTTTGAATATTGTCTCCTGGGAATAGGTGGAAGGTCATTTGTTGACATCCACCATTTTATTGGTATACTGTTTACTGAAGAGGAATGGCAGGGTCATGAGAATCAACTCAGGTCAGTCTTTGATTTTGCGTTTTTTTTTCCACCCTTGAGGCGGTAGCAGTCTTTTCGTTTATTTTCAAATTTGAATTCGTCTTAGTCTCATACGATGGATTCCATTAAATTCAACATTCCTAAAGCTGGCTTCATTCCATTAATGACTCCCCCAACCCACGCACACACACACCTGCACTAAAGTCTTCCCTATCCCTGAAAGTGTTTTATTTAATCTGTAGATCAAGGTTTGTTCAGCCTAAGACTGCTATTAGCCTGTTACCACAGAATAAATTGAAACCTTAATTGGGTCTGATGCAAAGGGGTGCATGTTAATTATTGCCTTTCAGAAGAATGCGATTACAACGTTCCCCATCCTAGTCCTCCACCCTTTCTCACCCTTCTCTAAGGAAAACACTTCCATGTTCTTGTGTTCAGCCTGAAAGCATTCTCCTCCCAACTAACATCAGAGAAGAAGAATAACATTACCCACTTAATGTAGAAGTAACTGGAGCAAATATAAAAAAAAATATGAATTTACTTGTGTTTTATCTCCTATTTTGTTTTCCAAATCATGTTGTCTGCTTGTTATCTTTCAAAGACATTGCTTCCCAAAGATTAATGTTCTAACTATTTTCTGAAAAAGATGGTTAAAATGTAATATGATGGAAGGGATTGATACCAGAGCTACTGAATGAATAGAACAGCTGCCTCACATCAAGGGAGTTTATATTATTATATATCCCCTCCTTGGGCTGTCACCTTATCATGGTGGAGGGGTTTGTGTTTCCCAATGGTCCTAGGAGCTAAGTGGTCTGGGGCTTCACACCCCTGGTAGGATCACCCATGGCAAACAGGTCCTAGGTGAGGGACCAGACAAAGCACGGCTCTAAATACTCCTATGATGATTCAAAACAGAGGAAAACGTTTTCCCTTGCCCGGACGCGGGTCACCAGGGCCCCCCTCTGGAGCCAGGCCTGGAGGTGGGGCTCGAAGGCGAGTGCCTGGTGGCCGGGCCTGCACTCATGGGGCCCGGCCGGGCACAGCCCGAAAGGTTAACCTGGGTTGCCCTTCCCATGGGCCTACCACCTGTGGGAAGGGCCATAGGGGTCGGGTGCATTGTGAGCTGGGCGGTGACCGAATCCGGGGACCTTGGCGATCTGATCCCTGGCTACAGAAGCTGGCTCTAGAGACGTGGAATGTCACGTCTCTGGCAGGGAAGGAGCCCGAGCTGGTGTGCGAGGTCGAGAAGTTCCGACTAGATATAGTCAGACTCGCCTCCAGACACAGCTTGGGCTCTGGTACCAGTCCTCTCGAGAGGGGTTGGACTCTCTTCCACTCTGGAGTTGCCCATGGTGAGAGGCGCCGAACAGTTGTGGGTATACTTATTGCCCCCCGGCTCGGCGCCTGTACATTGGGGTTCACCCCGGTGGACGAGAGGGTAGCCTCCCTTTGCCTTCGGGTGGGCGAACGGGTACTGACTGTTGTTTGTGCCTATGCACCAAACAGCAGTTCAAAGTACCCACCCTTTTTGGAGTCCTTAGAGGGGCTGCTGGAGAGCGCCCCCACCGGCGACTCCATCGTTCTGCTGGGGGGACTTCAATGCTCACGCGGGCAATGACAGTGAGACGTGGAAGGGCGTGATTGGGAGGAACGCTCCCCAATCAGAAACCGAGTGAGTTCTGTTATTGGACTTCTGTGCTCACCACGGATTGTCCATAACGAAAACCATGTTCAAGCATAAGGGTGTCCACATGTGCACTTGGCACCAGGACACCCAAGGTCGCAGTTCTATGATCGACTTTGTGGTCGTGTCATTGGACTTGCGGCTGCATGTCTTGGACACACGAGTGAAGAGAGGGGCGGAGCTGTCAACTGATCACCACCTGGTGGTGAGTTGGCTCCGATGGTGGAGGAAGATGTCGGTCCAACGTGGCAGGCCCAAACGTATTGTGAGGGTCTGCTGGGAACGTCTGGCAGAATTCCCTGTCAGAAGGAGTTTCAACTTCCACCTCCAGCAGAACTTCACCCACGTCTCGGGGGAGGCGGGTGACATTGAGTCCGAGTGGACCATGTTCCGCGCCTCCATTGCCGAGGTGGCCGACCGGAGCTGTCGCCGTAAGGTAGTCGGTGCCTGTCGTGGCGACAATTCCCGAACCCGTTTGTGAACTCCAACGGTGAGGGATGCCGTCAAGCTGAAGAAGGAGTATCGGGCCTTTTTGGCTTGTGGGACTCCGGAGGCAGCTGATGAGTACTGGCTGGCCAAGCGATATGCAGCTTTGGTGGTCGCTGAAGCAAAAACTCGGGTATGGGAGGAGTTCGGTGAGGCCATGGAGAAAGACCTCCGGACGGCTTTGAGGAAATTCTGGTCCACCATCCGGCAACTCAGGAGGGGGAAGCAGTGCACCATCAACATTGTGTATAGTGGGGATGGGGCGATGCTGATTTCGACTCGGGACGTTGTGAGTCGGTGGGGAGAATACTTTGAAGACCTCCTCAATTCCACCGACACATCTTCCTATGAGGAAGCAGAGTCTGGGTTCTCTGAGGCGGACTCTCCTATCTCTGTGGCTGAGGTCACTGAGGTGGTTAAAAAGCTCCTGCTCGTTAAGTGAAACTAAGGCTGTGACAGGCTGTGTGTAAAATGTGGGCGGGCCAAAATCTGGCTGAGAATCAAATATTTAATTAGAAAATGAGCCTAAAATTACTATTGAGTCTATATGGGCGGAATTTTTAAGACATCATTTGTAAGACCAGAACTTTGGAATAAGTGCCAATATTCACAAGCTTAGATAGGTCCCTTAGTGAGTTTTGAAATTATTTATCTTGGCAGTTAATATTTCACCAACAGTCAGTACAAAAGTAAATGTGCTGCATTTTCTTTTTTAGTTGTTATTATCCATCCATCCATTTTCTATAGAACCTATCCTCATTAGGGTCACAGGCTATCCCGGGTTACTTTGGACGAGAGGCGGGGTACACCGTGGACTGGTCGCCAGTCAATCACAGGGAACACATAGACAAGCAACCATTCACACTCAATTGAGTCTTCAATAAACCTGACCTTTTTTTGTAATGTGGATGGAAACACACGCAAGCTCGGGAAGATTATTATTATTCTTGCTATTATTATAATAATTATTATTAAATACCTATACCTTGTCAGATACTTCTGGCATTAACTGGAATGGCTATTGAAAGCTACGCCTGCTCGTCCAACTTTAGTGTCTGATCTTAAAATACTCTTCTGGATGACACGTGACTTTGGGGCTTTTCTTTCAAACAGAAACATGAAATTAATTTCCAGTCAGTTCCCTTGATCAAGTTGCTTACCCAAGTTTGCTGTACATTGTACGTGTGACGAACAAAATACCTTTATTTCCAGTCAATGTAGGACACAAAACTCAACTATTCACAATTTTCTGTAATGTTGCAAACAAGTCCAAAATCTGCAGTATGCATGTATGTTTAATTGAGAAAACAAATGGTTACTGTCAGCTGTGAACATGCCAAAAAAGACCCTGTTGTCCGCTCAACAAACCACCGCGGTGGTAGGCAGAAGGTGCAAATCCCTGTGTAAGATTTGTGATTGACGGTCAGTGGGAGTAGAAGATGGGTAAGATAGCGGCACCCATGTCTACTACGACTGCTTCGGCTCACGATATTTTCGCCAAACTAGGACTAAACATGACATCAAAACCAGTGGAATCCATAACAAATGCTTAGAGCAACATCGTTTAAACTAGCTAGGACCGCCAGTTTATGTGAATCCAGTGGTTTCGGGTCAGTAAACCCCAAAGTGGAAGCCATTCTATGCAACCTCAGCCTACGAAATAATGGCATTTTCCCACTAGCAGACTGCACCACTACACTAAGTTTTCAATACAGTGTTCCCTTCCCATATCGCAGTTCACCTATTGCGGATTCAGTGCATTGCAGTTTTGTTTTGGTTTTTTTACATATTCATATCACACATAATTCACCATATCACAGATTTTGAATGTATGATGTAAAAAAAATTTGTGGCAAAATAAATGCTTCCTAGCCTAAAACATTAAAATTGTAAAAAGAATTAAAACTCATATTACAAGGACTAAAATGTACACAGTGTGCAGTACTACTGTGCATTGCTGTATGTTTAAGAGTGTAAAAGGTGTTTAATAGTATAGAAAGTGTTTATGAGCATGTGGTAGAGGTTAATAGGGGTGTGGGGATGATAAATAAGAGTCTGGGCTGGTTCATACAGCTTTAAAATACTGTATGTATACTGTAGATAATAATGTATATTGTGTATATATTTGTTTATCTGTACATTGTTTTACTGAACTGCATTTTTAAAGGTACAGCAATGTTTGAAGATGTTTATAATGCTTTGAAAATCACTAAAGGACTAGCTGACGACTTGAATACCTTCAACTCTAAATTTGAAAAGGACACTTTCAAACCCCACATCGACACAGCCACACCGCCGACGACCACCATCACACCTCCTGCTTGAAAGTCTGTGCGGACCAGCTCGCTCCAGTTTTCACACAGATCTTCAAAAGATCTTTGTGAAGTCCCATCACGCCTCAAACGCTCCATCATCATCCCAGTCCCCAAGAAACCTGTAATTTCAGGACTGAATGACAACAGACCGGCCACCCTGACATCAATGGTCATGAAGTCCTTTGAACGCCTCGTGCTGGACCACGTCAAGAGCATCACAGGTCCCATGCTGAACCCTTTGTAGTTTGCCTATCGTGGAAACAGATCTGTGGATGAGACAGTCAACATGGGACTGCACTTCATCCTGGAACACCTCGACAGCACAGGGTACCTATGCGAGGATCCTGTTGGTGGACTTCAGCTCTGCATTCAACACCGTCATCCTCAAACTCCTCTCCTCCTCACTTCTCCAACTCAACGTCTTGCCTGCCATGTGCCAGTGGATTTACAGCTTCCTGAAGGGCAGGACACAGCAGGTGAGGCTGAGGGACACCACCTCATCCACATGCACCTTTAGCACCAGGGCCCCCCAAGGATGTGTCCTCTATCTGCTGCTCTTCTCTCGCTACACGAGCCACTGCACCTCAAGACACCTGGCTGTCAAACTCCTGACATTTGCAGATGGGACCCCAGTCATCGGCCTCATCGAAGACGGTGACGAGTGTGAGTATCGACAGGAAGTGGAGTGGCTGGAGCTTTGATGCAGCCAACACAACCTGCAGCTGAACATGCTCAAGAGGGTAGAGATGATCGTGGACTTTGGAAACATCCTTCGCTCCTCATGCTGTCCAACCACCGCGTGTCAACCGTCAAGACCTTCAAGTTCCTGAGAATTACAGTTTCTCAGGACCTGAAATCAACTCCATCCTCAAAAAGGCCCAGCAGACGATGTACTTCCTATGGCTTCTGAGGATGCACGGCCTGCCACAGAAGCTGTTGCGGTAGTTCTAGTTCACAGTCTGGTTTGGTGCTGCCACAAAGAAGGACATGATCAAACTGCAACAGACAGTCAAGGCTGTCAAAAAAATTACTGGTACCCACCTTCCCACTCTTGAGGACTTGTACACTGCAAGGACTAAGACAAGGGCACACAAAATCCTCTTGGACCCTCCACATCCTTCCAGCTCCTTCCCTCAGGTAGGCGCTATCCAACAATGCAAACTAAATCCCAAAGAAATTTCAACAGCTACTTCCCTCTTGCCATTAACTTCTTAAAAAGTTAACTTACAATTTCACTGCAACATGTTGGGACATTTCGACTTTATTTGCACACTTATCATGCTGCACTATTTGCATTCTGTTGTTGATTACTACTACGTCACTGTACCAGATCATCGCACTACTAGTCACTTTAAATTGTTCTAAATTGCTTGAGGACTGCATCATTTGCACAATTGCCATTATATCACTATCAGTATATCATTATCATAACTATAATTCCAATATGACAGGGGGTACCTATGACTGCATATATGGACAGTTGTGCTCATAAGTTTACATACCCTGACATAATTTGTGAAATGTTTTTTTCAAATATGACTGATGACTTAACAAAAACCATCATTAATTTCTTTCTGGTTATGTTTGTGTTTAATGATAATGCTTTTCTGAAATGCTTGACCGTTTAATTTCAATTCCATTGAAATAAAAATTTCACCTGGTCCTTCATGTTTTCTTTAAAGAATTGATCCCATCTTACAAATTTTGCCTGGGTAATCACACTCATGACATAATCAAACATATTAGCACAACTGTGTGCTTTCTAATTTACTAAATTAGGGCTGTGAATTTAATAATAAGAGGTAGTAAATTAAAAAAAAAAGCATTACGCAAATAAAGTGCTTAACTTCAGAATCATTATTTGAAAAAAACTAGCAAAATACAGATAATACTTCATGTTTTGATCATATGGGTAGAAGAAAAATCATGGATTGAAAAAATGCATTCTCCATAGGTAGAAGAGTTTTCCAGAATTTTGAGGTCAACTTTGAGGGTCCGTATTATACATGGGTGCGCATTATACACGAGAAATTACGGTATATAATGTAGGTCCACAAATTGTGAATTTGTTTTTAGTATATATATTTAATTATATGTTTGATTTTCACCTAATATAAAATAATAATAACAATAATCATCATCATAAAACAACTTTCATTTATACATGACACTTGTTGACAATGTTGGAAGAAGAACAAAATGGAGAAAACAGAAAAAGGAACCGCACAAACACATTAGAGATATAAATAAAAAATGTTGCAAACAGCTTTAGTGAGCAATTAGTACTTCAGATTTTTTGGGGAAAATGCTTTGAATAAAAAGTTTGAACAAAATATTGTGAACTGCCTTAGAACTACAGTAGAATACTAAATGGTGAGTAGCCCCAACCTGCATGCGTATACTGTAGTGCTATGGAAGTGACGTACAGATACAAACAACAACACTCAGCTTTCTGTATTCTTAACCCAGCTAAGTTAAGTGGGTTAGGGCTTTAACACATGACCTACTTTGGCTCACAGGCAAACACACTGATACTGAGCAGGGATACCTCCTCTCGAGAGAAAATCCCTTTCAAAAGTAGTACTTACATTATTCGACATGTTCAACAGCTGACTTGCATACATACAGTACATTCGCATCGCAGAAGGTAAATGGAACTTGTGTTCTCATTACTTCCTATTGTAAAGTTATTTGTTAGCAGCATTTGTTTGTTTAAATGACTGCAGTATGATAATAAAAAGTACTATATTTATTGGGCCTCATTTACAAATTGTTCTTAGGAACAATTTTGTTCTTAAATCTCACATACAATACAGGTACAGCTCAATAGATTTAGTTAAGTAATTCATTTCGAAAGTGAAACTCATTATATGGAAGCACTACACACACAGAGTGAAATACTATATTTCATATATTTTTTTAATGTATATGTTTTATGATTATAGCTTACAATAACACCAAAATTCACCAAATTCACCATCTCTAGAAACTAGAATATTGCATAACAATCAATCAAGAAACAATGAAAATTATTTTTATTTGCCCTCTGAAAAGTACTTTCCCAAGTGTTTAATGAATTTATGTAGTATATGAGTACTAAAATAAATGGACTTTTCTATCATAGTCTCATTTATTGAGATGTACCTGTATTAAAGGTTTGAAAATGCCACAGCCCTGTAGCCCTTACAGCCTTGAACCGTCTTGCATGCATGCTAATGAATGTAACACTGGGCAGCCCAATTGTTCTTGTTTCAATCTTGTTTTCCTGTAGTTATTGCAGGCATCATTGACAATATACAGTACAGCACACTATTGCAGAAGCATGTCACGCAGATTCTGATCCAGTTTATTGGGTACTTCCATTAGTAGCTTCGCACAAAATAGCCATCAGAGCCATACCAGAAAATTAAACCACCTCATGTGTTTTTTTTTTTGAGATAAAAAGATGAAGATGAAATGATTTATCTTCATACAGAACTCCACAAAGGTGGGATAGTGATTCAAAAAAACAGAAGACGAAAGACACAAACAAATCCCTAACAAACATGGCTGCTGAGGCATATTGATGCCTCAGGAAAAAAAAAAAAAAAACTCATCTATGCTTTTATCTCAAGTAGACTTGACTACTGTAACGGTCTTCTGACTAGACTCCCCCAAAAGACCATTAAACAGTTGCAGCTCATTCAGAATGCTGCAGCACTGGTTCTGACCAGAACAAAAAGATCGGACAATATTACTCCAATTCTAAAGTCTCTAAACTGGTTTCTCGGTTAGCTATAAAATTGACTTTAAAGTTCTGTTACTGGCCTATAAATCACTAAATGGTTTAGGTCCTGAATACATTAAAGACATGCTAATGGCATATAAACCCATTAGCATTTAGCTGTTATGCTGCACACAAATGGAATAAGTTGCCAACTGAAGTGAAATCAGCGCCAAGTTTCAATGTTTTTAAGTGCAAAACAATTTTTTCTCATGCTTATGATTATTTTAGACGATATCCACTTTGAAATGATCTTTCTTGCAATGTACATTTGTTATTTTATTTTTCTCATCTTTTTAAAATGTTTTTAATCATGTAAGGCACACTGCGTTACCTTGTGTATCAAATGTGCTCGATAAATCCATTCGCTTTGCTTTTAAAACGTTTAGAATTGACTTTTAAACACTAAATATGCCTGAAACTACAGTATGATCCCAACAGACTGACATGAATTTAAACTCATCTTATAGTATTATTCTTAAAAATAAGTGACTTATTGATGATTTGATTTTACAATAATGCACCAGAATGTACAAGGACCCTGGGGTGTACAGTATATCCTCTCTTTTCAACCCATGTCACAGTACTCCTAGTTTATTATCCATTATAATATGTTTATGTCTCAGTGATACATAGGGTTGGGCATCGGAATTGAGAATCGTTTGGAACCAGAATCGAACTAAGCAACCGGAATCAGAACCGGATTCGCTCCAATTCAAACGATGCCCAACCCTAGTGATACACTACATAAATATACTGTGTCTGCATGGTGAAACTGGCTCGGATCTGTGTCATGCAGTCCTCATCCCTCCCTATATATTGCATGGCCAGTGGCAAGTCCGGTGCTCGTTAAATGACAACCAGCGGGCCGGATCTCAACCGGTAAGCTCCTGCTGGCATTTGGCATCTTTCACCTGGCTTGGCTTGGAGTGTTGCGGCTGGTTGCCTGCTTCTACTAGCAGGGGCAGAGCCCAGCGTGTGGAAAGAAAGCAAGCACTCAAGACAATGGGTTTTCACATCACCCAAACATAAACATTACTTTGTCAACAACTACACAGAGCAATCATTTCATACTGTGCATGAAGACCACCACTGGCTAATTTAACCTTATCACCCCTCACAAACAAACGAGCACCCATAGCGATTCCATTGCATTATCACTTGTGATGGCAGCTAAGAAGCCACCGAAATACACTTGTAAAAGAAAACATTATTATCAGAAGCTAACGCTGTTAACACTGTTGGCTAACACTAATCTGTGCTAACACTGCAGATCTGCTTATCTTTCGGCTTTGACAGGGTAGCGCTTTGGCCACCGTGGTGAAGTGGTTGTTTGGCTCTGGAACTTTGTGTGTAAGGGGGTGCATGACCTCCGATTTTTTTGAGTCACCACTGTGATGAAAGACGAACTCGATGTCAACAAGTCGCTGATGATATTTTTTTCAGTACAGTTCCACAGAACATACGTTAAAACTAGGGGTGCGACTTTAACCATTAATCACATCGCATTAATCAGGATTAATTAATAACAAACAATATAATGATCTTGAAAAATTAACGTATTTTAATTACATTTTGTGTTCCATACAATGTGGAACCTTTATCAGTGCAGGATTTCCTGGCACACCGATTTTATGGATGCACATGTCACAGCTCGGCTACCAAAATGGATGAATTGGATGAAACAGCATTGCTAAGACTGAAGGGAGGCAAATTTCTTAAAAACAAAACTACCGGCTGGAAGCCTTAGTTTTGTACAAATTGTGTTTTAACACCACTGAAGCACTTCAACCCACCGACATGTGATCGACTTTTCAACTGCCACGCAGAAACCATTTCAAGACAATACTATTCTAAAAAAAAAAAAAAAAAGAGAAATAGAAGACAATTTCCATCAATTCAGGGGACAAATTGGAATCAGCATCCTCATCTAGTGCTGCAAGGGGCTCAGCGTCCTCCTCATGCCAAAAAACATGAATGGCCACTAGTCAACATCACGCTATTAATGTCGCTGTAAATTAGTGAAGTCAAAAAAATTGATAAGTCGACTGGCACGTAAACCCCTGGTGCGAGTCACAAGTGTGTTTTGTTTTTTTTTGCATTTGAATTATATTTTTTTCCGAAACACATTTTGTAACTCTTCTCAAACTCTCTTCAAGCGCTGATGTCACTACTCACCCAAGCCATTCTCGCAATCTGTAAAGTCCATGGAATGAACAGTTCTGTCGACACCATATGAACCCATGAGTGTCCTGGTTCAAAATAAAGAAACAGAGGACAAAAGAGTGCATTAAGAATACATTTGCAGGAAAACTATCAAATAAATCTCTCTTAATTGTATTCTTACCAGTGTGGACTGTAGCAAAGTACATAAGCCATGAAAACATTGAGTTAGAGGGGGGTACATCCCTGGACAATTGCAGGGCTGACAAATAGAGACCAATCCCCAAAAAAATGGTAATTTATTGTTGCCAATTAACCAATCAGGTAGAAAACCTGCCCTTAAATCTTAATTAGCCTTACCATAGCAAACCCACACAAACAACAAGCAACCACACGCTAAACCCACATGGAACCGAGACAATAATCCTAACCACTGGCTGACCATGCTGAATGTTATAATGCATAATCGTTGAATTAATATTATGTAGGCTAAGGTCCCACCCCTCCTCTTACTGTATTTGTTGTAATCTGTGGATACAACTCAAATGTATCTCTATTGATGTGATGCATCAAACAATGATACGGCTAATTTGCTTTGCAGTTATAAAGGAAGGATAAAGGAAGGCAATAAGATTGATTTAATCACATGTAGAGCATATTTATATCAGATTTGCTTGGATTTATTGATTTTTTTGGGATTCAAAAAAAAAAGGGATTAAAGACAAATCCAAAATCAGTATAAATTATGAATTGGACTTGTGATGATATGAACACAAGATTTTGCCAGCCATGATTATTACATGAGCTTTCTCAGGTACTGCTTTCCTCCCACATTCGTTAAATGAAGACTCTGTGTTGCCTCTTGGTGTGAAATAGAGTATGAATGGTCGACAATTGGCGCACAGTCACCTGGGATAGGTTCCAGCTCAACCGTGACCCTGAACTGCATAAACAGAAAAAAATAGATGGATGGATACAGTCTGATCAAATGGTGATAAGGCAATGTTTTTACATAAAATGTATGGTAAGTAATACATGAGTAATCTATATGAACAGAACACAGATGACCAGAAATGTAAACGTGTCTTTTCACACTCAAAACTATGCGCATTTTTCCCCCTCAAAAATTGTCAAAAGTCAATAGTGCGCATTATACATAGGTATAGGGGAAAGCCGTGGTTACACAAGTTGTTTACCATCACTAGGGTGTGATTGTGGAGTGAAATATTAATGCGTGCAAATGTAAAGCATCTTTCACTCCCTTGAAAAGCGCTATATTATCATTATTATTACGAGAAAGGTAGATGTTTCTGATGATGATAGTGTACCGAGACTGTACCGTGAGCGATAATACCATGATATACAAAGTAGTATTGTGAGATCGATATTTTATCCCCCCTCTGGTACAAACCATAATGATCAGTGCCCACACACCGATCATACTAAAACATAGTTGTAGTATTGTATCAGAGCAGTGCAGATGAGTTGCAGATTTTGATTATGCCATATATCAGCATATATTACATTTATGCTATCCCTTTTTGTTGTTGATATGACCCTCAATTGTACTGTACATATATACGTTTTACACACACACACACACACACACACACACACACACTCTTAACACTAGAGTTGGGCATCGTTTGAATTTGAGTGAATTTCCGGTTCCTCGTTTCGATTGCGGTTCCAACCGATTCTCAATTAGGATTCTTTTAAGGGGCAGGGTCCAAAAAGTTTGCATGGTTTAAATAAGGGGTGTCCACATTATGGCCATCCATTTTCTTAGCATCCCGCAGCACAGACTAAAATGAACATTTGACACAGCCCTTGTCGTTTGTCTGTATTGTACTACAGTACTTACTTTCAACACTGGGTGGCAAGGTAAGAGGAGTCTGTTTTCACCTCTCACTTCCTTGTTTTTAAACAACTACACATGATTGAGTTGTGCCTATGCGCACCCCAGAATCCTGAAAAATCATTGATGTTTTGCTTGTTTACCTCACTGTTTTTTTTTTTGTTTGTTTGTTTTGTTTTCCTGGAGGAAATAGAATAGAAAATACATACGCTCTAATGTTAGCTAGTTATTTGTGTTGATGTTGACCCACCATTTTAGTCACAGTCAAACGTTAGCTGCCTCATTGTTGGCATTAGACATATTTTATTGTTTCACTCACCCGATGATGATGTCACTAAAGTTCAGCCCGGTGGAGGCTGAGGCTCGGAACAGGAAGGAACACTTCATAGACGACACCCCGTTATGTCTACAAATCGTGAAACCTCCTTCTGACAAGATATTTTTATTTCAAGCATTGCACTGAGGCGACTGGCCATTTATTTTAACACCGTTAAGATCTTAACATTTGAACGATTCCAGGAGAATCAGAACATCCCGGTTGCAAACGATTCTCGATACTCGGTGCCTAACCCTATTTAATATAATGCTGGTCCTTTTCTGTCATAAGTTGCATAAAATCAACATCATATCATCCTTTGATGCCTGCTGAACTGAGACTTAAGGCTTCTTTATCCTGCACGCAATTTGCCTTTATACTCCAGTGCGCTGTTTTGAAAGGGTGCTGCAGTTCTCCTCCAAGTCGGGGGTGTCGCTAGGGCTGGTATGGAGTTTCCTCTGCATTTAGTGGCCATTTCCGGTAGCCGTTTTTCCTTTCCTTTCCGTAACAAGGAACAAAGCAACAACAATGGCGACCGTGCAACAGAGTCTGATAGAACAAATGGACCTATTGGTAAAATTTCTCACATTTTGGGGTGTGGAATTCTAAACCTCAGGTTATTATTATTATTTTGTTTTAACTTTAAAGGTTCCACTGTATTATAAGTTGCTCCTGATTTTAAAATGTTAAGGAAAGTGATGCTTCTTAACAGAAATACATTTTCATTTGCCATTTCATTGTGTCCTCAATTAGCCTCATTGTTTCACAGCCAGCCGTGGGAGTATCAGACTTCGAGATATAAACACTCCGCAGCTGAAATATTGATAATTCTCCTCGTCAGGCTTTTGGCAGTCACACAGAAAAATGTTGTTTGGCAGTTAGGGAGCTACCACTGCACGAGCATGAGCGTGAGAAGCCAAAGTAAGCTAAAGTATATTTAGAGGTAGACACACAAACATATTCAGTATATATATTGAGGTCGACACCCTTCAGTCTCTGGTGGCTGAGCCCCCCCCCTCCTCCAGCTTTGCCCCTGCTTACTGATTGTATTCTAATATTCTAGTATTTTAGTTGAGGTTTTTCACTTATTTTTGTCTATTTCTGCTTTTCTACTGCTTGTTAGGCAATTAACATTCCAAATAGGGCCGTGCGGTCACTACACATTGAGCAACACCAATCAAATACAATAGAGACACAAAATATTACCGATAAAGTACTCCAACAAACAACAATATACAAAAGTATTTATGTTTAGACTCACATATGAATTGGATTTTTTTTTTTTTTTTTTTTTTTTGGTGATGTGAGCCTACATTTTTGTTTGTTTGTTTGACACTTAGTATATACTATAGTACATTTTTAAATATGTCAACTCAAATAAAATAGTGTACATGACTCCCCAGATTTGAGTTAAAGCAGCTCGGCGATGGTTGGAATCAAGACTCAGTTTACAACCCCTCAATGTATAATGACTCAAACCCACGTCCGGTCAACTTTCCAAAACATAACAGACATGGTTTTAATCCACTAAAAAAAAAAAAAAAAAAAAAGGTCTTTTGACGGACAAGGTCGCGTAAATCCACCCAGTTGTCGGTTGCGCGCGGCGGCGGTGCGGAGAGACGACAGATGGAAGAGTTCAAGCGAAGAGGAGAGAACGAGCAGGCGAGCTGCTGTTTTTGCATGTTATTCTCAAATCCCCTCAAATAATAACATCTACAAAAGCACTGTTCATTTCCCAAAAGGGAAATATATATATATATATATATATATATGCTACCACAGAACAAACATGCAGTTGTTTATCAAAAGTACATCCCTAAAAGTACTCAGTCACATCAGCAGTACTTTAGTTTACCTGCTAATGATGACAGCTCCTTTGTACATGACGGAAAAGGTTGGCATCTTGTCATGGAGCCCAGTTTCTCCGCCGGACGGTCGCTCGGTGTGCCGGGCTTCCCCTGCCTCAGCTTCCGACCAGCCACCGCATGCCACTGCCTCTCTATTATTCCGGTTCACCAGCATCGCACCACCGCACTGGCAACATCTCCCACCTTCACCCGCACTTTGAATCTGTTACGTCATTAAAGCGCAAAATTTATTTATTTAAAAAAAACAAACAAACAAACAAACAAACAAAAACTCAAGGACAGTATACTCGTGAATGGCGTGGGAGGCAATTAGATTCACCCCATGATGCATTGGCTGTTTAATATTTATTGAAATAGTACATTCATTTTAAGAGGGGGGGGGGTGGGGGTGGGGGGGGTAAACGTGTTTACTACAATCTATATATTATTTTATATAAGTGAATAAATTATTTCTGAATGAAGGATTATTATGACCCACTATTAAATCCTTATGCAACTACGTATAAAGTGGGATGTTAGCTACTATTCCTGGGGTTAAAAAAAAAAAAAAAAAGAAAAAGAAAAAGAAAATGCCCCCACTCCTTGCTTGATTAATCGGAGAGCATCGTTGTTTCCAGACCATTTTTTTGAGGGGGGGGGGGGGGGGGGGGCACAGCACTTGGTTGAAACGTAATATTTTAACCACAAAAATACAGGGGACCCCCTCCCTCCCTCCCCCACCCCCATACTCAGAAATTGTTTGTTCCACCTCATCTCTCACATCTCTCCTTTAACCCTAACCTGTGCCGCTGCAATATAATTGGCTGCTGTATCCCTGTAGGAAACGCCCTCTTTCTCCCATACAGGAAAAGGAGTATGTGACTTCAGTGTGGTGGCGTTTATGGAATCCCACTACTTGTAACCAGTGGCGGAGCTAGAGTTTTATCCTTGGGGTGGCCAAGGCTATTTCGGCGGGGGGTGGGGGTCAAAAACTATGACCATGAATTTGTTTCTCGACTGATGAATTGCAATCTGAATCTCTCAATGTTGCAACGTACATACTAATCACACAGAAGATGAGGTTTGTGCGTAATAAATGAAAGTTTATTAACAATGTTTACAACACAATGTGCACAAAAACACAACTGCAACAAACAGTTCACACAGTTATACACTCACACACAATTACTCACTCACATACATACACTCACACGCACGAGCAATTCAATCACAATTCACTCACTCTCTGTCCACCTTACCTGACTTGCCTCTCTAAAAAGAAGTTATATATCTTGTCCCCGTCTTTTAATTTCTCAACAGACCCTATGAAAAAAATAAAATAAAATAAATAGGCCGCTTTTGTTACTCTTAGCATCACTTCGAATTGCACAACATTATCAAACAGCACTTTTGTGATGCTCTTAACTCCTGTGAAGTTTGTCTTAAATGTGTTTTCAGCTCGCCGGTTGTGCAGTACATTACGAAATAAGATGCTACATCGAAGAGAGAAAAAAATGCAACAGCAATACGTTCGACACTGCTAAAGTTTTTAAACAAACATACCAGGATAGCAACAGTTTAGAGACATAACAAAGGGGCAAAACGTTAAGGATAATCCCCCACTAGCTAGCTAGCTGGCCGATTGTCTGCTAGTTTCATTCCTCTCAAATCATCGGAGAAACACGTCAATATAAGCAGCAATCTAAATTAAATGCAGACATTAACGTGGAGTGGCTGTTGGAAGCTGAAGGACGTTTGCTTAAGGCTTGCTTGAGGTATGTTCCCGTACTTTCAATACGATACGGCTCGCAAGCAGGCAACAAAAACGTTATGTAGCCTAGCAAGCTAGCGGTACCACGAACGGTTGGACGTAAACATGCCGCCGTTCTGTCGAATCATGCTCTAAAGGTTCGGTGTGGGTGAAGTCATTTAATTAAAAAGAAAGTAATTTCATTACAGCAAGTTTGCACCCATTATTTCTATCATGTAGCGTTGGTTTGACCTGACTGATTAGAATACACGATCTGACGAGAGCAGTGATTTCCAACCTTTATGGAGCCAAGGAACATATTTTACAATTGAAAAATCTCACGGCATACCAACAAACAAAAATGTCACAAAAAGTGGATACATTAATTACTGTATTTGCTTCCTGCCATCCAATAGAAGACCATTCATTTGTTCTGTCTGTCACTATGCCTCACTGGCATAAATAGATGAACAAAGATACATTATTTATTGTAAATAAAAAAAAATTGAGCAATTAAGTACACAAGTATATACAGTCAATGAACAGGTCATTTAAATAGACACATTCCTCCATCTTGTGATCTGATCGGGGATCGGTTATCATTTTTTTAAACTCGCTGATCGGCCCCGAAAATCCTGATCGTGTAAAGCCTAGACTCATTAGGACACCACCGTAAATCTTAATTTCGGATGACGGATGCCAATCAAAATGACTCGTTTTTTTTTTTTGGGGGGGGGGGGGGGGGGACTGCATGAGTGTGCTTACAGATCAAAAAGCAACAGCTTTGTCATGCAGCTCTCAAATTGTGACCGCCCAAACTTTGACATTTCAGCCCATTTCTAACTCGAGAAAACACCTTGTGGTAAATTGCAGACGTTTTTGCTGTTGTTTTGGCATCGGATGTGGCAAAATTAGCTCATGCACACACGCACACACACACACACACACACACACACACACTGTCTTAATCCATTTCTTAACTTCTTCCACTCAATACCAACACACTCCTATCATTAACATTGCTCATATGCACTGCATTTAAACATAGCAAATTCTTTATATTGTTAGGAGTTAGGTGACATTTTCTAGCCAGGAAATATTTCCTCGAATTGTTTTTCTATGGAAAATGTATTTTATACATAAATGGAGAAAAGAGCAGAGAAGATTGCTATTAATTTCATGTAATGTTAAGGAAAAACACAATAATTGGATACATATCATTATCGGCATATAAAATTACCAATATTGAATAATGGGTTTTAAAATTTGGTCCATATTGCACAGTACTATGCAGAAACATCTTTTGTATTAGCATATCATATAATGATACATATAATGATAATGACAAGAATGAAATATATCACTTGTATTAATTCATTTGTGCACCTCATGAGAATCAGTAGGAGAATTGATAAGGAATCGGACGGATAAGCAGTACTAATAATGAAATCGGAACCGCTAAGTTCTAATCAATCCCCCATCTCTACCGTTAATCCTCACTAGGGTCGTGAGTGAGCTGGAACCTGACCCATCGGAATTTGGGCGAGAGGCAGGGTTCAAACTGGACTGATTGCGAGCCAATCACAGGGCTAAGGGTCTATAATTTGGGCTTTATATATTAGAATTATTACAGACACATATTTATGGGCCCATGGTTCAAATTTCCACATTACATGGCATGATATTTCACAAACAAAAATGGCAAACTGGATGGAGAAAGAGAGAAGAGTTGACTAGTGTCTCCGTCGTTGCCTTGGTGACCCCAGCCCTTAAACCTGCTGCAGATTGATAAAGAATATCAATCTTTGTTTGTTTTTGTTTGTTTTTTTGCTGGTTTCCAGCTGCATTGCTAACTAAATGCTTTCCATGAGCTTTTGGTTTGGGTCACTTGTGTTTACTTTGAGCTGCCACTGGATTACGCAACATGAAATCCAACATTTAAAAAAAATCTAATACCTCAAGAAGCTTAGGAGCTCTTCAAAGCCTCTTTGCAACATTTATTCAGAACTGAAGGGTGCTCTTTACAACAGTGCCTCTTGGATTCGTTTAGGCACACTAACACACGAAATCTTTTCAGCTGCAAAATAGCACCGGTGAGTGTCGAAGCGCATTTGCAGATCTGACAGAGAACCTTGGCGTAATAACTTGATTACCAGGATCAAAACAATTCCTTCTTTATTTATGTATTCATAAATGAATCATGTTTATTATTTATTTCAATTTATGTTGTCCAGTGAAGTGTAGAATATTCGAAACTGAACAAAACTGCTCAGGTTGTCTTATTTGACGTTTCGCCTCTCATCTGAGCAGGCTTCATCAGTTCATGCTCAAAAACAACAGGACGGCTCTAGTCTGAGGGGATGGTATATTTATTTTCTGACGTAGAGGAACACCTCAGCCATTAATGGTTTCAATCTTTTGGGATGCAAAATGACAATCATTAAGATACAGTGGAAAGAGGCCTCTGCCAGTCAGCAACAGTCGTTGGGGTGAGATCAGAAATGAGCTTTGGAAATGTTGGAAAGAATACTGGATTGGATTGGAATAAATATTATACCACCGGAAAGTCAATTTGTTTCCCTTTTAAAGGAAGTCCCATTTTTAAAGAACATGCATTAGTGGTATGAGCAGCACAACTGAGTCTGTACATGACACTTTTCAGTGGAGGCAGTGTTTTAGTGTGGGGCAGCATCTCAATCCCTGGCAAAACGCGGCTTGTCCTCATTTAAGGCACACTCCGTCCTCCGAGATGATGCTTTCCCGACAAAGTGGTGTTTATCAGAGATAACCTCCAGAAATGGAGAGTGCAAAGAATGACGTGACCTGCCAAAGGTACTGACCTCAACCCAACTGAACACTTGTGGGATGAACGTGCAAAAGCTATTCTGCTCGAGTGATCATCACAGCGCCATTGGCCGACTAGCGATCACTCCAACTTTAGGAGTACAGTGCCGTCCCACAACAGTGTGTGACCAGGCTTATCAGGCTTAATTGTGCATGTCCCTCCATGCGGACATACGAAAGACGGGTATTTTGCTGATTAAACCATTCGGCACAATGCATCAAAGTGTTGGTCTATGCGTTGTATGCAGTGCAAAGCAAAAAAGTGCTCGCTACTACTGCTTCCCAGAATTCTTTGTGATGCTCTTTTTAATTAAAGTTTGTAGAAAATCAAGCTAAACGTTGCTCTTTACTTGCATTTGTTCCAGATTGTTTTGAGTGTGTGCATTATCTACACTGTATGTCGGGCGAGGTTGTTATTTGAGAATTTCTTTCAGGAAACTCTCCCTGTGGCTTGTGTGTTAAGCATTGGCATTCCAGTCATGTTAACTGCATTACAAAGCAACTTGCCGCCTTACCAAATGCGTGAGTTGAAAATTATCAGTAAGGTACTTTCTCTGCAAAGCAAAATAGCCCATTTGTACCTATGTGAGTCATTGCTGTCACATAATAGTCAAATAGCCAGCAATGCTAACTATACCAATCGCACCTATCGCGGTCCCGCTAAATTGCAGATTTTTCTGTTGAACATTTTTTTATCGAGGAAATGATTGCGATAGCAATTTATAGCGATCTCTTACGGGCATGACACACTCCCCAGCCTTTTGTCACCTGCATGCGCCAGGTTAGACCAGCCGCAACGCAGGCAGGAAGGAGACGGCTGAGCAAGTTCAAGATGCCATTTTTCAAATATGTTTACAATGTGTTGAAAGCCTATTTTCTAATAAGTTTAAAAAAAAATTTGAAGCATGTGACGGGGTATTTTTAGGCCTAAATTGGTTTAGAATGTACAGCAACTCCTGCGATGAACAGGGCATCACTTTACATTATATACAACATTACAAGCAAAAACTAATTATCAATATGTGAAATACTTCAAAGGAAACATTTCAGCTGGACTAATAAACTGGATAATAAAACAATCACAATAACGATTTTGGACACACACAATTACATGGGTATGATGTCTGTAATGTGATGTTTCGTGGTGCACAGCAGGGCTGAGCTCAGTGAGCCTGGCCTTGTGAAATATTAACTCGCACAGTCTTCAAACAACCAGTGGGTTTATCCAAAGGGCATAGTTTTGTGTCTTCTACCTTTTTGTTGACAACATCCACTCCTACAAAGATGTGTGGTGATTAGTGGATTTAATTGAATGAACCTTTGCCCTTGCTCTTTTAAACGGATGACATAATTTCTTTACAAAAGAGCTCCAACATTTGGTTTCAACAACAAAACAAACAAAAAAAAACAGTCAGTCCTCTGCTCCTAATATAAGTCCTCCACTTTCCCTGACTTCATATATTATTATGAAAATATACACATCAACAGCTTATTATGCAGCTATGCCGTGACAAAACTACAACTGTGGTTGCTTGCGTGATTAATGGAAACCTCGTTTGCAAATTAGAGCAAGTGGGACCACTATTTGTGTAGTGGACAAAGCGAGAAATAAATATAAAACCAAAGATTTATGTATGTTAACTTTACATTGCGACAGAAATACAGTAGTTCCACCTACTGTGATGGCTTGCAACTTTAAAGTGATTCAAAGTTGAGCAAACCAAGGGTTCAATGTCCATTTCCATGGTAACTGCACCATTATGATATAGAGTAATACCTTTTGTCAAAGTTTGCAGGTTTTCGTGGTGTTGAGGCAAAAGGTGGAGGACCCAAATGCAGGGAAGCAGAGAGGCAAGGTCGGAGTGCAGGATGGTGTTATGGTATTTAATTTAAAAAAAACGAAAAAAGACAAACAAGGTATGTAACAGAATCAGAACAGTAAATCATCAAAATCCAGAAAAGCAAGATTCAAAATAACAAAGAAACACAGGAAATAACTCACCACAAAAGGAAACATAACATGACTAGGTTGTGACTAAGGCCAGTACACGCATAAAGACAATTGGCCCGTTTTTGTGACGATCAAGTACGTCAAATGCCAGGCAATCTTAAATCTGATAAGATTATCCTATAAGATTGTTCTTTGGTCTGGTGTGTGATAAGAGTGGATTCGTCCCAATTTTAGGGTCCGAAACAGGTCGGGGCCGACAATCTTAAATAACGAACGTGTTCAATATTTACGACCAAAACTTGTGTGTGGGGAATGCCGAGTTCTCCGGAGTCATGACGCTGAGAATGCTGAGGTGGAACAGAATGTAGCCAATCAAAGAAGCACCCAGACCGACGCACACAGAGGCGACCATAAATGAAAACAAATTTCTTACCCGATGTCGTTTTACCTATAAAACTGGGTTCCTCAGACAACAAAGCAAATGTTTTTTTGGAAATTTTACAAGGCTCTCTGCTCCGGGAACGTTCGGGAAACATCGGCGCAAAACCAGAAGTGTTTCTTCTTTGTTGGTTTTGTGAGATTACGTGTGATCGTGCGAGACTTCTAGATTGGTGGTGCATTCGAATCTTTATGTGTGTGGTCTCCTGTGTTGAGATTCTCGGAGGTGCACCACACACATGACGACCAAAACTCTTGAATGCCCGATTTTTTTATCTTTATGCGTGGGGTCTGTAGCCGATAACAAAATATTTTAAGAATAGAAAAACCTTTGTGTGTACCAGGCATAACATAGCAACATGAAGGAACAGGCACAGACTGAAAGAAACTAGGGAACTAAACATAAGCTAACGGATGAGACAACGAGGCACACCTGGAAAAGACACAAGTGACTGGAGGGAGATGATTGGTAGGCACAAGGAACAGGGCTAACGAGAACACAAGACAAGAACCCAATGAGGAAGACCAAACAAAAACATGGGACACAGGAAAACAAGACAAAACATTAAAACAAATCTAAACACAAACAAAGATCATGGTAGTCAACTTGGGAGTAGGCTCCCTGCTGTTCTCGTACATACCGTTAGCATTGCACCTCTGTTACTACGTCAACACTATCCTGTCAGGTGCTGTCCCAAATTAAAGTAAATTCAATTGCTGTGCGTTTCTCGTGACGCTTTCCCTGTTTGCGCTCACTGGTACCATTCTGTGGTGGCATCACGAAAAGCAAAGGAAAAAGCAAAACACTTAGGAAGTTCATCATTTGTTGCTCAGTTGCTGAAATCTCGAGAGATTTACAGACGCCTCGAGTGATCGTGCATGAAGTGACTTCTGATGTTTCGTTTCGAGCCTAGTCAGGAGAAGCGGAACAGAAAATGGATGGATGGATAAAGTTTATTGATCTATTTTGCTGAAGATAAAGTTAACATACAGACTTTTACTTTTAGCTTCATGTTGTATTTTGCATATATATATATATATATATATATATATATATATATATATGTGTGTGTGTTTGTATAATCGTTTAAAGTGTACTATTGATTATGCAAACCATCACGTTGCAATTTTATCATCATAGCTGCATAATAAACTGTAAATGTTAAACTCTCCAATAATAAATATATACTTTGTTAAATTGAACTCCAAACTGTACCACGTTCAATGGGATTTGACTGGGTAGCCTCTGCTGGGAAAAAAAAAAATATATATATATATATATATATATATATATATATATATAAATGAAACTTAATTTATACCCATCCTGCACTCAGTTTTAGTAACTGTTTGACGATGGAGTATTGAAATGAACTTTGGACGGGGAAAAAACATAGTGGATGCGTCAATGGCTGGTGGTAAGATGCATCTAGGCCTCAGATAATGGATGGATGAAACAATTCATCCATCCATTATCTGAGCCGCTTATCCTCACAAGGGTCGCGGGACTCTATTGTTTGTTTCGCTTTAAATATCACCAAAATACATTTGAACAATGTGGATTTCGTCGCACAAAAAATGATTTCTTCTCCAACCCATTAATTTATTCTCTGCTTGCTCTTATTTGGCAGCCATAGTACCGACCATTTGCCTCAGATCTTTAATCACTAAATCTGCATAGTGTGTCATTATCAGATTATGGGATTATCCACTCCACGCTGAGAAATCAAACGGGCTGGGACCCAATCATAGAGATACATTGCACTCATCGCTCTCTCTCTATCACTGACACGTACGCACGCACATGGCTTTTAAATATCCCCATCAGACCAGTTAGCTATGCAAGTACAGAGCAGAAACTTCAATGGGTTGATTGGGAAGAGCAGAACGAGAGCTAAAAGCGAACCTCTCTGGGACAGACAACTCCAGTCAGCATTTTGCTTTGATGAGCACATCTTTAGTGGAGAGAAAACACAACTGCAAGGAAGTCAATCCTATTGAATCAAACATCTCCAGAGGGGATGAATACCACAATCCCCCCGAAGAGGTTTAATTGGAATCCCGTGACTTGTCATTGACTTTACCTGTGAGAAATGGAGCTGGCGTTTACCATATATGGAAGGGGCTCAGAAGAATTTGGAACAGGGATTTCAACCAGAGTTGATAACATTTCAGGATGTACGAAATTCTAATTACCCAACTGTCTCTGGGAGATATTGCGTCATCCAAAATAAACATTATATTCTACTTACTTCTCTCAGCTTCAAGGTTTATAAACGTTGGGAATCACTGTGTTAGAGTGATGCACACCACTATTTAAGGTGTTGTGAAATGGTTCCAATCGACCTTAAACCAACCTTCTGCATAAAATAATTTTTGGGGTGAGGTTATTGATCGTGGTGTAATATATATTTTGCTCTAGATGCCTGTTTCTGGTGAAATTAATCCTAAAGCTCTTGATGTACATATGATAACACGGATGCTTGGGCATAATACCATGCCATTTTGGACCTTTGGGCAAGGAGTTAAATTCCAGTGACCCATGAATCAGCCTATTGAAAGGAAAAATATTGTTCGCTGACCAATTTTTTTTCTATTCATGGTTTGTGTGGACAGAATTTGTTGATGTAGCCAAGGCATGGATAATGTTTCTTGTGGTGGCCTTTCATCTCTGTCATTTGCGAAGAGAGAATTTTACAACAAGGGATGGAAAACATGCAAATAAGAACGAGATTTTTTTGTAAATTAAACATACAAACATATTTTTAAAAAGGCCATACTACAGCATGTGTCTCATGACTGGTTTCAGTGTATGTTGTGATGCATCTAATATAACCTTAGAAGCAGTATTATGCACTGAACTTAGTGCACTTCATACAGTACCTGTATTTGATTTGTGCATGGTTGTTCATCTGTTATTAAGCTAATAAAATAAAAAAAATATATATTTTTTTTGTTAAGTTTTTATAACACAATACTTATTGTGATCTTTATCTCACACTTGACAAATACCCTGAATAAAAAACTAAATCTAATACTGATTATAATTAAAAACTCCATGTCTCTCTTGAAAAAGACATTTTTAATCTCAATGAGACCAACCGGGTCAAATAAAGGTTAAAGAAAAAAAAACGAAACTTGACTATTGTAATGGTCTTCTGACTGGACTCCCTAAAAAGAGCATTAAACAGCTGCAGCTCATTCAGAATGCTGCGGCTCGGGTTCTGATTAAAACAAAGAGGTCAGAGCATATTACTCCAATTCTAAAGTCTTTACACTGGCTTCCAGTCAGCTTTAGAATAGATTTCTAAGTTCTGCTACTGGTCTATAAATCACTAAATGGTTTAAGTCCTGAATACATGAATGACATGCTAATGGCTAATGGCTCTGAGATCGACAGACTCAGGTCAAATAGTGGAGCACAGAGTCCAAAGCAAACATGGTGATGTAGCATTTAGCTATTATGCTGCACACAAATGGAATAAGCTGCCAACAGAAGTGACATCAGCCCCAAATGTGCATGTTTTTAAGTGCAGGTTAAAAACTCTTCTTTTTTCTCATGCTTTTTAGAGCATTTCCACTTTTAAATTATATTCCTTGCACTGTATGCTGTTTTAATTGTATTTTTATTTAATAATTTTTTTCTCTTTGTTTTAAATGTTTGAAGCTGTTTTTTTTCTTTGTTTTTAAATGCTTTTACTCATGTAAAGCACATTGAGTTACCTTGTGTATGAAACGCGTTATATACAACCCCAATTCCAATGAAGTTGGGATGTTGTGTTAAACATAAATAAAAACAGAATACAATGATTTGCAAATCATGTTCAACCTATATTTAAATGAATACACGACAAAGACAAGATATTTAATGTTTAAACTGATAAACTTGATTGTTTTTAGGAAATAATCATTAACTTAGAATTTTATGGCTGCAACACGTTCCAAAAAATCTGGAACAGGTGGCAAAAAAGACAAAATTGAGGAATGCTCATCAAACACCTGTTTGGAACATCCCACAGGTTAACAGGCTAGTTGGGAACAGGTGGCTGCCATGATTGGGTATAACAGGAGCTTCCCTGAATTGCTCAGTCAATCACCTTTGATCCCTCAGGCGGCACTGCATCTGAAAAATCGACATCAATGTGTAAAGGATATCACCACATGGCCTCAGGAACACTTCAGAAAACCAGTGTCAGTAAATACAGTTCGGCGCTACATCCGTAAGTGCAACTTGAAAATCTACTATGCAAAGCAAAAGCCATTTATCAACAACAGCCAGAAACGTCGTCGGGTTCTCTGGGCCCAAGCTCATCTAAGATGGACTGATGCAAAGTGGAAAAGTGTTCTGTGGTCCGACGAGTCCACATTTCAAATTGTTTTTGGAAATTGTGGCCGTTGTATCCTCCGGGCCTAAGAGGAAAAGAACCATCCGGACTGTTATGGACGCAAAGTTCAAAAGCCAGCATCTGTGATGTGATGGTATGGGGCTGTGTTAGTGCCAATGGCATGGGTAACTTGCACATCTGTGAAGGCACCATTAATGCTGAACGGTACATACGTGTTTTGGAGAAATATATGCTGCCATCCAAGCAATGTCTTTTTCATGGACGCCCCTGCTTATTTCAGCAAGACAATGCCAAACCACATTCTGCACGTCTTTCTGCTCGTAGTAAAAGAGTGCGGGTACTAGACTGGCCTGCCTGCATTCCAGACCTGTCTCCCATTGAAAATGTGTGGCGCATTATGAAGCGTAAACTACGACAACGAAGACCCCAGACTGTTGAACAGCTGAAGCTGTACATCAAGCAAGAATGAGAAAGAATTCCACCTACAAAGCTTCAACAAGTAGTGTCCTCAGTTCCCAAACGTTTATTGAATGTTGTTAAAAGAAAAGGTTATATAACACAGTGGTAAACATGACCCTGTCCCAGCTTTTTTGGAACGTGTTGCAGCCATAAAATTCCAAGTTAATGATTATTTACTAAAAACTATAAAGTGAATCAGTTTGAACATTAAATATCTTGTCTTTGTAGTGTATTCAATTAAATATAGGTTGAACATGATTTGCAAATCATTGTATTCTGTTTTTATTTATGTTTAAAACAATGTCCCAACTTCATTGGAATTGGGGTTGTAAATAAATTTGCTTTGCTTTGCTTTTCTGCTAAACTAAAACCCAGCATTAAAAAAAAAAAATTAAACTAACAAACCTGCTCTAAAAAACAATTAAAACTCCCAAAAACATGCATGCTAGGTTAATTGAAGACTCTAAATTGTTTGTAAGTTTCAATGTGACTGCGAATGGTTGTTTGTCTATATGTGCCCTGTGATTGGCTGGTGACCAGTTCAGGGTGTACCCCGCCTCTCGCCCAGAGTCAGCTGAGATAGGCGCCAGTACGCACACACCCTAGTGAGGATAAGCGGTCCGTAAAATGGATGGATGGATGTTTTCTGACCTGGTGACTCATACTGTATTAATCATGAGTGACTTTAATATTCATATGGACTCAAAATATGAACCTCTTAGCAAGGTGTCTCAGACAATAACTGATAGTTTTTGGCTTCATGCAGTTATTACATAAACCAATGGTGTGAGGGCCTCCAGAGCCTTTTCTGCTGGCCTAAACAATATCAAAATCACTGACCTACAATTACAACTTACGGTAATTCAATAATGATTTAGAATAGTTAGGATTAAAGATAACAAAATATATATGTATATAATAGCATATATAATAATATATATATTAATTTATTTCCAAGTCCTTTGTCTTCATGTCATAGCTCATAGCTGAGAATTTCCTCAACTTCCAGTCGTGTACAGTGCTCTGATTGGTTGAGTTTAATATGTGCATGACTGACTGAAGAGGATGATTTTGGACATGATTAAAAATTCATTTTCAAGGTCCCTTTAAAAAAAAAAAAAAAAAAAAAACTGAACTTTGCGAGGCAACAGGTCAAACAAACATATTACTATCTGGTTTGTTTTCAACCCAGAAAATGATTTGGGGGCACTGTCAGAGCAGCATGTATGAGCTCGCTTACACAGACAGGCAGTAGAAAAGAAAGGAGGTCTGCTGCATCTCCATCAACATCTCCGGTGAGTGCGATGTATTTTATTTTATTATTTGTCATGTTATTCGAAAAATGTTGATTGTGAACTGCAATATCATAGTTTATACATTACAATAACTACAGTATAGCGGTTTGGAGTTGTTTGGAATTGATGTATTGGAATATCAATGTAACTGTGTTTCTTGCTTTAGTAATAATGGCATTCATCCTCAAATATGGGGAATGCCTCTGTCTTTTCTTTAATGCCACACACAGTTATACGTGTAGCGTTTTTGTACATTATTTTTCCGATGTGATGATGTTATTAAGAGGTGGATTAGGATTTATTTACTCAAAAAATTGAACTCATTAGAGAAGAGAATGTACTCTGCGCCAAACCCAGTTAAACCCTGACTAATACGGGCACTAAGGTAAATTGTTTGGTTACGCTCTCACACCATGAGGTAGTACAGTGGACCCCTGCAATTCATGGGAGATAAGGACATGATAGTCACCATGTTAAGGTGGTTATTAAAAGAGTATCTATAATACAATACATACCTGTAATATGAAAGCTCAAACAATATTAATAGTATATTATTCTATGGGTTGATTTCTTCATTTATTCATTCATCTTCCCTACCGCTTATCCTCACTAGGGTCGCATACGTGCTGGAGCCTATCCCAGCTGACTATGGGTGAGAGGCCGGGTACACCCTGCACTGGTCGCCAGCCAATCGCAGGGCACATATAAACAAACAGCCATTCACACTTACATTCACACCTACGGGCAATTTAGAGTCTTCAATTAACCTACCATGCATATTTTTGCGATGTGGGAGAAAACCGGAGCACCTGGAGAAAACCCACGTCGGCACGGGGAGAACATGCAAACTCCATACAGGCGAGGCCGGATTTAAAACCGGGTCCTCAGAACTGTGAGACACACATGCTAACCAGTCTTCCACCGTGCTGCCGGTTGATTTCTTATACATGTAAAAAATATAAAATCAGTACCATAACTGCATTTTACTGTTTAAATTAAATTTTTTAAAATATGTATTATATGAGTATATTGTTAGATTCTTTGGAAAACCTAATGGTTTTAAATGCTGTAAAGCCCATTAAGTCAAAATGTATTTCGTTATTGCTGCTTAATACTGCTTAACCTCAAATGTAACCCGAAGGTTGGGGGTGTGGTAACGCCTGCCACAGTTGTTTTCCCACATTGCTGATGGAAGTAGTTAACCCACAAGGGAGAACATCTATCTGATATGTGGCAGAAATGGATCTTAACAGCTTGGTCAGTTAAATGTCAATTTATAGTTCATTTCATAGTTAAGGCAGCCTAAACGCAAAACACGTAGAGTAGAACACATGCTTCAACCCTTGCTGTACGTTGGGAGTGGGTATGGGGTTTGTGAAGGGGCACATGATAACAGTATGTCACAGAGAGGTAAAGATGCTGAGGCCAGGTGACTTAATGAGAGCATGTCCTCTGTGACAGCAAAACTAAAGAGAGAGCCACCAGAGGCCTGAATTCCAAAGGAAAGGATTAGAGTTAGCCTGTCAAGTCAAGGTGCATCCAACAAAACACCTTTCCTTGCCTTTGGCCATTTTAATGCTAAGAAAATCAATTCAAGGACATGTCAGTTCAATTTTTAGATAAATCGCTGATTTTTTTTTAATTAAATTGGCAAAAAAATAAATAAAATGAAATTCCCACATGAACCATATGAAAACAGGTTGAAATATGTTTACAGGCAGTTTAAAAGTCCTGTGGTCATTTTACCTCGCTGACTTTAGCTTTCATTAATATTGGTGGTCTAACCTGGACACTTCCTTGTCTAACGGCAATGTCAATTTCATTATGTTAGCGCAGTTACAAACTAAACCTTTGCGTGTTCTATACAAAATCTGCAATCGAACTATTCAAACATTTTACAATTTCAATTTTTCAATTTTCTTCACCCCTTGTCCTCATTTGGCTCACGGTTGAGCTGGAGCTTATCGCAGATGTCTTTTGGTGAGAGGTAGGGTGCACCCTGGTCTGGACAACAATCTCCCCACAGGAAGGCCACGGCTTAGAATTGAACCCCAAATTCCAGAACTGTGAGGTAGATGTGCTAACCGCTCAACCTGTAGTGAAAATAAATTAGCAGAAATTATGTAACTAAAACATTCAAAAACGTTTACCGTAATTTCTCGTGTGTATAATGTGCCCCCATGTATAATGCGCACCCCCAAAGTTGACCTCAAAATGCGTGTAATTTGTGTAATGCATTTTCAAAATGCATGATTTTGCTTCTACCCATATGATCAAAACATGACCATAAATAAATTAATGATGGTTGTTATTCAGTCATCAGTCATATTTATAAAAAAAAAACATTTCACAAATTCTTCCAGGGTATGTAAACTTATGAGCACAACTGTACATATTATGCAGTACCCCTGTCATATTGGAATGAAAGTGTAGTCTACACCTTTTTCATAACCTCTAGGTGGCATACTAGAATGAAAGTGTACAAATTTTTCATAACCTCTAGGGGGCGCTGGCATAGTGGAATGAAAGTGTACAGCTTTTTCATAACCTCTTGATGGAGGCATACATTGATAAAATGTAAAAGTATTTTTATTTTCTCTTATACCTATGTATAATGCGCACTATTGACTTTTGACAATTTTGGGGGTAAAAAATGCCCATTATACACGAGAAATTACGGTAACCTATTTGTAACCCAGCATTTGTCAAAGATTTCTTTGAAGCTAGGCCTGCCCTGTAAAACTACATTAGCTTAATCATGCCAATGATCACTAAAAATATCAACTTAACACACAAACCAACCAACGAATGGGGTTGGAAACAATATCTCTCACCTTGGTGTATTTCGCGCTCAGCGAAACTAGCAACAATATATCGTATAATATATAAAAATAACACTGTGTATATTGAGGGCAGGGAGTAGGGAAGGCCGCAGCTGTTTAATGTTCTTTGAACTGAGGTCCTCTTTCCCACACTTTAAAAATCCATGTGGTAGACATTTGTTTGATAATGTATTTCCCAACAGCGATGAAAAAAGATTTCATTTAAAAAACAAACAATTAAATGGATGAGTAAGCAAAATCGCACAGAAATGAAACTCAGGTGTACATATAGTCGTACATTAAAATGAGCAGCCATCCTCCTGTTTTGTTGTTGTTTTTATTTTTTACCTATTTTCCATGGTAGTAATGTTAGTCTTTATTTCTTTATGCGCTCCCACCTCAGTTACCATAGAGGGCAGCATTAGCCTTTAGAGTTGTTTGCAAGCTAATGTTTTTGAGATTATTGCAGTTTAGGTGAGTGTGAGAGTGATTCAGTCTTCAATTTAATTCAATTCTGATCTGTATGGGTTCTGCACCATTATGTAAATACAACACATATAAAATCTATTTAAATAAATATATCTGAAACAATGAAAATTTAATGAATGACGATAAAAGAAATGTTGATTATTAAGTATACAGCCAATTGTTTGTTACTGTTCTATCAGTGTAAAACAAAGACGTTGGTAAATAAAACTAGGGTGGTATCGCAAAATATTCAAATCCAACCGAAAAAGCAAAACATACTTCTGGCATTAATCCTTTAAATGTTCATGAAGGCGGCATGGTGTCATGGCGGTTATCACATCTGCCTCACAGTTCTGAGGACCGGGGTTCAAATCCCGCCCCCGCCTGTGTGGGTTTTCTCCGGGTACTCGGGTTTCCTCCCACATCCCAAAAAACATGTGTGGTAGGTTGATTGAAGACTCTAAATTGCCCGTAGGTGTGACTGTGAGTGGGAATGGTTGTTTGTTCATATGTGCCCTGCGATTGGTTGGCGACCAGTTCAGGGTGTACCTCGCCTCTCGCCCGAAGATAGCTGGGATAGGCTCCAGCGCACCCGTGACCCTAGTGAGGATAAGCAGTACAGAAAATGGATTGCAACAGCTTACATACCAGCAATGAAGCTTGTATTATTTCACGCTTTGTTTCAGTAGAGACATTATCGTAGTAACAAAATATGATCCTGGTGTGCCGCTCTGGGCCAAGGTTTACGGTAAACACGCAGCTGAGATATGCGTCATCTCTCTCCTGCGCTTCAACGCTGACTGCGTGAAAGTGTCACCACTCATTCCCCTTGGAATCAATGAGATGGAAAGTGTAGGCCGTAACAGGATGCTCAGTGTGAAAACACACGCACACACAAGCACGCACGCACACACACACACACACACACACACACACAGAGATGACAAGGTGGAGTTGACTGAGGGTTCAGTGGTGCTGCATTTAATATCCCATATACCTGCATAAGTCTTAATTCAGCAGTATTCTGCTGACTGCTTTGAAGCTAAGGCATGCATTTTTTGTTGTTGTCATTTCATACTTGACCTTAGCCTGAAGGTAACCTGAATAACCTGTGAATATAACAATATCAATATGTGCATAGAACTACACTTGAAACTATGTGAGTGCCAGGATGCACATGTCTTGAAACAATGAGTCCCAGCCCTTGAACAATGAGCCCCTGCAACTCATCATCACGGAATACAGATACAGAAATCCTACGCTATATCACGGTTCTTGCGTCGCTGTCACGCAATATTAAAATTTTTTATTAGTTGTTACTCCATTTTTTACACTGTACAATATGTTTCTGTTATCCATTGCGCTCTCTTGCAATATATAAAGTGTTTAGTTTTTTAATTTCAATTTTTTTTTAGGACGATATATTTGGCATAATCTGTGCCCTGCAGTTCCTCTTTTGGAGCTTGGATGGCGCTTTGTGCCCCGCCCTCCCCGCTCTATCTCGCTCCCCAGGAATTACCACCTCCTTGCCTGCGCACCTGTTCCCAATCAGCACTCATCACTACCTGTATTTAAGCCTGCCTGACCCAGGGATCTGGTGCCAGTTTCTGATTGGTTTAGAAACCAGATGGGTTTCATGTGTCTGCTTTCAAGTCGCAGAATTTTTTTTTATCTTCCTGTGCGTACAGGTGGCCTCGCTCATCATTTTTTCTTTTTTTCTTGTTTTTTTTTAGCCACACCGTTCAGAAGTTAGGGCACATACGTGACCAAATTAGTCGCACTCTACAGCCCTGTCTTGTCAAAAAAATGTATACGCCGGCTTTCCAGCACCACGCCAGAATACTTTAATATAGCATTGCGTCCTTAGACGCAGACTGATCTTATTTTATGCGTCCTTGCTCACTTTCTGTCGTGGTCTGTGTATTGGTTTGGGGTGTGTTTGGTTTTGTTTTATGTTTTCCTGTGTCCCATGTTTTTCATGTCTTGTGTGCTCATTTATTGTATCCACCTGTTCTCGTCAACATTCCTACCTTGTGTCGACCAATCAGCTCCCTCCAGCCACTCGTGTCTTGTCCAGGTGTTTGGACTTTTGTTGATTTAGCGTAACCTCCTTGATCCTTGTTTGACTTTTTTGGAAATTCAATTTTTTTTTGATATTACTGCACTCCTGCCGTGCACACCTACCTCCCTGCTTCCCTGCACTTGGGTCATCCACGTTTGTGACAATATGACCACACAAGGACCCAGCAGGAAGCTCACAGCGTTGCCCTGCATGCCACCATTCTGCCTCCCACTGCTCTCAGCCTGCTAACCATACCTACCGTCCTCCAGTAAGCCCCATCGTTCCTTTTTCTTTGACCTTTTTATTAGTGTCCCCCACTTTTCCTAGCTATTCATACCTCCACGTTTCTTTCAGATTCAAATGTTTCCCATTGTGAAGATGACCCCGATTGAGTTAACCTCCCTTCTGATTCTGACTCTGACGCAGATTTAGTTGACTCACATGAGCTTGGATCTGGGTGTTTTTGATATACTGTGTGGCTTTCGCTTTGCATGGTAGAGTTAACTTGCATTTGGAGATGTAGCGACAAACTGTTAACTGACAATGGTTTTCTGAAGTGTTCCTAATGTCATGTGGCAATATCCTTTACATAATGAGGCCTTTTTTTTTTTAACGCAGTTCCTCCTGAGGCATCAAATGTCACGGGCATTCAATGTTGTTTTTCAGCCTTGCCGCTTAGGTGCAGAGATTTCTGCAGATTCTCGAAATCTTTTGATGATATAATGGACTGTAGATGATAAAATCCCCTAAATTCCTTGCAACTGTATGGCTGAGAAATGTTGTCCTGAGTGTTGGACTTTTTGCTCACATAGCTGTTCACAAAATGGTGAACCTTGCTCAATCAGTGTATTCAAGTGAATATACAGTAGGTTGAAAACAATTTGCAAATGTTTTTTTTTTTTTCATTTTACTCAATGTCCCAATTTCATTGGAATTGGTGTTTGTGTTTAAAATGTGAATGGGTAAACAACTACACCTATAATAAAAATTAAGTAAAACTAAATTTTCATGTGCCACATGTACCTTGTAATCTTTTAGGACCGCCATGCACTCCTCACTACCTGCTACATGACACAAAGCACTGAACCTTATTCGTGGGTTGGAGGTTGGTACGGTATGCACAGTGTTACCTTCATGTTCTGTACTACTGTAGGAATTTGTGCATATATTTTTAAAGCCCAAAAATGTGTTGGCCTCTGCTTCTCTGGCTGGGCCACGTGTGGCCCGTGGGCACTAGTCCATCACATGGCACAAATAGAGACAGACAACCCACTTGCATTCACACAATCACGAAGTGAAAACTGAAGCCTCACTCAACAAACGTCAGACAAGTGAACTACTATATACAGTGGGTGCGGAAAGTATTCAGACCCCCTTAAATGTTTCATTCTTTGTTATATTACAGCCATTTGCTAAAATCATTTGTTTTTTGTTTTCCCCTCATTAATGTACACACAACACCCCATATTGACAGAAAAAAAATTGAATTTTTGCAGATTTATTAAAAAAGAAAAACTGAAATATCACACAGCCATAAGTATTCAGACCCTTTGCTCAGTATTTAGTAGAAGGACCCTTTTGAGCTAATACAAACATGAGTCTTTTTGGGAATGATGCAACAAGTTTTTCACACCTGGATTTGGGGATCATCTGCCATTCCTCCTTGCAGATCCTCTCCAGTTCTATCAGGTTGGATGGTGAACGTTGGTGGGCAGCCATCTTCAGGTATTTCCAGAGATGCTCAATTGGGTTTAAGTCAGGGCTCTGGCTGGGCCATTCAATAACAGTCACAGAGTTGTTCTGAAGCCACTCCTTCATTATTTTAGCTGTGTACTTAGGGTCATTGTCTTGTTGGACAGTGAACCTTCAGCCCAGTCTGAGGTCCTGAGCACTCTGGAGAAGGTTTTCGTCCAGGATATCCCTGTACTTAGCTGCATTCATCTTCCCTTCGATTGTAACCAGTCGTCCTGTCCCTGCACCTGAAAAACACCCCCACAGCATGATGCTGCCACCACCATGCTTCACTGTTGGGACTGTATTGGACTGTATTTATACCAAACTCCATGTGGGCTTTTCATGTGTCTTGCACTGAGGAGAGACTTCCGTCGGGCCACTCTGCCATAAAGCCCCTGACTATTATATACATATATATATATGTGTGTGTGTGTGTATATATATATGTATGTATGTATATATAAATGTATACACACGATTTCCACAAATTCCAAAAACAATTTGAAATGTGGACTTGTCGGACCACAGAACACTTTTCCACTTTGCATCGGTCCATCTTAGATGAGCTTGGGCCCAGAGAACCCGACGACGTTTCTGGGTGTTGTTGATAAATGGCTTTTGCTTTGCATAGTAGAGTTTTAAGTTGCACTTACGGATGTAGCGCCGAACGGTATTTACTGACATTGGTTTTCTGAAGTGTTCCAGAGCCCATGTGGTGATATCCTTTACACATTGATGTCGATTTTTGATGCAGTGCCGCCTGAGGGATCGAAGGTCACGGGCATTCAATGCTAGTTTTCGGCCTTGCCACTTACATGCAGTGATTTCTCCAGATTCTCTGAACCTTTTGATGATATTATGGACCGTAGATGACGAAATCCCTAAATTCCTTGCAATTGTATGTTGAAGAACATTGTCCTTAAACTGTTGGACTATTTTCTCACGCACTTGTTCACAAAGAGGTGAAACTCGCCCCATCTTTGCTTGTGAATGACTGAGCAATTCAGGGAAGCTCCTTTTATAGCCAATCATGGCACCCACCTGTTCCCAATTAGCCTGTTCACCTGTGGGATGTTCCAAACAGGTGTTTGATGAGCATTCCTCAACTTTCTCAGTCTTTTTTGCCACCTGTCCCAGCTTGTTTGGAAAGTGTTGCAGCCATAAAATTCTAAGTTAATGATTATTTGCTAAAAACAATAAATTGTATCAGTTTGAACATTAAATATCTTGTCTTTGAAGTGTATTCAATTAAATATAGGTTGAACATGATTTGCGAATCATTATATTCTGTTTTTATTTATGTTTAACACAACGTCCCAACTTCATTGGAGTTGGGGTTGTACAAAAGTGCGGTAAAGATCCTACTCTCCTGGCTAATTATCGGCCCTTATCAGTGATTAATGGAGATAGCAAGATTATCTCGAAAGCCCTCGCAGCGAGACTTGACCAGGTACTCCCGTCGATAATCCAATATGACCAGACAGGCTCCATTAAAAGTAGAAGTTCCACAAATAATGTCAGACGTCTGTTAAATTTAATAAGCATGTCACAGCATAAAAATCTAAACGCAATCATCATGTCACTTGACGAAGAGAAAGCTTTCGAAAAAGTTAACTGGGCTTTCCTCTTTGCAGTACTTTGCAAATTTGGCTTTGGAGATTCATTTATACATTGGATAGCAGCATTATACAATTCGCCGAAAGCAAAAAGCCAAACTTTTACATTACAAAGAGGAACCAGACAAGGATGTCCACTCTGGAAAAAATCTGAGATGATTAAAGATGCTGGAATAACTTGCCTATATCACTACTGGGAAGAATAGCCGCAATAAAAATGAAAACCTTACCTCAAATAATTTATTTCCAATGATTCCATTTAAGACCACATTTAAATGGTTTCAAACTTTAGATTCTGCTGTAGTAAATTTTTATTCAAAAAATAAGAAAAATAGAATTAGTCTATCCAATCTTCAGAAAAGTAAACAGGTGGGAAACTTTAAACACTATTATTAAGATAACCAATTCCAATACCTCATCAAATGGTTGCATCACAATGAGGAGTGTGATTCTTGGCTGAACTGTTCCAAGAATTCCAAATAACAGGCGGAAACTTTCTCCAATACAATAAATTAAAAGCAGCAATAATAAAATAATAAAAAAAAGAATACCAACACTCCAGAGCACCCTCGAACTGCCGGAGTTTGTCAAGCAAATAGTGAAGCTTCTCCCGCAAAGTAAAATAAATCTCTCAAAGGTTTATGAATTAATTTCATGTACTAAATCAATGCACTTACCAATCACCAAATGGGAAGAAGACCTTTCCATGTCTGCTGACCGTAACTACTGGATACAGATATGTAACAATACGTTTAGCGTGACAAAAAAAAACACACACAAATCTACAGCTTATACAATATAAAGTGCTCCAGAGTACACACTTTACTCAGTACACTATGCATAAAATGGGCTTTTCTCCAGCTAACATATACGCGCAATGCACCATAAATACTCCAGACACCTATTTTCATGCTATATGGGAATGCACACCAATTCAATGCTTCTGGTCTTCGGTTACACAAAAACTCTTATTTTGAATTTCAGGATTCCACTTTCCCCAAGATTGCGCATACTTAGCGACTTAAGCATAATCGACATCCCTAACAAATATTCACAATCATTACAAAGTCTATTAAACTGGAAAAACAAACGCGCTATTAACATCAATCACTGGCTAAATCTCATTATAGAATATATTGTGTTAGAAAAAATATCAGCAGAATGAAAAAATCAAATACATATATACGTAGATAGCTGACTCTGGGCATGTATACATATGCATGAATGACACAGACTCCCCACGTTTTAATGCATCACATACACCCATCTCTGGGGGACGGCGGGTCTTGAGTGGGGGGGATTTGGCTATCAGGCAGCAGTGCACTTTTTATATCCACTGCAGCCTTGTTCCTTTTTTGTAATCTGCCTGGTGAGCCGACACTATTGTGCTTTTTAACAAGTGGAAACAAAATAGTCTCAGATCATTTCTTTGAGCTGAATTTGCTTTAATTTGTTATCTTACATTCTTAAGATTTTTTTTTTTAATATTTTGTTTTAGATGAAGTGATATTGTTCAGCAAAATTTGAATTTGCACATTATTTTATTTCATTATTTTTATTTTATTTGACATTCATCCTATGATTTTAAAAAAGAAATCAGAAGTTACTCACGAGTTACTACTTGAATATTTTTTCAACTAATTTTTTTTTTTTTTTTACTGAGTACTTTCTTACTCTTAAGTAATTATTTGGCATATTATTCGAAAGGAACAGTACTCCAACCTGAGTACAATATTTGGCTACAATATGCGCTCGTGACTGAACACATGCTGCCCTCATCTGGACAGTCTCACATGCAACCGTCTCCCACTTCCAACGCCACATCCGTTTCCCTTGATGTACAGAATTATTCAGACAATTTACTATTGTGATTGATGGAGTAGTTTTGTTGTTAGAAGATTCAGGAACAGACAACATGGTTTGCGAGAATATATTCACAGTCATCCGTGCTTCTGCACACTTGTCACATGACATACCTGCGTAAGGTGTGGTGCCCCCCCCCCCCCCCCCCCTTTTTTTTTAGCACAAATGCCAAGCTTTCATCTTTCAGCTACAGTAACTGGAATGTCATGTAAAAGAATGTGACTCACATTTCCGTACCAGCAGATTATACAGTAACTACTGCACACAGAGTGGTCCCATCACAGTTGCTTGACTCGTCACACTACATATGTAGTAACATCTGGAGTTTGCTTGTTCATCCACACACAACCATTTTGTAAACTGTCCATTCTCAGACACACACATGATGTAAACATCTGTTTGTCCATTCATAAAAGCAATAATACCCAGCAGTATGGGCTCATGCACTTCACAGGTGGCTACAAAATGGACACACAAATTAGATCACTTACTCATCTATTTAACTGTAACTAACTTTTAAAAAGGTATTTTCAGTTAGTCGGTATCAGTGAGCACTCGAGTATTCTTTTACTGGTATCTCTCTCAAAAAAAAAAAAAAAAGTGGTATCGAACATCCCTACTATGTATATGGAATTAACTAAGCCAAGGCTCATTTATTCTAGTGGTGCTAATGGAATAATTACCTCTATTCGAAATTATGACCACTGTTTTGTTTGTGACATCCGCCTCGCAGTTCTGAGGACCTGGGTTCAAATCCCCGCCTGTGTGGAGTTTACACGTTCTCCCCGTGCCTGCGTGGGGCCACTCCGGTTTCCTCCCACATCCCAAAAACATGCATGGTAGGTTAACTGAAGATGCTAAATTGCCCGTAGGTGTGAATGCTAGTGCAAATGGTTGTTTGTTTTTTCGTGCCTTGTGATTGGCTGACGACCAGTTCCGCCTTTAGCCCAGAGTCAGCTGGGATGGGCTCCAAGCACGCCTGTGGCCCGAGTGAGGATAAGCGGTAAAGAAAATGAATAGATGGATCGATTTTGTTTTACTTTGTTTCATTTTACTTTCACATATTCTATTTTAAAAGACTTATACATATCCATGGTATGTTTAATGTTTTTCTTGGTTTGAATATTTTTAGCAGTGTTGTGCTCAAGATCACTCAATCCGAGGCCAAGACTTGCCCAAGGCCAAGATAAGACCAAAGACCAAGATTTGTGCGAGTCGAGACCAAGACCGATACAAGTTGACATAGTGACAAGACTGAGACCATAAAAATCCATTTTAAAAACCGTGGCAATGTTGAACTTTTTAATGTTCTTTTATTTGACAGCCCGCGACCCTAGTGTGGTGGATAAGCGGTACGGAAAGGCATGGATTTATTTGACAGCCGAAAACACAGAGTTAGCAACTCTATCAAAACGCAACATGCAAAAATGTCAAACCTTCAAAAAAAGTCAACTAAGTTCTTGGAAAAAAAAAAAAATCCTATCTAATCAATCAAGTTACAGAGGCAATGCAATACCTCATCCACTGTTTAATAAATGTCGGATACCAGTTTTATTTCTTTTATTATTATTATTATTATTTTAATTATTTTTTTTTTTATCATAACAACTCTCCCCAACGACTAGAAATGATAATGGACCTCAATGAAAAACTCAATGTTATATGTGACCTGCCATACATTTCCTGACCATCCTATTTAATTACAGGATGCGTTCTAATCACTGTGATCTTCAATCATCCATCCATCCATTTTCTACACTGCTTATCCTCACTAGGGGGGGGGGGGGGGCATGCTGGTGCCTCTCCCCGCTAACTGCGGGCAGGAGGCGGGGTCCACCCTGAACTGGTCCTCAGAACTGTGAGGTGTGTGTGCCAGTCGGCCATCTTCAAACATTTACTTGTTTAATTTTAGTGCTTTTACATTTGATGCAAACGTCCACAACCAAAGATATGTAATATAGAGATTTAGTATAATGTGCCTGCATAAGAAAGAACTCTCAACAGGAGGCAGATGCAGCAGTGGCTGCAGGAGAGGTTTTAGAATGCATCACATATTTGAGGCCAGGGTGGAGTCATCTTACATCTAAATTTTACATGGGTGGCTCAGTGTAAGAATGTCCCCCCCCTCCCCCCTCCACCCCCACATTGATTCAGCACATTTGTTTGTAAATAGATACATGGTGTATTTCATGAAACATGTTTGTTTGAATAGAGCATAGTTGTCACTGATATGCTATTGCTTTGTTGCAATCACGCTGAGACAGAACAGCTTCCTCAGCTGTTTTTTTCTTTGTTTTTAAATGCTTTTACTTATGTAAAGCACATTGAGTTACATTCTGTATGAAACGCGTTATATACAACCCCAATTCCAATGAAATTGGGACGTTGTGTTAAACAAATAAAAACAGAATACAATGATTTGCCAATCATGTTCGACCTATATTTCATTGAATACACTACAAAGACAATATTTGAAATGTTCAAACTGATAAACTTGATTGTTTTTAGAAAATAATCATTAACTTAGAATTTTATGGCTGCAACACGTTCCAAACAAGTTGGGACAGGTGGCAAAAAAGACTGAGAAACTTGAGGAATGCTCATCAAACACCTGTTTGGAACATCCCACAGGTGAACAGGCTCATTGGGAACAGGTGGGTGCCATGATTGGGTAGAAAAGGAGCTTCCCTGAATTGCTCAGTCATTCCCAAGCAAAGATGGGGCGAGGTTCACCTCTTTGTGAACAAGTGCGTGAGAAAATAGTCCAACAGTTTAAGGACAATGTTCCTCAACGTACAATTGGAATGAATTTCGGGATTTCATCATCTACAGTCCATAATATCATCAAAAGGTTCAGAGAATCTGGAGAAATCACTGCATGTAAGCGGCAAGGCCGAAAACCAACATTGAATGCCCGTGACCTTCGATCCCTCAGGCGGCACAGCATCAAAAATCGACATCAATGTGTAAAGGATATCATCACAGGGGCTCAGGAACACTTCAGAAAACCATTGTCAGTAAATACAGTTCGGCGCTCCATCCCTAAGTGCAACTTAAAACCAAGCCGTTTATCAACAACACCGAGAAGCGCCGCCGGCTTCTTTGGGCCCGAGCTCGTCTAAGATGGACTGATGAAAAGTGGAAAAGTGTTCTGTGGATTGTTTTTAGAAATTGTGGACGTTGTGTACTTCGGGCCAAAGAGGAAAAGAACCATCCAGACTGTTATGGACGCAAAGTTAAAAAGCCAGCATCTGTGATGGTATGGGGCTGTGTTAGTGTCAATGCATGGGAAACTTACATATCTGTGAAGACACCATTAATGCTGAAGGGTACATACAGGGTTTGGAGAAACATATGCTGCCATCCAAGCGACGTCTTTTTCATGGGCGCCCCTGCTTATTTCAGCAAGACAATGCCAAACCACATTCTGCATGTGCTTCGTCGTAACAGAGTGCGGGTACTAGACTGGCCTGCCTGCAGTCCAGACCTGTCTCCCATTGAAAATGTGTGGCGCATTATGAAGCGTAAAATCCGACAACGGAGACCCCGGACTGTTGAACAGCTGAAGCTGTACATCAAGAATGGGAAAGAATTCCACCGACAAATCTTCAGCAATTAGTGTCGTCAGTTCCCAAACGTTTATTGAATGTTGTTAAAAGAAAAGCTCAACATGATCCTGTCCCAGCTTTTTCGGAACCTGTTGCAGCCATAAAATTCTAAGTTAATGATTATTTGCTAAAAACAATAAAGTTTATCAGTTTGAACATTACACGGCTATTCAATTAAATATAGGTCGAACATGATTTGCAAATCATTGTATTCTGTTTGGCGGCACGGTGGACGACTGGTTAGAGCGTCAGCCTCACAGTTCTGAGGACCCGGGTTCAATCCCCGGATGGATGGATGTATTCCATTTTTATTTCTGTTAAACACAACGTCCCAACGTCATTGGAATTGGGGTTGTATAACTTCATTTCGTTTCCATACCCTGAATCGTTCGGTCTCTGACACTGACAAACCTGTGTCAGACAATGGAAAGTTGTTGTTTTTAAATTGAAAACGCATTTTGTTTCTTCGGGAAGAAGTTCCTGTCTTCTGTAAAAACACGTATTCACAATACAGTGAAAATACACAAATGAAGTGACAGATTACGTGTAGTGAGTGGTAATTAACGTTAAAAGGCTACACTACGATATTAACGACAATCGCTGCATTTTTTTGCAGTGTGGCTGACACCTCTCATGAGCCATAGAATGCAACATAACATAACATTCAGAGTCACCTCAGACTCAGGATGTATGCCAACACCCTTGGCAACAATGTGCCATACTTGTCATACCAACTCTTGACCCGCCTCCTCCAGGTAATTAACTTCAGTGACAGCCAAACACACCTTAAAGCTGCTGAGGTCCCACCTCCAAAGGGAATGTGGAAACCCAACAAAGACCATACTTGTGTCCATTCATTGGCGGAGTAATGTGTGCAACATCAACCTCATCACATTCAGTCACGTGGCTGCATTATTGTCACATACACAATGTCTGTACAAAAACTGGATCGCTATGACTGAGTTGTTGTTAATGACTTTTCCCAGTTAAAAATGATCATTTTTGCGGAAACATGCAGATAATAGATTAAAACCTCTTTTTGGAACACACATTAAAAGCAACCATATCATTCAAATGTATTATTGTAGTTGCTGAGTTAGGGAACACATTGGCCTTGGTATTATTCAGCTGCATGTCCCTTTCACAATTGCCCTGTGATTGACTGGAGACCACTGCAGGGTGTCGTCCACCTTCCAGGATTGTCTCCGGTCACAGAAATGTGTGTTTTTGGATGTTATTGTCGCAACAATGACTCTGGACAAATGCACTTTAGTTTTGTGACATCATTGCCTTTTACGGAATCTCAAAAAGCACATACAAGTCAATAAATCCTAATAATCTTAAATCTGACAATGCTGGAACACACAAAAAAATGCTTGAAAGCCTGTCCTCTTCCTGTCAGCTATTTTGGATATGACGTCATTGTTGGAAGCCTGTCAGCAGCAGAGAGCTGTGATTGAATTTCTTGCATTAGCTTGGGATCTGCCACTAAACATTTTCAAAAGGTTGCAAAATGTGTACGCCGTTAGGGTTATGTCATCGATGAAAACACATGATGGTGATGTCATCAATGGTGACTCTACGATCTCCTCTAATCAGTGCGTCGACCCGAGCACTATTCCCACGATTAACCGCTAAAGATGGTCGGCCGCTCCTTTGCTTGTCCTGGAGGTCACTCAAAGCAGGCTCTTGTTCTTCACCTTTAATCCTGGACACCCACTTTTTTTTATTCTGCTGTAGCCTACTGCATTAAAAATATACTTGGGGGCCATGTGGTTGACTTTATAGTTCCCTCACAGTGCACTTGTGTTCAAGAAATGTTGGGGCCTTGCCCAAGCAGTGGTGGTTCTAGCCCGTTTTTAGCGGGGAGCCAGACTGGGTTCAAGTGTTTTTGCAGGGGGACCAGACTATAATCATCAAGGGGGAATTGGAAGTTTTGACAGCCTAGTCCGGTCACATCCTATCCATTTTGACAATGGGGTGGGGGGCACCGGGGCCAAGCCCAATGTTAGGGCAGCCCCCTGGCCGCACCCGAGAGCCTCCACTGTGCTCAAGGACACTTCAGCTGCAAGTCACACTTCGGTGTAGATGAAAAGTAGAGTGAATGCCTGAGTAAAACTCCTTTTAAGTTGATATACAGCATTTGATTGGTGTTTCAATAAGCTCAGCTGTTGTACTACGTCGTGCTTGTTCTCCTGATACACGAGTTATTATCACTCAGAATGCTGCTAAACCAGTCCAACAATGCAGGCAGACGTTCCAGTCATCGTACCGTACTGATGTGACTTCCTGATTATCCCCTTCATTACCACCTGTCACAAATACATAGGACTTTCTGAGACATGTTTATGGGGCAACTTCAATGACAAGCTCAGCTTCTGATACTAGGCCTTCCTCAACCCGAGTTGTGCTAGTGTTATGAATTTGCTGACTGAAAAGCACAGTGTATACAATGGTGCCTTGAGATGCAAGTTTAATTTGTTAAGTGACTAAAAACACTCATATATCAAATTATATTTCCCCACTGAATAATAGTATAATAGTATAATAGTTCAGCTTGTTGTGAGTTGAGTTCACACGACTCTCAAATTCTTGCTCGTAAGTCAAAGCAAAAAATTGGCCGAATGACGGCCCATATCTCGAAAAACTTGTGTCACTTGTATCTCAAGGAATCATTGGACTGTATACTAAACCTTTGCCAGAAAGTCTACAAAGCTGCATTTTTCCTGGTTAGTTTCCTTTTGTAATTGACAATTTCCAACTACAAGAAAAACCCAAACAAACTTGTTTAACATCTTATGTAAAGATAAGTGAGGCATAAAACATCGCATACCGTAACTAAAAACATCCCAAAATGTACCGAAAGGAGTAACAGAAAAGAGAGACAGAAAGAGACTGTTTAAAGGATAAAAACCAAAGCGCATCCAATGTAACTTTAATGCAGCAAGAGCACATAAGGTATGCGTAAGAAACTACTCAACTCTGCATTCACCTGCCACACCTATGTGAGCAGCATTCCACACGAGAGAATCCTGTGAGAACCTGCAAAGTTTGCATTGATGATCTTCTTCTTCTTCTTCTTTTCCTTTCAGCTTGTCCCATTAGGAGTCGCCACAGCGCGTCATCCTTTCCCATGTAAGCCTGCATCATCCTCTCTAACACCAACTGCCCCCGTGTCTTCCCTCACTACATCTATCAACCTTCTCTTTGGTCTTCCTCTTGCTCTCTTGCCTTGCAACTCCATCCTCATCATCCTTCTACCAGTATACAACTCCAATTCCATTGAAGTTGGGACATTGTGTGAAACATTTAGTAAATAAATCTTAACTTGGAATTTTATGGCTGCAACACGATCCAAAAAAGCTAGGACAGGGTCATGTTTACCACTGTGTTACATCACCTTTTCTTTTAACAACATTCAATAAACGTTTGGGAACTGAGGACTATAATTGTTGAAGCTTTGTAGGTGGAATTCTTTCCCATTCTTACTTGATGTACAGCTTCAGCTGTTCAACAGTCCGTGGTCTCCGTTGTCGTATTTTACGCTTTGTAATGCGCCACACATTTTCAATGGTAGACAGGTCTGGACTGCAGGCAGGCCAGTCTACTACCCGCACTCTTTTACTATGAAGCCACGCTGTTGTAACACGTGCAGAATGTTGTTTGGCATTGTCTTGCTGAAATAAGCAGGGGCGTCCATGAAAAAGACGTTGCTTGGATGGCAACATGTTTCTCCAAAACCTGTATGTACCTTTCAGCATTAATGGTGCCTTCACAGATGTGTAAGTTACCCATGCCATTGACACTAACACAGCACCATACCATCACAGATGCTGGCTTTTGAACTTTGCGTCCATAACAGTCCGGATGTTTCTTTTCCTCTTTGGCCCGTAGGACACGACATCCACAAGTCGTTGGCTAGTGTGCTATTGTTCTCAGCTTGGGGGGATCGTCGCTTGTAATTAGTCAGCGATTGGAATGCATGCCAGACTGATTTAGAGTCGTTTGCGCTAAACTGTTTTTCCAACTTTGCTGCATAGTTTCTCATTGCAATGTTAATTTCTTTAGTCAGCTGGTTTCTAGCTCGATTATACAGGGCCCTGTCCCCGCTCTGATATGCGTCCTCCTTAGCTTGGCGAAGCTGCTTAAGTTTAGCAGTGAACCACGGCTTGTTGTTGTTGAATCTGCGAAAAGATTTTGTTGGTACGGAAACCTCTTCACAGAAACTGATATAGGATGTGACAGTGTGCGTATATTCATCCAGGCTGCCAGCTGAATTTTCAAAGACACTCCAGTCTGTGCAGTCTAAACAGCTTTGAAGTTCCATCTTGGCTTCATTGGTCCACTTTTTCACTGTTTTCACTGTAGGCTTCGCGCATTTAAGTTCTTGCCTGTACGTCGGTATTAAGTGAATTAAGCAGTGATCAGACGAGCCCAGGGCTGCACGAGGTATAGCACGGTATGCGTTTTTTACCGTAGTGTAGCAGTGGTCTAAAGTATTATTTTCCATGGTAGGACAGTCGATGTGCTGCTTGTATTTAGGGAGTTCGTGGTTGAGTTTAGCTTTGTTAAAGTCCCCGAGAATAATGAGGGGTGAGTCCGGGTGTTTTTTTTTCAATTTCGTTGACTTGTTCGGCGAGCGTTAGCAGTGCGGCGTTCGTGTTAGCTTGAGGCGGAATGTAGACTCCAGCCAGTATGAATGATGCGAACTCATGTGGCGAGTAGAATGGTTTACAGTTTAAAAATAGCGACTCCAAATGCGGGCTGCAGTGTGTGCTGAGCACCATGACGTCCGTACACCATTTTTCATTGATATAGAGGCATATCCCGCCGCCCTTTGTTTTCCCCGATGATTCCATGTCGCGGTCCGCTCGATGAATGTGGAAGCCGGGAAGCATGACGGCGGGTACAGCGTCGCAAAGCCAGGTCTCCGTGAAGCACATGGCCGCGGAACGTCCGAAGTCTTTACTGGTCTTTAACAGAAGATGAAGCTCGTCCATTTTGTTGGGTAGGGAGCGTACATTCGCGAGGTGGATCGACGGGAGCGCCAATCTGTGTCCTCTCTTGCGGAGTTTCACCTGAATGCCGGCCCGTTTCCCTCTGTGGCGCCGCTTCCGTCTCCATGCGCCGAAAATCGCGGACGCCGCTCCGAAAGTTGGTGACAGAAAGTCCGGAGTAGCCTCCTTGTTGGTTAGCAGGTCTCCCCTTGCGTAAGTGAGTCGTGTAAGGTCTCCAAAGACGGACGAAAAACACAAAAACAAAAACAATACGAGAGAGCGTGTTACCGAGGCGACCACACTGGTAGGCGCCATCTTGGATATGGACTATTTTCTCAAAGAGGTGAACCTCACCCCATCTTTGCTTGTGAATGTGAAAGCTCCTTTTCTACCCAATCATGGCACTCACCTGTTCCCAATTAGCCTGTTCACCTGTGGAATGTTCCAAACAGGTGTTTGATGAGCGTTGCAGTGTTGCTGCCATAAAATTCTAAGTTAATGATTATTTGCTATAAACAATCAAGTTTATCAGTTAGAACATGAAATATCTTGTCTTTGTAGTGTATTCAATTAAATATAGGTTGAACATGATTTGCAAATCATTGTATTCTGTTTTTATTTATGTTTCACACAACGTCCCAACTTCAACAGAAGTGAAGTCAGCCCCAAGTGTAAATCTTTGTAAGTTCAGGTTAAAAACTATGATTTGTTTTCTCATACTTATTTATGATTGAACATTTTGGAGCATTTTCCATTTTTAAAAGATCGTTCTTGCACTGTACATTTTTTATTTATTTTTTTTGTTGTAAATTTTGTCTCTTTGTTTTTTAATTCTTTTAAGCTCTCTTTCCTTTTCTGTACTTGTTGTGTCTTATGTCTTTTGTTCTTTGTTTTTAAATGCTTTTAATCATGTAAAGCACATTGTGTTACCTTGTGTATGAAACGTGCTATATACTGTAAATACATTTTCTTGCCTTGTCTTACAATAGAAAAAATGTACAATAAGAGAGAAAAAAACAATAAAGTCATTACATTACATAAAAACAATTGTCATTTATGACAATAAAGTCAAAATATCAGAAAATAATGTAATTTTACAGGAATAAAGTCAAAATATTGTAATGTTATTGAGGGAGGAAACTGTTCTTAAGTAACGATTCTTTAAAATGTATTGCACATCAAAGGTCAATAAAATAAAAGTTTAAAAACGAATCGTTCTCAAACATTAAATGCGAATGTATTGAACTTAAAGTTAAATACAACTGAACTGCACTTAGGCAGTGATTCATTTGTATACAAGTAGAGGGAGCCCGCATACCACTTGTGGTATTAAAGCACGTGCCGCTGTTTAATAAGCAGTTAAAGTGTGTCTGTTATGTGGCGATCCACACACACTTGACAAACTTTATGAGATCTTGGTGGAGTTACAACGGCGTACACACAAAGTAACAATGCGAAATAAGCACGTGTCAGAATAAAGTATGTAGTACGTTATTCTTAGATCCGTTGTGAATCGAATCACAAAATTTTGATTCAGCGTGCGTTTTTTTTTTCCGGCAGACTCGAATGCCAATTTGAATCACCGCTGATTTGTGCATAGCCCTAGTATTTAGAAACAAAACACAGAAATGACTTTATGGACTTTTTGAGTAAAGTACAGATACCTGAAAAATCCACTTAAGCACAGTTAAAACGTATTTGTACTTTTTTTTTTTTTACTTTCTACCACTGCATTCATAACTATGGAAGCGTATGGCATTCACTTGGATTAAAAAAATAAAATAAAAAAACTTCTGTTTTTCTGAGTAATTTTTTTTGAGGGCTTTGTTTTTTTAAATATTTTTTTCTGTTTTTCTGAGTATTTTTTTCAGTTTTTCTGACTAAATATTTTAATATATTTCCTTCCCCTGTTTTTCTGAGTAATTTAACCACCCCCCTCCCTGTTTTTCAGACTATTTTTTTCTGTTTTTGTGACTAATTTTTTTCTAATGACTAATAACAATACCATCTATGTGACTCAAAGACAGGAGTATCTCCCAGTGTCTTAAACCCATATAAAAATAAAACTTGATCAAACTAAATAAGCCGGTCATGTTGCTTACTACGGAGTCCGCAAAGAGTCACCTGCAGTTCGCAGGTTCTCGCATGAGTTCGATGTGTACCGATAAAGAATTATTCAGAAAAACAGGTGGGGAAAAAACATTTGTCAGAAAAACAGGTGGAAAAGAATTGTCAGAAAAACGGGGGAAATAATCACTAAACCGGGGGGAATTAGTCATTAAACTTTAGACAGAAAAACTCAGAAAAATAATTTGTCAGAAAAACAGAAAAAAAACCTCAGAAAAACAGAAAAAAATATTCAAAAAAAAACAAAGCCCTCAAAAAAATTCTCAGAAAAACATGATTTTTTTTTTTTTCCAATATATCCAAGTTAATGCAATACGCTTCCGTACATATCAATGGACACTTTAGAGTCTGCATTCATTTATTTATTTAGAACAGAGGAGGAGTACTCAGAGAAACCCCACACCCACGCAAGCACGGCGACAACTTGCAACCTCCACACAGGGAGGTGCTGAGCAGCAAAGAAAAGCTGTGCATTCTGTAGTAGGTGTACTGCAATTGCAGTGTGTCAAGTCACATTCTCGATGTATAACGCCCTCGTGCATTGGCGTTCACATGTACTCAAAAGACATTGTCAAGTCGAACCGGTTCAGCCAGTGCAACGCGGCGCACGCGTGCGTGCGTGCGTGCGTGCGTGCGCCTTTGGCTGTCAATACCTGCGCGGCTGCATGGAGCCCCGCCCCTGCAGGCTGTCAACTAGACAGGTGTGGAGCGACTAAAGTCAACTCAAAAGGGGACTCCTCCGGGTAATGATCGCAGTGGAGCAGGTCGGGGAAGCGTCGACATAGGCGGAAGGGTGTGTGGACGAAGCTGACACACGGCAAACACACGCGGACAAGCTCACCCGGTCACCATGATGAAAAAAAAGAGCAAAAGTTCCATCGTGACTCCGGTCAAGCAAACGTGAGTAGCCTTTTCAATTCTCCATGTGGCTCGTTGTATTCATGTGCATTACATAATGGTCAGACTTCCTGCAATTCACCATTTAAAGTCACCTTCATATTTCCCCTAAAACGTCTTACTTAATTAAGTTACAACTTGAAGATGACTTCGAAATATAGCTGCCTTACCAGGTTCACTAAATGTATTTTTGTTTTCATTTCCCAATATATTATTTACAGTCCGCTTACAAAATATGTGCATGCAGGCATGACCACTTTACAGACATGGGTGTGAGATTTAAATACCAGTCCATTAGTTTGCATGATTTGTGCTCTTTTCAAGAGCGGGTGTGGCACTGTTGTAAAGTTGTAGTAACTGGTTTGATAGGTATTCACCTGTGCCTCCTTTAAAAGACAATGTGCATGGAATTGCTTGCAGCCTCTCCCACACGCCACAGTACTGTCTCCCTGAACCAAGCTGCGGCTGATGGCGTTTGGATTGGTTATGCGCAGCTGAATTAAGTTAAACAAATCATTATCTCCAAAATATTCTCTTTTCGTCCGTACTCGTAGTGACCTGCTCTCAGTCGCTTAGTTGCGCGGAGATGAAATGATGTGTTTAAGAGTAGAGCGTCATTCCGCAGGTTTTAGGGAGGGTTGGGGACCCGGGCGACAGAAGAGTTTGTCATATTTTTTTTCCAGTAGTTTTCCCAGACTGCCATAGACAGATAACAAGCATTGTATAATTTCTTCTCATTTACATACGTAGCTAAAATACGGGGCCCCTAAAGGGACATGGGGAGGAAAAAAAAGAAAAAGACACGTGTTTCTCATTGTAACGAGAAAGTTTCTCTTTACAACGAGAAAGTTTCTCTTTACAACGAGAAAGTTTCTCGTTACAACGAGAAGGTTTCTCGTTACAACGAGAAGGTTTCTCGTTACAACGAGAAACTTTCTCATTTGAATGAGAACTGTAAACCTCTCTGTCTACCTGTGAGTGCACACATAGCAAAATATGGCTCAGCTCTTCTATAGCCTATACTGCTATATTCGTGTGATGAAGGTTTACATTTACACTCACCTTATCTTCTTTTAGTTGGTCGATGACACTATCAGGTATATCCCTTGTTTTGGGGAAAGAGAGCAAGTCCCCTTCTGTTGCCATTCTCACAGCTTGACATGCGCTGGAAGAAAGTTTTAAATAAGCTACTGTACGAAAGCAGGAAGCTACCGCTAGCAGGTAAATAAGATAGCACTCAGAGGTAGACGTTTCTCATTCAAACGAGAAAGTTTCTCGTTGTCCCTTTAGGGGCTCCGTACTAAAAAGCTATATTATTATCATTATTATTATTTGTTGGAGTAGTAGTAGTAGTAGTAGTTGCAGTCGTAGTAGTATATTTATATAAATAAGTTACGAAGTGACAAGAATTGCAGCATGCAAACATCAACCACCAAACAATGGTAAACCATACCATGGCATCACTCACTGTATGTCTCAATTTTGCTCTGCAGACAAGAATAAACTATACGTAGCTGTATATGTCTGTATTACACCACACCAAGTCAAACAAGCGTTATTACAGTGGACTATACCAATGTTAGCAAGCTTACCTGCAAAATTGCAAAAGTACGAGGAGATGTAAAGGTTTCAAGCTTATACTCCGAGGAGTTGCGCTGCAGTGCTGGACAAGTCTTCGTACGTCGTTTTTATTTGATTTCATTTCTATTTATTTTCTTTATGTCTTCTTGGTGAATTTCAGGGCGGCGCCCTTGCACCCTCTGTTGGCCAGCTGCCACCAATAGTGCGGAATTCCTGTGACGCAATCCTGCCCACTTGGTTCTGTTATTGCTGCGCTTGTTTTTAATTTGGTTGCTGAACAGAGAGAGGGGGAAAAAAGACCGTGACAAAAAGCTTCAAACTGTTTATATACGGGTTTAGATCTGTTACAAGTATTTCTTAACCTAACCTCTTGATAGAATGTTGGCAAATGTGACTACTGATAAGGTATAATGTCTCTCCCAACGTACACACAGAGACCAGGCACCAGTAGAAGGATTTACTGTGATGATCACAACAAATGACAACAACCACACCCACTATGACTTTACCATTTGAGCCTTCTGTTCCCAATTGGTTTCCCCGCTCTGTGGAAACATCTGAGTTGTGTGTTTCTAATGCTTTTGTGTCAGGAACGTCCCCCGAACCAGCACATGTTTGAATTAGTGCAAGTGAGCAACCAAGGAAACATTTGACAACACCCTTAAAGAAAAAAAAAGAAAAAAACATGCAGGAAAACATGACATTTCCTTCAAATGTTCCAACTGCACAACCCTGCTGTTTGTCTTTTGAAAGCATTTTCATTACGATTGCTCCTTTTTTTTTTTTTTTTTTTTGTTAAATATGAAATTATGTAAAAGCCACATTTTGGCTTCCACAAGGGCCTTTTGGTTAAGAGAATATTACCTTGGCAATTACGGGTTTGTGTTTAAATGATCGGGTGGTTTTTTTTGTTGTTGTTGTTGTTTGGATGGAACAGCCGCTGTTAGATTGTCAGACATTAGGCCACACGCCAGTCCAAACTTTTTCTCGATTTGTTTCACATTAAAAAAACAAAATAAACATGAAAGAGGCTGTTATGCAGATGAATGTGAACTAGTGTTTTAAAATGACATGTACATAATTTGTCAAACGCACACACATGAACACGCGCTGTCACTGCACTCGCACAATTCGATTCGATAAATATTCAGCCGTGATGACATTTTTACGATTCATCAGTTTATATACTGTGTACCTAACAGCACCTCAGGAGGAATGAAACAAGCTAAACCTCTACTGAGTCATATTTGTGTTTAAATGGGAAATATTTGGTCTTGAAACGTGAACTCGTCTTAAACGCAGGAATATAATGTAAAAATTGCTATATCTAATTAGCCATATTCAAGCTGCTTCTACTCAACAGTATGTCGTCTGGTGACTCACAACTTTTTTACTAAAAGCTCTAGTCTCATCAGTGCTATAAGCGTCTCCGATTGAAAACACATGAAATGTTACAGTGCATTACTGTTTGACGTATTTGATGTGTTTTTTTTTTTTAATTGTTCCTATGAGGTAAAGATGAAAGCAACGCAACACTTTTGACAGCAAACTGGCCCAGCTGGTTTTTTAGCTTCCTTTTCCTGTCTGTGAGCAGACACACCTCGTGCTATCACTTTGACCGCTATGATTGCAATGAGGGCGGAAGTCCACCAAGCACTCATCGCGCTCACAGTCGCGCCTTAATTGAGCATAGGTCGGGGTTAGTATATGAGATCTTAATAGTTTATATAATTTTAGTTGACACCCTACTTGATTGGGAGAGGCTCACCAGTTTAATGGCCATCTGACTATGTTTTTGTACAGTATATTAATCCAGGAAACTCAACTCCAGTTATTAGGAGTAAAATAATTGCTAAAAGATGAAAGCCAACTTCCATACTTAAATGTGTATTAACATACTGTACAATTGCAGATTAATACGATCCAATATAAGCGCTGTTCAAGTTATTCTTAGGCACGTTTCAAGTCTACACCACTAGTAAATCCATGATAATACAGATAAACAACTCCCTGAGTTATTTTTATGTATTATTCTGAATCCTTGTTTGGGCCAATGGGTGTAAAATGATATACAGTCGGCCGCAGTTTTTGCTGATATATGCAGCAAAGACATTTTGTCAGATCATTGAATGCTGTGTCAGGCAATAGCCGTTTCTCACTCTGGCTTTTTCTTTCAGGGTTTCTTCCACAGAATTGACAGCGCTGATCGAGAAGCTGCAGAAGAATGCTGATAAGGTGGAGAATAACATCTATGATGTGGAGCAGAACCTCAACAAGGTACAATTTGCTCAGAGGTTAAACAACAACAACTCTTTCAACGCCAGTCGTCTTCAGGAAAGACAACCTGTTGAGTGCCAGCTGATTTAGAGCATTCTGGCTCATCTTTAAAGGCCCACAGAATATTGTTTTTTGACTATGTAAACACAGAGACGAACTATTTACAAACTATTAACAGGCTATTTAGAGTTACATGTTCCTTCGTGTGTGTGTGTGTGTGTGTGTGTGTGTGTGTGTGTGAGCGCACGCGGGCATGCATACGCATGTGTGCATGTGTTTTTTCACATAATGAACATGCACTGTGGGGGGGGGGGGGGAAATGAGTGTATTCCCCCTATGTTTGTCTCACACTGACTTGTCTTTGCTGCAGGATGTAAGTAAGATCAATGAAGGCAAGCAACCGTTGTATCAGGAAGACACCAACAAGCGCCTCCTCAATTCTCTGGATCTGCTTGTTGGCCTGGATGATGATGCTGTCAACGCCAAGCGCCTTCAGCATCCTCAGGCAGAGATGATTGAACAAGAGTGAGTAATAGTCTGTGCCTTCCTTCATTTAACGTTTTCCTAAGTGGCTCAATGACTGCGTGCGTGTGTCTGTTTACACAGCATGAGGCAGCTGCGTGAGAGAGTGATGAAGTTGAGGGAGGACCGTGAACGCATCTACCAACTCATTCGCACAGATGGGGTGCCCACCATCAACTGGGGCAACATGATGGATGAGAAGCTGGTAGGGAGCAGATATAGTGTATAATGCGCATTTGGTAGTCATTTAGTTTGTGAAAGTAATCAAGCAGCCAGGCAGTTTTATTTTAATAGACTCAATAAGGGCCAAAACAATGTGAAGACAACTCAAAATGATTAGCAAGTGTTCACAATTAATAATTGTTATATTTGATTTATGCTTTACATTTTGCATGATATATTTGTATTGTTAATATATCATTATATAGTCTTTTTGCAACTGTGTGAGAAGTATCTAATTAAGCTTCTTGAAGAGGGTTTATATGCCACCACCTTCGGCATTCGGCAAAACAGGTTGAATGACTTCCTTCTAGTTCACGTGACTGGCGGAGCCCTATGGCAGGTCTAAAGCAAGTCTACAAATATTCGACGTCTACAGTACAGTCTTTTGTTTTACACAAGATGTCTTCAAGAGTCACCAAAGATGACCATATCCAATGTTTAGATTTCATTCGTGTTTACATGTCATATCATATATGTACAGTATAAATGAAATGCTACCAATGTATTTCAATCATTCATTCATTTTTTTATATAGCACTTTTTATACATGCAATGAAACCCAAAGTGCTTTACATGAATTCAAATAAAGCCCCCCAACCACTTCTTCACAGGGACACAGACACATACACACATACAGGTGTTTACATTTTGTCCAAAGACACCAGCCATAAAGAAAACTAAATTTTAGCAAGTTCAGATTCAAACCAGCGTGTCATCAGCCCGTGGTTACGCTAATTATCGCAGCATCCACAGGGAGTCTGCAAACCTATTTTCTCGGTTTGGTCACATAAAGTTCCGCATAAAGTGGATTCAATTCAAGTCAAGTGAGTAAGATGATTACACACTGTAAAATGCAGGCATCTTTATGGTCAAACTGACTAAAGAAAGTCATTTTTAAAAATATTATAATTACTTTGAATCAGTTACAGCAATATGCATGAGTAAAGTTAGTTGTTTGCTTTAATCTGGTTTCTTAGGACATGCTGAGCAACAAGGGCTTTGCCCAGGACCTGCCATCTGTGGAGAATGAGGTGGAGGAGCACAACATCTTCCATAGTGAGGTGGAGGCTTTGGCTCCTCACATTTCTGCCGGTGGTGACAAGGTACAAACAAACAAAGCAAAACAATTGTTCTATGTAAAGCTGTTAGGATTTTCACTTTCTGTGATAAAGTACATATTACAACAATGTATAAGTAATGAAACACTTTTAGTCCATTTAAAATGTCTTGGCAAAATGTGTTTTTTACATTTTGTCTGTGTTTCTACAGGAATATATCAGTGGGCTCCAGATGAAGTACAACAAACTGTTGGTAATGAAAGTCACACACTATCCTGCACATGTGTACCTATATGCAGAGGTGGGTAGAGTAGCCAAATATTGTACTCAAGTAAGAGTACAGTTACTTTAGAATAGTACGACTCAAGTAAAAGTAAAAAGTAGTCATCCAAATATTTACTTGAGTAAGAGTAAGAAAGTACTTAATGAAAAACTACTCAAGAGTAACTTGTGAGTAACTGGTGATTTTTTGTTTTTAAATTCGAGCATGAACCTCAAATCAAATACAAAAATAATAATACATGGGAGTCGACACACACCTGCCACCATTTCCATTTTTAACTGCCAATAAAACAGCAACACATGCATAGGGTCCTACGGAAACATTACTTGCTTTATTCGCTTAAATTACTTCATGAAGAAGCTATTTGCTGACCAGACTTAGTGATTGTGTGTGCCTGTGTAAAACCATAGGATAGGGCTAATGTTGCCATATCCACTGCCAAAACAACAATGGAAACATCTGCAACTTACCGCAAGACGTTTTCTCAAGTTAGAAGTGGGCTGAAATATCCAAGTTTGAGCAGTCACAATTTAAGAGCTGCATGACAAAACCGTTGTTTTTGGGAGTCTGTAGAGTAAACACACTCGCACGGCTGTTAGCACTCCACCCCCCCGTAAAGAGTCATTTTGATTGGCTCGCGAAGGCTACGTACGTGGTCATGTGACTGCCCTGTGTCGTCTGATTGGTGAATTTAAGTCAAATGACATTAGTGATCACGTTGGATTGGCGCAACAGGTGCCCTATACGGAAGTGGAAGATGGAGTCTAAAAATAGACACGGACACACAAGAATGGATAAATAAAAGTAGCGAACGGCATGTCAATCATTGTAATGGAGTAAAAGTTTTGATCCTTCTTCACATAAATACTTAAGTAAAAGTAAAAAGTATGATGCATTTCAAGTACTCTGACAAGTACAGTTAATCGAAACTGTTACTTGAGTAAATGTAACGCGTTACCACACACCTCTGAAAGTATTCAGAACCCCTTAAATTTTTCACTCTTTGTTATATTGCAGCCATTTGCTAAAATCATTTAAGTTCTTTTTATTCCTCATTAATGTACACACAGCACACCATAGTGACAGAAAAAAAACGGAATTGTTTAAATTTTTGCAGATTTATTAAAATTGAAATATCACACAGCCATAAGTATTCAGACCCTTTGCTCAGTATTTAGATGAAGCACCCTTTTGAGCTAATACAGCCATGAGTCTTTTTGGGAATGATGCAACAAGTTTTTGATACCTGGATTTGGGGATCCTGTGCCATTCCTCCTTGCAGATCCTCTCCAGTTCTGTCAGGTTGGATGGTGAACGTTGGTGGGCAGCCATTTTCAGGTCTCTCCAGAGATGCTCAATTGGGTTGTAGTCAGGGCTCTGGCTAGGCCATTCAAAAACAGTCACGGAGATGTTAGGTAGCCACTCCTTCATTATTTTAGCTGTGTGCTTAGGGTCATTGTCTTGTTGGAAGGTGAACCTTCGACCCAGTCTGAAGTCCTGAGCACTTTTCGAAGGTTTTCGTCCAGGATATCCCTATAACTGGCCGCATTCATCTTTCCTGCGATTGCAACCGGTCATCCTGTCCCTGCAGCTGAAAAACACCCCCACAGTATAATGCTGCCACCACCATGCTTCACTGTTGGGACTGTATTGGACAGGTGATGAGCAGTGCCTGGTTTTCTCCACACATACCGCTTAGAATGAAGGCCAAAAAGTTCTATCTCGGTCTCATCAGACCAGAGAATCTTTTTTCTCACGATCTTGGAGTCCTTCGGGTGTTTTTTTCAGCAAACTCCATGCAGGCTTTCATGTGTCTTGCACTGAGGAGAGGCTTCCGTCAGGCCACTCTGCCATAAAGCCCAGACTGGTGGAGGGCTACAGTGACGGTTGAACTTTCTCCCATCTCCCGACTGCATCTCTGGAGCTCAGCCACAGTGATCTTTGGGTTCTTCTTGACCTCTCTCACATATTCTTCTCCCCCGATTGCTCAGTTTGGCCGGACGGCCAGCTCTAGGAAGGGTTCTGGTTGTCCCAAACGTCTTCCATTTAAGGATTATGGAGGCCACTGTCCTCTTAGGAACTGTAAGTTCAGCAGAATTTTTTTTGTAACCTTGGCCAAATCTGTGCCTTGCCACAATTCTGTCTCTGAGCTCTTCAGGCAGTTCCTTTGACTTCATGATTCTCATTTGCTCTGACATGCACTGTGAGCTGTAAGGTCTTATATAGACGGCTGTGTGGCTTTACTAATCAAGTCCAATCAGTATAATCAAACACAGCTGGACTCCAATGAAGGTGTAGAACCATTTCAAGGATGATCAGAAGAAATGGACAGCACCCGAGTTAAATGAGTGTCAAAGCAAAGGGTCTGAATATTTGTGGCTGTGTGATATTTCAGTTTTTCTTTTTTAATAAATCTGCAAACATTTCAACAATTCCATTTTTTCTGTCAACATGGGGTACTGTGTGTACATTAATGAGGCAAAAAAATAAACTTAAATGATTTTAGCAAATGGCTGCAATATAAAAAAGAGTGAAAAATATAAGTGTAAAGTGTAATTTCTGAATACATTCTGTATCCACTGTATATCATCACAGAGTGAATGTAATCTTAATCATTGAATAAAATAGCACAGGTACATGATACATACAGTGTGTAACTCTATAAATTGCTAGCTGTCTTTAATTTAGTACATGAACTACCCAAAGTTTGAGTGCAAGAAAACTGATTTTTTTTTTTTTTTTTCCTCACCCTCCCTAGGCCCTTTCCAGCGATCGCCAGCACCACTTGCGGAGCCTGCGTGACTACATGCAGCGCTGCACCAATGAGCTTTACTGGATGGACCAGCAGGCTGAGGAGAGAATCAACTATGACTGGAGTGATGGCAACCTAGATTACCCTGCCCGCCAGAGGCAGTATGAGGTACACACTATAAACACTTTATATATAATTGTGAGAATTTTGTGTGGTTTCCCACTCCGAGCATCTATCTAGATCCCCTTCAAAAACAAATGACAGTATATGAATAAATGTACCATAATTTCTCATGTATAATGCGCACCCATGTATAATACGCACCCCCAAAGTTGACCTCCAAATTCTGGAAAACCCTCTACCTATGTATATTGCATTTTTACAATGCATGATTTTGCTTCTACCCATATGATCAAAACGAAGTACAGTTGTATTATCTGTATTTTGTTAGCTTTTTTTTTATTCTGAAGTGAACCACTTTATTTGAACACGTAATACTTTCTTTATTTACTTTCTCTTATTTTAAAATTCAAAACCCTACTTTTACTTAGTAAATAAGAAAAAAAAACAGTTGTCCTCATATGTTTGATTATGCAGGCAGAATTTGAAAGATGGGTACAATTCTTTAAAGAAAACATGAAGCGCCAGGCAAAGCACATTTTATTTTAATGTGATTCAAATTAAACGGTCAAGCATTGCAGAAAAGCATTATCATGAAACAAAACATAACCATAAAGAAATTAATGATGATTGTTGTTCAGTCATCACTCATATTTAAAAATAACATTATTTCACAAATTCTGCCAGGTTATGTATGTGTACTTATGAGCACAACTGTACATATATATGCAGTCATACGTACCCCTGTCATATTGGAATGAAAGTGCACGCGACACCTTTTTCATAACCAGTTGGTGGCTGTGGCATTTTGGAAAGAAAGTGTCCAACTTTTTCATAACCTCTAGATGGTGGCATATATTTATAAAATGTTAAAGTTGTTTTCGATTTTCCTCTATACTTATGTATAATGCGCACTATTGACTTTTGACAATTTTTTTGTGGGATAAAAAAATTACATTATACACGAGAAATTATGGGATGCTTTATTACATTTACAGAGCCTGTACCGTACACTAATAGAAGCAAAACATGTATAGTTCAATTGAAATACTCAGCATCACTCTTGTCCAAACAGACCTTCATCAGCAAATGTTTGGAGTCCAAGGAGGGGACCATCACCAAGCTCAATGAAGATGGAGAAAAGTTGATTGCTTCAAAGCATCCAGGGTCGAACGTTATTGAGGTATTCCTTAAATGATCTGTGTTCTCTGGGGATAAGTTCACATATACACGATTGTATATGTAGTTCTTTTTAAAACATATTTGGTATGTTAAAGTACAAATAGACACCACACGCCTCATTGTCGCTAAGGCAATGAGCTAAGGCAATGATAATAATAAAAAGGTTACCATATATTACATTGATCGTGTACATTATTATTATGATGATGAGTATTATTATTATCATTATCATTATAATTGCCATCAATATAATACTATACTATAGTATACTATACTATACTAATACTAAGCTTGTATGTACAAAGTCAGTGAGATGACGTGGGACATAAAAGGCCATAATAAAAATAAAAATATTTATTTTCACAAATACACACTGTACAGGGCGGCACACTGGCCGACTGGTGAACACGCACATCCGCCTCACTGTTTTAAGGTACCGGGTTCAAATCCAGCCTTCCTCTGTGGAGTTTGCATGTTCTCCCCATGCATGGGTGGGTTTTCTCCCACCACATTCCAAAATCGTGCATGGTAAATTAATTGGAGACTCTAAAATGTCAGTAGGTGTGAATGTAAGTGTGAAACAATTATTTATGTTTTCTAAAAAACTTTCAACTTTAAATGCCAAAATAATGACAGTTTTGTTTCAGACAATTTTTCATGACTTTCTTCAAAATCACACACATTAAGCGCTCACAATTGACCACTTTCATCATTTAGACAGGATCTCAATAGGTTAGTTACTCTTCACTTGTTCAAAACGATCAATATTCCGATTTAATTATTAATTCTAATGATCGGTATTTCAGTTTCACACAGCCCATCATCCATCCATTTCTTTTTTTATATACCGCTTATCCTGTTCAAGGTCGCATAGAGCTGAAGCCTATCCCAACTGACATCGGGCCAAAGGCAAACTACACCCTGGATTGCTTGCCAGTCAATCACTGGGCGCATATAGAGACAGAGAACCATTCACAGTCATATTCACACCGTCACTGAGTGGAAACTGAACCCACACGGCATGCACGGAAGTCAGCCGAATGTACCACTACACTATCAGTGCTTTTCATATGAACGTTACGTTTTATTTATTTACCTACTTAATTATTTCAATTTGTTTCACATATCATAAATAATTACATACACTCTTTCCAAGGCTCATATGGAGGCCGTGCATGCTGACTGGAAGGAGTACCTGAATCTGCTCATCTGTGAGGAAAATCATCTGAAACACATGGACGAGTACCACAAGGTTAGACACTGATAAAATATAAACACTTACACGGGTTTAAACTGGGTTGGGTACACACACACACAGTTAATTGGGAAACACTTTGTAATAGAACAGTGTGTGTGTGTGTGTGTGTGTGTGTGTGTGTGTGTGTAGTATCACAAGGAGGCACGTGACACCCAGGACCTGTTGAAGCGACTGGACATGGATATCAAACAGAAGTACAACCCTGAGTTTAAGGATGTGTACCAGATGGAGAGTCTGATCAGAGAGATGGATGTAAGCTTTTCTTGTTAGACTGATCAACCATTACCAGCATTTTCTCAACTTTCTACACTGCCTCTATAGGACCAAACCAAGGCTATGGACCACTTCGATGAACGGGTCAAGTCTCTTCAGAAACGTGGCCTGCAAGTTTTACCTCTGAAGTACAGACGGGAAACCCCTCAAAAGCTTCTGCCTGTTGAGTCTCTCTGCGATTTCGACTCAGATGAGGTACTGAAATTGTTCTTGTGAAGGCCTAACAAGTAAAGTTTTGTCAGGTCTCTTTACTTGTGGCTTCAAATTCAGCAGACCACATTAATAGGTATCTTGGTTGCCCTCGAGATGAAAAGCCACTCCGCATAGAACAAACGGGATGGGCCACTGATTGTGTGTACAGTACTTGTATTGTGGTACTCTTGAAACTCAATACACAGCTATTTTTGACATGATATATTTTAGTTCTCTTCCCGATCTTAGTGCTTGGACACAGTTGCCTTTTTCTAGCAAATCTTTCATGGTGGCTGAAATATTTATTTATTTATTTATTTATTATATAATATCTCTGACATATTTTTATCGTCCAATAAAAAATAATTTGTCTCTCTTTTGTCAATTTTTCTCTTAATTGGAGTGTCAGAGCCATATATTTTTTTTGTTGCCACTTGAATATAACTTCTTTGGATTCCATGACACTGAGATATTGTACCTTCTGGATGGGTGCAGGGGCAAATTCTGCGTGGTAGCAGATACACTCTGCTCCGCAACAATGGAACCAAGTGGGACGTGAAGGACGCAGCTGGACAAAAAGTATCTGCTCCAGCAATCAGTTTCATTATCCCCCCCACAGACACTGAGGCAGTGGCGATCGCTGACAAGTGAGTTGGTATATTTTTTGCAAATTCATAGTATATCCTGGAATGACGATATGAATCTGTAAGCTGTTGTGTGCTCACAGCCTGGCCGGACAGCAAAATTCGCTTAAGCAGAAGATGGGAGACAGCAAAGCAGCACTGCTGAGACGCTTTGATGAGCTGAAAAAATCCAGTGGTGGTGCAGGTAAAGTCAACACTTATTTAGCATGTTTCATCATCTAAAGTATTGCGTACATTTAGAGTCGGCTTTATTGTATGATGCAATTCAGTTCTACATCAGTGAAAATGACACCCAAAATGATCATGAACAGATTGGGTTGTAATTTTGTGTGATCAGACAAGCAGGAGCAACAGTGCCGCCAGATGATGGCTGGACTAGATAAGGTTGCCAGTGACCTGGACAAACAAGAGCGGGCCGTTCAAGCTCGACTGCGCCCACCACTGGAGCTGAAGAAGTCACTGCAGGATAGTGGGGACCGCCTGCAGGATATGAGGGTACTTAATTGCTATTATCCATTCTACCTCAAGAGCATGCATACATGATTCATGCAGGTTTAAACTCACCAACTCATGCATTTTTCTCCAGGATATTGACATTGCAGTCCATAGAATTGAACCAGAAAAGACCGCCAAAGTGCAAGAAGCAAAGAACTTTTTGGTCTCCAACCCGAAATGTGCCAGTGCTCCTCACCTTCACAATAAAGCAGATGAAGTCAACAAGAAGTACAACTACATAGAACAGCTTCTTCAGTGTTCTCAGGAAAAGTATGACACTCGTTTATTCAACACTTGATTATTTCTCTACCTCATCTAAAAGCAGTATTGTTGATATGCTTCTGTTCTTTCCAATCCTCTTCAAGTCAGTTTAAATTTCACTACACTCACAATTAAATCCTGCTTTCTTTAGAATGAAGAATTCCAACCAGCTGGAGGCTTCACTTCAAAATGGAAAGACTTTACTGTCCAGCTATGAGAACAGGCTGGCCAGGGAGGATGTTGCTCCCTCTGACATATCCTCATTGGAGAAAATTCAGCGCGAGCTTGCAGTAAGATTAACCTTCCATTGTACTAGACAGATATATACCCTCGGACATACTGTAGAAGACCGTTACAAGAAACAAAGTTGCATAATCTTGTCTGGTTATGTGCGTGTCAAAGAGCGTACTGTACCTTATACACATACTGTAAATAACTTGCAGATGATTTTGTGTTCGAAAGGAATTGGCTAAGTAAACCAATAGCAAAACAAACAAATAGCATCCAAAAAGTAATGTGCCATCAAGTACAGGAAATAACAATTACAATTTGCAAATGTTTTTGGAAAACAGACAAAAAATGATTGTAGCACACAAGACAATGAATTATAGTGAAACCTATAAAAGAATATACAAATATACAAAATAAATAGGGTACTTTTTACAACGGATGTATAGATTTCAAATATTGCATGCTCCACTGTTAGTGGGATTATTTTTGCTTGAGAACATCCTGCGAACAATATCACATTCTTAACATTCATCAAGAACAAAGTGTGTGGTTCTCTCCTCCTTTTTGCTATTAAGATTCTAAAATGTATCTCTTCACTTCCCAACAAAGATTCATGTCTGTGTATTTTTCGTTTCTGAAGCTAATCGTCTTCGCAACTATTGTCTCCCTGTCTACACTGACAGGATATTGCCTCAGACCTAAGGTCCAAGAGGGCAGTGATCAATGAGACTGAGCAGAACCTGCGTTCGGCCAAAAACAGCTCTGACCAAATGGCAATCAAATTCCAAGAGCATTGCCCTGACATCGAGAGGCAGGAATCTGACGTCCAGAAGCTAAACAAGCGCTTCAACATCCTGAACAATCAGATCGATACCAGGTCAGAGTGTTCTCATGAGCAAGACAAAATCCAACCTATGACTATCACTTTTAATGCTTCCCTTTACACTATGTCACAGGGCCCAAAGTTTGCAGAGGGCTAAGATGTCCTACAATAATTATCGCAATGATTATAGCAACATGAACAACTGGCTTTCTCGTATCCCAAACTATGAGCCCTCTGAAACTGATGACATAAAGCAACTGGAGACAAAACTGAAAAATCAGAGGGTGAGCGCAATGTGCAGCTGAATCTGGCTATGCTAAACTATCGTTCACTATGGTGCAAGGTTACAATAGGCAAAGGCATGATTTATTAATCTACTCCCTTGTCTGCAGAACTTGCTCTCTGATATTGCAAGGAAGGAATCCGACATGAACAATCTCTCCAAAAATGGTCGATTTTACCAACAAGCTGTCAAAGTAAGAGAGTTTTTTCCACACCAGTCATAGGTTATACAAATAAAAAATAGTATGGTAATGGTTTGAATCTTACCAATGGACCTTTGTAGGACTATGAGACTGAAACTGAGAAGTTCAGATCCATACTGGACCTTGATGATGGACTTGTACCTCAGACGTACAAGCGGAGCCGAATGGAATCATCTGCACTGGCAGTCAAAGCAGAGGTGGGGCACGTTGCCAACGTTTGTGTCAATGCAATCAAACAGTAACCTTATGCTTGGTTGTTTGAACACTGATTCCCAACAAGCCATGGCACCCTAGTGTGCTTCCGGAAAGTATCCAATTTCACTTAATTTGTCCAAAAATTATTATTCAGTCATTACAAATGTATCTTTGTTCCTCTAATCGATGCCACTGACATATTGTTACAGGCGGAAGAATTAAATGATTTTCCATAAGATGCCAACATTTGCAAAAAACGGTTTACGCATGTGTTACCATACATACAAACCAATATGTCCTTTCTTCCTGCAAGTATAGGAGCTTTGTGTCCAATTGGACAGGCCCAGGTTTTGCACGGAGTCAGTCAGTTTGTGAGCACATTGAGACAGGATTATTATTTCAGTTTTCATACTTTTTGTGACATTTTTGTTGGTGGTGTGCCATGACATTTGACAAATGGAAAATGAGTGCCCTGGCTCAGCAAAGGTTGGGAAAGACCAGACTAGTTTATTGAAAGGGGCAGGTACTTTAAAGTAACCAGTGAATGCAAAAAAAAAAACATAACACAATTTCTCTACCTGTCTGTACTGGGAAAAAAAAGTCTGAAAACTTTGTCACCATTGACTAATAACACAATGCCTCAAAAATAGTTAAGTGTGATGAAATGTAGTCTCTTTGACAGAACATGCATTGATCTGTCCAGGATTTACATTGACTCTTGCCCAATGTCAGTTGAGATATGGTAATTTATCATTTTACGACATTGATTTCATTAGGACCATTATGGTAGACTGGATTATATAGAGAATTTCTACCTTCATTGTACTCAAAAATAGTGCTGACTTGTTCTTTTTAAAATATGAGTGTGCCATCTCTTTTATTTTTATTTTTATGTAACAGCTTTCATTTTATAAGGACTGGAATTAATAGAAAAGCAGAAGCTTCTCCCAGCCCTGTTATCGGATAAAGACACTTAAATTAGAAGCTGCAAGAGGATTTAAGTAGTTGTAGAAGTAGACAAAATGCTAATTTTCCACAGTTAACATTTTTCATATCGATTTAGCCCATTAAGCTATTCTCACAGTAGAAATTAAAGCAATTAAAGGAAAACCTGAAATGTTGAAATGTCCAAGCTTGTCTATCTTTGATTCATATAGAAACTACTCCAACACACCGGGGCAGCTGTGGCTCGGTCGGTAAAGGGGGTCGTAAAGTGACGACCGTTTGGAATCCCAGCTCCAGCTGTCTGCTGTTGAAGTGTCCTTGGGCAAGGCACTGAACCACAAATTGCTCCCAGTGGGCCTGGCAGCGCCTTGCATGGCAGCAGCCGCCCATAGGTGTATGAATGTGTGCGTAATTTTTTAAACGTGAGCCTCTGTAAAGTGCTTTGGGCACACACTACAGAAGTGCACTCCATTTGCCATTTACACCATTGCTTGCATTTCACACTTCCTAATAATGCGAAAGAAGAGTTTGCCTAAACAGACTTTAGCCATGACAAAATGTTAACACTAATTCAGAGGCACAAGTCGAGTAGGTTTTTGTTTTATTTTCCCTCCAAGACTTAAACACACATGTAATTTATATAACACAAACAAAATAATTTAATACCTGTGCAAATCTACTTTTTAAAAAACTACTACAAATAATGAATCTTCACTCGCATATCCATCCATTCACTGAAGTTAGCCGATCAAGTCCAAGTAGATGTGTGTAAAAGTTGAATAAAGGTCCACAGAGTCAGATGGCAAATTACTGATTGAAAAATAATAGTGTGTATCAGTACAACGACATCTCATTTGTTTGTAGTGTCTCGCACTATCCCATTCATTCAAATACACACGTGATGTAAGCATCTGTCTGTGAAAGAAAAAAAGACCTCACACGTATCTCTTCCTACGACATTTTATTTGTCCCTTCTCAGGAAGCTGCTATTGAGGCCAAATATACTGAGGTGAATGCTCTGAACAAGCAAAGACTTCAAAATCTCGAGTTCACCCATAGCCTCCTCAACCAGGTGAGTTTCTGCATTACACTGAACCATAAAGATAATTACCATAAATTACATTATTACTGTACACTTTCTTCTTTAGCAACCAGATATCCCTTTGATCCAGTCTACAAATGTCCAATCAGTCAATGCTGGTGCCCCAGGAGGGGAGCTTTGGAGAATTAGGAAGCAGTTGCAAGATGAGATTCAGAGGAGAGAGCAGTTAGACAAAGAAACTGAGCTAATCCAGACTGACATATATGTCCTAGAAGGACAGAAGCCTCAAGATACTATTGTCAAGAAGGAGCTAATCAAAAAGGTTCCAGATCCTCAGCTCGATGAGGAACTGTACAAGGTTCAGCAGAAGCTTTCAGAGGAACGTCGTATTACCCATGTTCTGGAGAATGACCTTGAGGTACTAAAATTGAAGCTGCGTGGTCTTGAGACCGAGGTCAAAGAAGGGGCACAGCAATACATGGTGAAAGAGGTTCTCCGAATTGAAAGAGACCGTGGTCAGGAGGAGGAGATGCGCAAGCTTCGGGATGAGTTGGATGAGCTCAGAAGGCTGAAGTTGATTAAAGACAATGAGCTCATTCAGATACAAAAGCAGGTGACAATCCTGGCTGAAGAAAAGAATAAAGAGCAAGAAGTTATTAAAGAAGAGGAAGTAATAAAAGTACAAAATGACCCCCAACTTGAAACAGAATATAGAGTTATCTTAAACAGGAAGCAAAAAGAAACTGACGGAAGGAAGCAATTAGAGGATGAATTGAAATTCCTCCAAGAGAAGCTCCGTAGGCTGGAGAAGGAGAAATCAATGGCTGAGGAGAAGATTTCCATTAAGGAGGTTCTTAAAGTAGAGAAAGATGTTGTTCTGGAAAGGGAGGTAGAAAATCTGAGGAGCCAATATGAAGATGAGAAAACCAAACGGAGATCATCCCAGCGAGAAAAAAATGACCTCCAAAGAAAAATTGCTAGTCTAGAGGAGGAGAAGTCCAAGGTTGTGATCCAAGAGAAGATGCGGGAAATTGTCCGCCCTGACCCCAAAGCTGAGAATGAGGTGGCCAATCTCCGACTTGAACTTGTCGAGCAGCAGAGACGCTATAAAGATGCAGAACTGCACCTTAGGTCTCTGCAGGATGAGCTGACCATGCTCAAGAACCGGGGACCTCTCGTGGAGGTCAGGGAGATCATCAAAGAGGTTATCAAGTACAAGACAGATCCACAGACTGAAAGAGAACTTGAGAGACTTCGCAATGAAATTGTTGACAAAACTCACCAGACTGAGAAATCTGAGATGGAGATCCGCCAACTTAATGATGAAATTCAAAGATGGAAAGATATGAAACCTCAAGTCCAGACTAAAGAGGTTGTCAATGAAGTGCTGCAGTATAGAGAGGATCCAAAAACTAAAGAGGAGGTTGAAATCCTTAAAAGAAAACTGGCTGATGAACAGTCGAAACGTCTCGAGCTTGAGAGAGAAAAATCATCCCAAGAGGAAAAGATCAGAATAAGGAAGATAGACCTCTCTCAGGTCCGTGAGAGGTTTGTTCAGCAGGAAGTTGTCAAGATGGAAGAGGATTCCCTGCTCCGATCAGAGTGTGAAACCTTCGTACAAAACATTAACAATGAGCAGAGACAGAAGGATACTCTGAAAGCAGAACTCTATCAACTGCAGAGACTGAAGGCCGACTTGGACATGCAGCTGGAGGAACTTGAGCGTGAACGTAGGGCAAGACGTGAAGCTGAATTGGAGATCCAGAGGCTTCGGGTCAGACTTACTGAGCTGGAGATGCGAGACAAAGAAAATCGTGAGAAGGTGACTGTCAAACAAAAGGTAGTCCTGCAGCAGGATCCTCAACAAGAGAAGGAACACTCTATTCTCAAACTTCAGCTGGATGAAGAGAGGCATAAACGCATCTTGCTTGAGAAAGAACTGAATGCGCTGATCCAGCAGCAGGTCACCTTGGAGAAGATGGATGTGAAAGAAAGAATTGTTCGCACTGAGAAGGTCCAGGTGGAGAAGGATCCAGAGGCTGAGCTTGAAATTGAGAATCTAAAGAGGACTCTGGAAGAGGAGAAGAGGAGAAAGAGAGACCTCGACCAAGAGTCGATAACTATCACTTCTAGGCTTTCTGAGATGGAATTTTCCAACAGCAAGTCAAGTAAGGAGCTGGACTACATCCGAGAAGAGAGTAATCGCTTGCAGCACGAAAACCAAAGACTGCAGAATGAAATTCGCAAGCTTCGTTCTGAGATTGAGATCACTAGCAAAGAGACTCAGCTTATCACTGAGTCTGCACCAAGAGAGGATGGAAAGAACATGGAGTTGAGGCTTGACTCACTGCAGAGAGAACTTGCAGAGCTCAGAGGCATCACCATCAAAAAGGATGAGGAGATTGCTAGGCTACAAAAAAATCTGTCAGTTGTTAGAATGAAGAGAGAACAGAGAGAGAGCCATCTGCGAAGGTCTATTGTTGTTATTGACCCGGACACAGGGAAAGAAATGCGACCAGAGGAGGCCTTTAAACTGGGGCTGATTGACTGGAAGATGTTTGTCAATTTGCAAAGCCAGGAGTGTGACTGGGAGGAGATCACAGTCAAGGGCCCCAAGGGAGAATCATCTGTTCTCCATGATAGAAAATCAGGGAAAAAATTCTCCATTGATGATGCTTTGAGTCTCGGGCATATCACAAATCATCAGCTTCAGCAGTACATGAACAAACAATTAACCATCCAGGAGTTTGGTGTAATGGTGTCGGGAAAGAACCAATAAATTCATCTTCAAAACAGCTACAAAAGCATGTTTGATTTTATGCAACAAAATATGATTTTATTATTACATTGTTTAAAAGGTGCTTGCCTTTTACTCGCTCCTATCTTTTTTTGTTGATTTTGTGGTGAATTGGAATTTTTTTTTCCTCCACTTCCTTGATGACAAAATGGACTATATACTTATTTGCTTATTCAGATTCTACTCTTTAGTACTCAAATGAACATGCAGTTACAAACAAATTAAACTACAATTAAATATGGTCTTATAATATATATATATATATATATATATATATATATATATATATATATATATATATATATATATAATAATGCCCATTGCTGAGCTTTATTTCTATACTGGGGTCAACAACTTTTTTTCCTTGATTTTTCAAATACATTATGCATTAGAACACAGGAATGTTTCCATTATTTGTGGTATTCTTCAGGAAATTAAATGTATGCTGTGCTCTATGTCTAAATAAAAGTCCAGTTAAACTGAGAAGTATTTTGTGTGTAATTAGAATTTATTAAAACATGCTTTTATTTCACGGTATTATGTTATCCCACACAACTGGTCTGCAACACTACACTGGACTTTGCATGTTCTCCCTGTGTCTGCATGGGTTTTCTCAAGGTACTCTGGTTTCCTCCCACATTCCAAAAACATGCACAGTAGGTTGATTGAAGACTGTAAATTGTCCATAGGTGGGAAGGTGACTGCAAATGGTTGTTTGTCTATATGTCCCGTGTGATTGGCTGGCCGCCAGTTCAGGGTGTAGCCTGCCTCTCGCCTGAAGTTTGCTGAGATCGGCACCAGCACACCCAAGACCCGAGTAAGGATAATAGGACATTTCAGAAAATGGATGGACGGATGGAAAGGAATCAAAAATTGATGCACAACACATCATGTGAAACACCCATTTAGTAACTATATTCACAATTTAAGTTCCCTCCAAATTAATATCTGCCTATTACACATTTTTCCATGTAGAAATTGAGATTTCCCTCTTTAATCTACAATTTGGCAAGTAAACACTGATGTGGTTTGAAATTTATTACCAGTGACAAGACAAGCCCTATTTTGGGTGGGCTCAAACCCACCCAAAACTTGCCTTGGCCCACCCTATGAATTCGTCCTTTGTTTGTTTTTGTTCTGTGGTGATAGCACATGCCTCGGCATTGACAAAAAAGTAAACCTCGTGAAAATCGGTTGAGAAATGAGCAAGATGTTATGACTTCATTTCAATGTCCATGCATTGCCTTTGAAGGGAACATCGACCTTCCCAACATCGCTGGCACGTAGGCACGTCGATTAACAGGGCTGCTACAGCGCGTAAAGTCTTCATATCTATGTCAGAACCGCTACACACATTTCCAGCTGTGTTAACACTAATGACCAGGTAATGCTTGCTTTACAATCCTCACACAATCTATGAAATGACAGTGGAACACACAGCGATGCTTCAATGTCTCCTTTTCAATTGCTGTAATGTGTTGGCACTGATTTGGCGGCAGACGCTTGTAATGGTGCGTAGTTGCGATTAGCTAATAAGCTAATTAGGCAAATGGCGCTATCGCTAGCTAATTGAATAGCAAAGAGTTTTTGCCCAGTCTATCTGACACGATATGATATCTCTGTAAAGTATCTTATGCCAAGATAGGGCGTGTTCATACGTGGTGTTTTTTTTTGTGTTTTTTTTTTGGTTTTGTTGTTTTGTTTTATTTTGAGAATGGGGCAAAAAAAAGTTGACATGCCCTGCAAAAACTCAAAATCTTATCAAAAATATTTTATATTTAGTCAAAATAAATTAGTTTGACATTAACGTTTTTTTAAAAATGCCAGTGGAGTATAAAAAAAAAATACTCCCATGGCAAACTTTTTGTCTTATTTCAAGTAAAAACTAGATTGAAACAAGTGAAAATTGAATAAAACAAAATGTTCTTTTTTTTTTGTTTTGTTTGGTTTTTTTTTTCTTTTTCGAGTTTTTGCATTGCAGGCGGTTATTTTCGGTTAAAAACAAACAAACAAAACACTGGCAGTATCAGGTGGATTTCATTGCCATAACTATATGTACTAAATCTAATTTAATGCTAGTTTACAACAGGACACCTTATGAACCCCTTTTTGCAAATGTCGGCTTTTCAATAGATGGACTTACGCTTTTTTTTTTTTTTTTTAAAGAAGTCAGCCAATGATAATGACTTTGTCTTTGTTTCTTTTTTGTGTAGTTGTTATACTGTATATACTACATTTCCCACTGTGTTGTCGCTTACTCAAATCAAAAGGTCACCTTACAGACAACTTTTTTCTACTTTAATAGAGCTAGAGACGAGCCAAAATGTTTTTAACATTACTTTCCTCTGAGATGAAATACTACTGTATATTGTATTCCTACTGTTACAAAAGGTCTGTGCTTTTCTGCCAATAAACCAGACTTTTATAATGTATTGACTAAATGGATATAATAATAATACTGTGATTGCCTGACGACCAGTTCAGGGTGTACCCAAAGCTAGCTGGGATAGGCTCAAGCACGCCCACGACCCTTGTGCGGATAAGCGGTACGGAAAATGGATTAATGGATGGATAATAATAATTCTAAGAATAATAATACTAGGGTCATAGCTCTATTAAACAAGAAAAGCTGTTAGGTGGGGACAGGCTTCAGCAAGGAGATGGAATTAATTTTCAGGGACTGTGGAAGCCATGAACGGGGACCTGGTGAGAGAGTTGTGGGCGTACTCAATCCATGGGAGGAATGAGGTCTAGGATGACGGGTTGCGTGCCGCAACACAACGGAAGGCTGATTCTAGAGATTGATTGGCCCGCTCCATCTGGCCATTGGTCTGTGGATGATACCCTGAGGACAAGCTGCTGCGCCCACTGCTTTACAGAATTCCTTCCAAACCTGGGAGGAGAACTGAGGGCCTCTGTTGGAGACTATGTCGATGGAGATACTGTGGAGTCGGAAGACATGTTGGACAAGGAGGTTAGCAGTGTCGAAGCAGATCGTAGTTTGGGGAGAGGAACGTAAAGTTCCAGTTTGTCAGGGCCGGAGAGGGGTGAGTAAGAGACAGGGCATCTAAAGAAATGGCCAGGTCTTTGTTGAACACCAAAGAGAGATCATGGTATTCTTCAGGGAATCAGGAGAGGTCAACGGGGGCGCAGAATAGGGTGGCGATTTATCAGAGGGCAGTATAGCTGAGAGCAGGCAGTGAAGGCTCCATCCAGTGATGGCTAAGTGGTGGGGTCAATGGTGGGGTTGTGTTTTTTTGAGCCAGGGAATTCCGAGGCCTAATGGGGTATCAGGGGAAAGGGATGACAAAAAGTGAGATGTTCTCACGGTGATTACCCGAAATGAGCAAGGTGAATGGCACTGTTTGGTGGGTAACGGGGAGATGATTCGGCCATCCAGGGCTGTGACTTTCTTTGGGGACGGAAGTGGTTTGAGAGGGATTTGGAGCTGGTGAATTATTGCTTCATGAATAAAGTTGTCATCGGCACCGGAATCTATAAGGGCAGTATTGGGGGTGTTCTGAGCAGAAACTATAATGCAAGCGGGAACGGTCATCCGAGAGGGAGAGCTTGAGGGAATGGAGATTTAGCAACCACTTGCCTGTTATTTGGAAAAAAAAAAACAAACAAATAAACAAAAAAACTTACATTTAACAGGCATGCATCAGAAACAATCGCTTGGGGAATTCAAACATTTAAAGAATACCACTGGTGTTTTCATAGCATAATTAAGACTAATTGTTGTTTACTTCTGTGAAAGTGGCTCGCAACTGAGCAGTCGGAAAAATGCGGGTCACAGGCTGACAACAGTTGAGAACCATTGATTGAGCTCATCATTTAAAGTTTTGCATTTATTTTATCAAATGATACACATATTGCACACGATTACGTCTCGTTCGTGGCTTTGTGCCGCAAGTATGACATACAGTACAGATATTTGATAGTCTTTTGTGTTTTGACAACAGTCTACTTTGTTCACGTGACCTGTCAACCGGAAAAGGCGTAAAGTGCGTCTGAGCCAATGGCAGGCGCTTTGTGGGTAGGGAGGGCGGGTCTTCTTTTAGTCATGAGTGGGTGTGTGAAGCTTGCGAAGTGTTGTCTTTTCCTCTCATTCGTTGCGACGTTTTATTAGAGTTGCAAGATGGCGACGGTGCATCTGAGAATCGGGGACCTAGTGTGGTGAGATGTCCTTTAAACGTTAAAGCCTGCCAGTTTTCTTCGTAATGGTCTCTACATTCATTAGTTTAGTTTAGTCTAGTTAAGTTAGCCTACCATATAAATTTATTAACCACGAACTCAATTTTAATCCTTAAAAGTGTTAGCCACTTGGTTAGTTGATGGACAACCCAAACAAATTGTTAGCCAAGCTGACTCAACATTCGTCGCTAGCTCGTTGCTAACATTAGCGGAAAACTAGCAGATTTACAGATAATGCGGAGTTTTTATTTACTTAAATTATATTGTTTTGTGAGTACAATTCTATTCTTCGGAGCACGTATGTCACAGTTGTGCTTTGTATCCGTTCACGTTTATATTGCAGTGGACGTGTATAATTTCCTGCTTTGAGACGGGCTTTTCTAGCGCCGTTGTTTTAAACGGAAATCTGGGTTAGCAAAGAGGTGTTAACACTGAAAACTCTTAATTCGTCGACTTGCTTAATCCGTAACATTTTACAATTTGCCTGCGTATAGCATAGTTTATTTTCACCGATGTGATATATATGTTTTATGGATATATATATATAATGGCAAACTGCTCGTAACGCTGGCCTCGGAGCACTTGTTTGCGTTGGTCGTCGCGAATGATCCACCACTGTTAGACTTCCACAGTAATGCAGCGAACAAAACTGATGTAAAGCACCGAATATTTTCCTATGGAGCCGTTTTATAGCTAAATGGTAACCCTTCATACCATTTACAACATGTAATACACGTCTTTTCGTTCCAAATATATTTGCCTGATGTTTCTTTTTATTTTTTATTTTTTTGGGTGTTTGTGGAAAATGGTCAATTGACGGAGAATAATATGGATTTGACAGAACGCCATGCTGATAGTTGTTAAAAGCGTTTGCTTGTTATTCCTAAAACATTTGAGGATGTAATTGTAAACAAAGAAACCCGTCATCTAATTAAAAAAAAAAAAAAAAAAAAGCATTGGTTATTTATTAACATACAAAAGTTTGAGTAAACAAGCACTGTTTTTAAATATATTTGAAGTAACTTTACCATGTTTGTTCATTCATTTTGTTCATCATACCATGTTTGAAATTTCCCTTGGTTTTAATAGTGTATGTATACATCTATACGTCTATCTACCAAACATCACGTGACAAATGCTTTTTCATTTCAGTACCTTATTTCTGTACAGTACCTTCTCTGCATGCCACTTGCTATACATAGAAATTATAATATTATGGCTAAATACTTGTCGAATTTCAGGGGGAAACTTGGCCGATATCCACCATGGCCAGGAAAGGTAAATGATTGGGTGGCAAAACCTGATTTATGGCTCCAATGAATACAAATGATCAATGCCACTGTTGGTTTTGAATGAATGTGTGTGTATGTGTGTATGTATGTATATATATGTATATGTATGTATATATATGTATATGTATATGTATGTATGTGTATATATATATATATATATATATATGTGTGTGTGTGTGTGTGTGTATGTGTATATATATATAAATATATATATATATATATATGTGTGTGTGTGTGTGTGTGTGTGTGTGTGTATTTTATTTTTTTCCAATTTAGATTGTAAGCCCACCCAAGGATCTAAAAAAACCGAGGGGCAAAAAATGCCATTTTGTGAAATTCTTTGGAACTGAAGACCAGTAAGTAGAAATGTGTAATGTTGTGATTGTATTCACTAGTTCATCTTCAACAAATGGGAATGATCATGTTTCTCTCCCAGTGCTTGGATCAAAGTGGAACAACTAAAGCCTTATCATGCTCACAAAGAGGAGATGATCAAGATAAATAAAGGCAAGCGCTTCCAGCAGGCAGTTGATGCAGTCGAAGACTTTCTTAAAAAATCAAAGGGGAAAGAACAGGTGAGGAAGAAGGCCTCTTTATACTCCCGCGGACGACAACGCCCGCATTGCGTCACGTGACGGACGAATTGCCCCGCGTGGCCCCTCTGCGTAGCTTGACGCGCACACGGCAAAAATAGTTGCTGTGCGTCGAACGCCGTGGAGATCATCTCTCGTGATTGGTCCGTTTTAGTCACATGGTGTGATGACGTACTCAGCGTGCCCCTTGGTTCTACTTACCATCTCTCGTGATTGGTCCGTTTTAGTCACGTGCCGTGATGAAGTACTCAGCTTGCCCCTTGGTTCTACATAACATCTACACCGGCGCCTTCTCGATTGATTTTGCAGCATAATTAAACGTATCATCTGGTCATCTAGGTTCATTTGTTCTCGCAGAGACTGTTCCACGGTCACCATTGTTGTTGCTTTGTTCCTTGTTACTAAAATGAAAGTGGAAATGGCCAAAAAAATGCAGAGGAAACTCCACCCTGTGGTGTCCTAGCCAATACCACTCATAGCGACACCCCTGACTTGGAGGTGAACTGCAGTACATTTTCAAAACTGCGCGCGTGGGTTGCGCTCGAGTATAAACGCAAACTACGCACCGGATAGCTGCAGTGACGTCAGTATAAAGAAGCCTTAATACTTACAAAACAGTTGAGGGAACGCTGTGTTTTTGTACTAATGTATTACCATACACCTTATAAAAATAATATACTGATAAGGCATGATGTTGTAAAATACTGTTAAAATTCCACCAAGTGAATATGGATCTCAGTCGCACAAGATTGAGACGCATTAAGCGCCTCTGTGGTACACAGATTTAAGCTAACATGCTGTAATTTGTTTCTTATCCATTTCCATACATTTCTCTTCATGGATCATAATTGGTGTAGTATAAAAAAAAAAACAATCAACAGCAGGGGTGTATGTTGCCATTTGTACTGAAACACATGTTTATTAAATGTCTCAGAACATATTTAATATCCTGTACATGCATTACTCCATATTGTGTTTGTAATCCAACATAGAAATATAATAGAGTGCACCTCATGTTAATTCAAGACATATGGGTAGCACACCCAGATCACTCAATTTCTTGTTATGCCATCTACGGCTAAAACAGTTTAAACAGTGATACAATTTAAAAATGTTAGTCTTGCGTTACAACTTTTGTCACTTTTAGGGCTCTTTAAAGCAGTAGTTGTTTTTTGATGTCTTTCACGTGGCGTGCACTGCTGTACCTAACAATTCATTTTGGGGACTGCTCTGTACAATTTTTAATGTGCTATCGGCAAATAAAATGCGGATGACCTTTATTTATTTCCCCCCCCCCCCCCCCCCCCCCCCAAGAACTCTGAAGGTAAAGGAGACTCCAAAGGAAAGAAGACTCCTAAAAAACCACTAAAAATACTGGATGAGGATGATGAGGATCTCAGTGCCTTGAGGGACCCCTCTGAGAAGGTCAGTAAGACAATAGCAGAATAGGAAAAGAAAGATGTCAGCTGTCAAATTATTCATCAAGGAGTCACACTGAGATTTACACCACAAATTCACTCAGATGGTGCAGACATCTGCAACAGTCCACTCCTTCAAATATGAAAGGTAAATCACATGCCAGAACATCAATATGGCAGCTGCCATGAGAAAGAATAAGAAACAGACATATACTGCAGTATGCTATGTAAAATGTCACCCGCTTTGATTTGTTTGGCATCGAAATATGTAGCCCTGCTGTTCAGTAGCCTGATTTACTAATATCCCAAATAGTGGCCATTAAATTGCCTATTTGCGCTGATTGCGTGCGCTGTTGGTGGCCATGTTGAACAAGGTCTGCTTAAAGGGTTGTCCATGCAAAAGTTGCCGCAAACTTAATTGTACACGCAAAAAGATGCAGAAGCTTATCCACTAACCAGGCACGACCAAAATTTCGAGAAATTTCCTAGCGCTGTGGGAAGGGTATAAGTAAAAATGTGAATTTAGTATGCGCAGTGTGATTATTTCAAATCTGAGATGAATTGCCATGGCTCATTTGTCTTTTAAATAGTGTTTCTGAAAGGATTTAGGGCCAGTTTGATACACACTTGTAAAAAAACTAATCTGGTGAAATTCCTTTTAATTATTAATATCAATGATATTCATTGATGTGAAGCCACTGATCATGTTAATGATTTCTCACAGTAACAATGATTTAACAAGGTAGGAAACATAAATTGTCAATATGCAACGCTAGCTATAAATCTCTGCAGGTATTTACATTTTCAAATGATCCTCTCTACAACATTCCTCGGAAATCACAATGCCCCATCATTAATGAGGTACGGGTCCTTGAGGGCTACATGAGTGCACTGACCGTGATAGTGACACCCTGCCCTAACAGATTGTGCGCCGTTGGTCTGGATGTCCGCATGATTTACTGAGATTGTGGTGTTTTTGGCAGCAGGTGCAAAAAGGCTGAAACACTAAAGAATGGATTTAAAAGACAAGGGTTAATACTGTAGTTGAAATAGTCCAAGCAAACTACATCAACACAGTTTTTGTCCCTCGTGTGGTGATTTCATTTCAAGTAGCGCCTCAGACAAGCAGTGAGTTTCTTATAATGATCGAGCCATTTGTATCTGTAAGGCAAGAGTGTCCAAATTTCTTTCTTCCAATGACTGCTTATTAAAAAAAAAACAGTTAGCAAGGGCCACTTTGAAATCCTTTGTTTACACACAACACCGGAGAAGACGGCGGATGCATTTTGGCTGGTGCACTTGAGCAACTGCTTTTCCCTGTTTTCAAAACGCTTCTTTTTAGTTTAGAATCACTTGCTTTAACCAGGATTCCTTGCCGCATGATGACTGTGGTCTGTTTTGTGCCGGCCTCAGCGCCGTAAAATGTGGAAACCCACGATGGCTGGCAACATCTGCTACTACTAAGCCAGCTAGCTAGTCTCGTTGCTCGTTAGTGGTAGCTGGCTAGCTCACCTAAATCATCTGCCACGATGTGTTGAATGAATCTTGCATAACTTCGCAGGGCTAGAGATGCGATCAAATTGGTCACATATGCGATCTTTATTTCATTTTGTCACACTTGGCGAGTGCATGTTTTAATGTTGTGGAATTTAGTCGCTCACTAAACGGTGAGAGAGAGAGAGAGAGAGAGAGCTGTGACGCTGTCTCAATCATTATGAATTCCATTTGAGTTAAAAAGTGACCCCCGCTGCAATATGATTGGCTGCCTGCTGCAACATAATTGACTGCTTCTTTCAGATAGGACACGCTATTATCAACAGCACCGTCGCGTGCATGTACTAGTATGCCGTTTTTTTGGCCAGTGGCGTGGGCACCACATACCTATATTGACGCTGGCCTGCTTATTAATTTCAAATGACAAGTGTGAGCTGTCATCTCATCTGGTGAGCAAGGTAGCTAGCCCGTACCTACCTTGGAAAGTCCGGTAAGCCGGTAAACTCCTCCCACCGCAAGTTACCCACAGCTTTTCTTTTTACACACATTATCATGCTGTTACATATGTCACGGGAATAAGTTGTTTCCCCAAGCGACGTCACGTATGGTCGTCTAAATATTACGAGGGTGTGCGTGCGGGCAGGGGGGCTATACTGCTAACTGCAAAGATTGCCTGCTTAAACTGTCTCTCGTTTTCATTTCACTTACTATAATAGTCCTGTGCAAATGTTTTAATAACGTTATGAAGCTAGCTCTCTCTCTCTCTCTCGCTCTACCCTGTTTATAGCATAGACACGTGCAAAGTAAAAAAAAAAATCCACACTCGAAACAAGACTGTATAGCAAACTGTCATTAAAATATAGTGCAATGATTGCTGTAGTAATGATGTATCCATGTTCTGTTTGGGACTATGATTTTAAATGGGTAAATTGGTTTGTTCTGCTACATAAACGGTACTTTTATATGGTGGTGGTACACAATGCAATCATTTTTAAATGTATGTCAATCATATGCTTGTGGTAATGCTCAAAATTAAGTGGTTTTACCAGGGGAAGATGGTTAGGAGCCCTCACGATGAAAACTTGCCCCTCTGAATAAAACAAATGATCAAAAAAAAGTAAAGCCTTTTTATATATATGCGTGTGTGTGTGTGTGTGTGTGTGTGTGTACACGCACACACACACACAGTGGGTATGGAAAGTATTCAGACCCCTTAAATTTTTTTTTATATTGCAGCCATTTTTTAAAATAATTTAAGTTCATTTTTTTCCACTTTAATGTCCACACAGCACTCCATATTGACAGAAAAAAAAGGTAATACAGCCGTGAGTCTTTTGGGGAATTAAGTTTTTCATACCTGGATTTGGGGGTCGTCTACCATTCCTCCTTGCAGATCCTCTCCCGTTCTGTCAGATTGGTTGGCGAACATTGGTGGGCAGCCATTTTCAGGTCTTTCCAGAGATGTTCAATTGGGTTTAAGTCAGGGGTCTGGCTTGGCCATCCAAGAACAGTCACAGAGTTGTTCTGAAGTCTTTTCTTTTTTAATGAATCAGCAAATATTTCAACAATTGGGGTGATGTGCGTACATTAATGAGGAAAAAAAATAACTTAAATGATTTTAACAAATAGCTGCAATATAACTGTAAAATTTAAGGGGGTCTGAAAACTATCCGTACCCACTGTGTGTGTGTGTGTATCTATATTTAATTGACCCATTTTGTCTGCCACTGCTTGTTGTGGGCAAGCTTCTTGTTCACAAACTATATAGCAAATATCATATCTCGAGTCACTGTCAATCTTCATAAAATAGTTCATACAAAACTATGGTATGCCATGGCCATGCTGTACCTCCTCAAAAATTCCCACTTGCCCAGGGCAACTAAAAAATAGTCACGGGCAAGCGAGCAAAACATACACCAGTCCCGACGGGGCAAGAGTTTGCCATCGATACGAAGCCAAGCCGCTTAGCCAGGCTGCTAGAGCGCTTCACTTCCTCATTTGATGTGTAACCCATATAACCATGTGTGTACGTCTAAAGAAATAGGCCGATTTTGCTTACTGGCTCGCGTGACCGCAACGTTGAGAGGAGTGTATTAGCGTTGCAACACTCTACGGCGTACTTCGCCTGTCAGAGAGTCTGTTCACAATCAATTGGGCAAGACAGAGGCGCCTTGTTGTACACGTCGGCCTCTGTCCCAGCAAACGCCGGCTCACGGGCTGGGATTGGTTGCCGTGGTCCTCCGCTTCGCACAGACAGCATCCTGGCTCGTGAGTCGTATCTCAGTGTGTCACCACCGCCGAATTGTTCAAGCATATCGTAACAGTATCACTCTTTAGTAGTGTACTATTGAGTCGAAAGTCATAGTTGAATGTACATCACACGGAGAAGGAATAACAATTCTAACTCCTGGTAAAACATACCTTCGCAATTACGTTCCATTAGTCCCAAAAATTAAATTATAAAACGGGTCCACTCTATCGCTGCAAAAATAAATCATTTTGCATACTTCCCTCTCTTCAAATGAAATTGTCTACATTTCAAATAAAAACATATCACAGAGACTGCTCAGAATTTTTTTTTTTCCAATATCACTTAGTGGAGGAAAATATACTATGTAGGAGTCACATGATTTTATTTATTGTTACATAGCTGTTTCTAAACCTGTTGCCTTTGAGTGTTCCTGCCTTTCTGATTTGACTTGATTTATTTTATTTTTTTTGACTCACGCAAATAAATCACTGTTAGTTGGCATTAATGTTTTGTTAGTTAGAATAGCAGCAATTTCTAATGTTATAACATAAAATTAATAATAATGTTTGATGTGAAGATTTCAGTAATCCTGCTTTCACCTCGTGCCCCACCTGTACCGTCAACCTTTTTGCAATACCGTGAGCTTTCCCACAATAGCGCAATAATTATCATTCTGTGAGATTAGTAGTGTGGTAAAACCAAACATTAAGATACAGCAAACATTTGGGTACACTTGACCGAACAGGACAAGCTCAAGTTTGCCACACGGGTAAGTGCCCTAAAAAGTTAACTTCGAGCCCTGGCAGTTTGTCTTAGGTTTAATAAATCACATTACATGTGCTAGATTTATCTTTGTTTAAAAAAAAAAAAAAAAAAAAAAAAATCTATTTCCATGTACTTATCCCACAACACGCAGAATAAACTCTGTGGCAAATTGTGCAATTTTCATTACCACGGGTTTGTAGATCAGCTTTAGCATTGGTTTGTGTGCACAAACCAGATTCCACTCGTTATTTCACACGTAACCCTTACATAAATAAAGGCCTAGATATTCTGCTTTAATGTATGGTACATGGTAGATGCCTTGAGACATACAGTACAAGTGGACATAATGTGTATACACACACCCGTTTTCAACTGCCAGGTTTTTTTTTTTCATTGCATCAAAACATTTTTCACCATTGTGACCTATAACCTGTACAACAACCTAATTAAAAAACTGACATCTTTTAGCAAGGATAAGTAAAAAATAAACTGAGAATGTGGTTGCAGAAGTGTGTACACCCTGCTATCGTGGCAGTTTTCAAAATGAACCACATATGAATGGGAATCGGGACACACCTGCCATCATCTGAAGTGCCTTTGATTTAACTCCAAATAAAGTTCAGATTTTCTAGTAGGCTTTTCCTGACTTGAAATAACATCTTGCAGCGCAAGCCATGTTCCACGGAGACCTTCTACAGCATAACAGGGATCTCGTTTTTCAAAGTTATCAGTCAGGAGAAGGGTAAAAAAAAATACTTTTCCCGGCATTAATATACCATGGAACACAGGGAAGACGGTCATCAACAAATGGATTGTCCGGCATTACTGGCCAGTACGGCGCTGTGTCCTGCCACCGTGACGAAAATTTCATTAACGAATTTGATGAAACAAACACTATATTGTTGGGGGGGAAAAAGTTGCCTGGGGGCACGCTATTTCATTACCCCCCGGCTGCCAAGCCGCGGAGACGAAAGTTATCTTTGCGTCCGGTGTCAACGCATTGCAAGTCATTAATCATTGCCTCTAAGGTAGCGAATAAACTACACTTCTTGCCATGCTTCTTACATGTATCCGTTTATGTTATCACAAAGGGAGGGCGGGATGAAAAAAGATAGAAAAGCATGATGCTATTTGATAAGCTATCGTGTCATGAAGTCTCAAAACACCGAAATAAGTGATTGGGTGATACAGTAGAATTGTCCCAAAGGTCTGGCTGTAACCATGTTATAGCGGAGACTAACTAAACTACAAAAACACAAGGCAATTAATACGTGTCTGGAGATATAAATGTCAAATAATTAATGGCCTCTGAACCGGAAATGAGTTATGTTGCTGGAGATGTCATCTGAGAACGGAGTCAGGTTAAAATTATATTTATTATTAATTATACATCTTTGTAAGATAAGATAACTGTTATTAGTCCCATAATGGGGAAATTTCCTTCATATCAGTAGCAGTAGTAGATGTAGGAAATATAAATACATAACATAAATAGCATGGAAGAGAAGACATCTATACAAGTACATTCACAAACACAGAAATCTAAACTATTGTCCATTCATAAACTATTCAGTTCAATCGATCAGCAAATTATTTGTTTCTCTGCAAACTAGAGTGCTAAGTTTTAATTGACTTTTGAGATCTGATTTACAAACTTTTTCCTAACCAAGGTCGAAAACAGGATTGGTAAAGGCAAATTAATCAATAGACATATTTTTGACGATGGCACGTTGACATCTCATATACTTTGATTCAGGCTGCAACTGGATCTGCCATTACAAGGTTGATGCAATAAACACATTAAAATAACAAATATTGAAGCCATAATTTAATAATGATTACAATTATTGAGTCATGATTATGTTGTGCAATTAAACAGTATGCAGAATTATTTTTATCCTATCACATAATATACTGCAATAACTGTCCTGTGGTTATGTTGTTGTCAAAATTTTGAAAATATGAAAAGTCAGACAAATTTGGACAAATTGTTCTGGAAGTGAATTTCTATAGGTTGGCAGCTCTGCTATGATCTTTTTTTTTTAGGTGTGACGTTTTATGGATTTATGCCAGACTGGCTGTTCAAACAGCTTTGTCGGGAATTCTCGCATACCTATTTATTCATGTGTTTGTCGATTTTTGTTCATATTTTGGATTTGTGTCCCTCACACTGGTTAATTTGAGGATTGGTGTCTTTAATCCTCAAAACTCCCCTGGTTTTTATATATCTGAAATGGGTACCCCCTGCAAAACACAGGAACCTCAGCAAATTCACCCTTTGTTTTAAAGGTGAATATGTGTCTCTCTCCTTCTTAAAGGACTTAACTGACTCTGACCCCGAGCCGTCCACTATTGAGAGGCTGGGGGCTGCACCTGGATTCAAATGGGAAAGCAGTGTAGGTGAACCCACCCCACCCCTACTTCCCACCAAGCTTGCCTTGCTCTTCTACCTTACCCTAACCCTTGGCTTTAATGACCAACTATGCAGACCTTTTCCCTTCTGACCTTTTGGTGCTAGCACTTGACCACTGATTCTGTTTTCCCTTTTGGTTTTCGACACATTTCAGTGTACAGCAGCTTTAGAATGGCTGATTTGTTTCAGTTGATCCAGAAAATATTATTTTACCTAACCACTAAGCATTTAATATCCTTAAAACATGGGCTGTAGCTCTGCTCGAGGGTTTAGTTGAACCTAATATGTGGCCTCAGCATTTTATAGTTAGAAGTAGATTTCCTGTTTTAAACTCTCTTCCTTATTTGACAGTGTTTGTGACATAACATTGGATAAAACTGTACCACGCACAATGGATTTCTGCATTTTAAAATATCAAATTGTCCCGATCACATGTTTTTGCACCAGAGTCTGATTTTTTTAAATTTCTTTTTTTAATTTTAAGTATCTGGAGATACAGAGTCACGATCTGATACATATAACTACCAAAACTAAACTTTTAATATTTAAAATAACAACCCAAAACTAAATTAGTAACACAAAATAATATAAAAAAATATATAAATTTAAAAAATTTAGCAAATAGAAATAATTTTGGTAATCCCATTTAACCTACATCTGATTTCATGTGCTGTTCCTGCTATGCGCGCCTTGGGCAGTGTGGTGTGATGCATGTATGGAGCTAAATGTTTGCAGTAATTAAAACAATGTTTTTTTTTACCAGATTAGGAATATGTGCCTGTGAGTATTGTTATATTACTTGTCTGCATTTGTGACTATGGAGTTTGTGTATAAATATTCGTTATTTAAAGGTAAATCCCACCCGTGATCTAATGCTAATTCTAGCTAGCCCGTCAATGGGGGTTTCCATTTACTGTTAACATTTCCAAAACGATCATGTCTTATATCGAAAAATACAATGTGTGTATTTCTTTTTGTTGCGTGGTTATTTTAACAGTAAACTACACTTGGGGTGTCATTAAAGAGTTTAAAGCACGCTCAGGGAGGGCAGAGACTGTGTTTGTATGTGAGTGTCACGCGCGCACACGCAAACACACTGTCTGCATGTCACTGTCATTTATATTATACCGGTACTAAAAATACCTGGAAAGTTACATTGTTTAATATAAAAAGAAGCCATTACTGTTCCATTTGGCAAGATCTTTGTACCTTTGGGTTATTTTGTCACTTTGTGACATTTAAAATGTTAGAAAATGAATAAAACCGATCTTTTTTTTCACCTGACCTCGACCAGCTGAAAATCATGTGATTGACCCCGATTTTCGATCTTGTGATCGGCTCGGGATACCCCTACTTTCTAGTGTTTAAAAAATAAATAAATATATATATATATATATATATATTTTTTTTTAATACCACCATGGTCAAATTAGTCTTTGTCAAATCTGTGTCGTTTCTTTGTTCTCAATGAACTTCTGATCTGATAAGTCCTAAACTGGTTGACCATTTTATGTGCACATAAAATTTGCCTCCATTAACGGTATATATTTTTTTTGACCCCTCCCATCTGGTGCTCTCATAATAGTAAAGTCAGTAGTGTTTTTATTCTGACTGCTGAATCCTCAGATTATCTTCAGCTAAAGTTTAGGGTGCCCCTTTCTCCTTCGTAAGTACAGTGGTGAAATTGCCGTGCAACTGCTTTTTTTTGGTTATTGTACATGAAAATGAAGTGCACTTTTAACCACATTGATCACCAGAGTTCGGTTTGTCTGTAAAGGCAGCTGTCCATATGTAAGTGGGAAGATATTTTGATAATTGTATTTATAGTTTCCTGGAAATGTAAGAGCAATCAGAACTGTTCCTTGACCTTGAAAGATGGATTAACAAGAGAAAATTGGTATGTAATGGTATAAAAAAACAGTTTGTATGTTTTCAGGCTGATAGATACTACTTCAGCTTTTTCAAATGTCATGATAATACTTCAGCTTTGTCAAATGTCATGACATGAATCAGTACCCTTTGAGGTGACAGCAGCCTTGGTTTTTCCATTTGCTGAAACGGAGAAGCAAAACAGAATTTTGGTTGGAATATTGTCGTTACACAATTTGTATTCGACCTGTGCTTAAATAGTTGATAAAAAGAACAAAGAACATTGTCAAACTATCAAGTTATCTTTAACAAAAACAGCACTAGTTGGTCACTTTATGGTGACTGTTGTAGGTATACACTAGGGGTCTCCCGATTCGATCTTTGGGATTGTATATTGGTCCGTTGTCAGCAAAAAAAAAAAAATAAATCTCAGCTTTTGCCACTCTTATACAAGTAGTCCATTCCATGCTCCGCTCCAGCACTATTATCCAGCAGCACCCGGATGGTAACATACCATTGTAGAAAGTAGTAAGAGTGAATGTTGCTTGCTTATTCGCATATCATGTTATTAACTTTCCAGCAGAATTTTAGAAGTTCACTGTAAAGCTAAACACACATCCATACCACTTATCCTTACTAGGTTCGCCCTGAACTGGTCGCCAGCCAATCGCAGGGCACATATAAACAACCAACCATTCGCATGCACATTCACACCTACGGGAAATTGAGAGTTTTCAATTAACCTACCATGCATGTTTTGGGGCTGTGGAAGGAAACCGGAGTACCCTGAGAAATCAAACGCAGGCACGTGGAGAACATGCAAACTTCACACAGTCCAGGCCTCACTATGCAGTTTACAAATATTTACGTTTACAGTGGTTACTGCTAGCCCTAAATGGCCACCACATACCAGAATGCAGCACAGCCTTTGAATAGCATTGTGGGATGCAATGGCCATTTTAGGCCAAAAACAAAGATACAGTACCTGAACCACGGAATCAATGATGTTTATGCAGCGGAAGAAAAAGCAAACATTTCTGAGCCTTCGCATGGCCATGTAAAGTCTGTTTATAAACCGAAAATAGTGTGTAAATTTGACTTCTTTTTTTCCCCCATTAACAAAAAAATATTCATCAACCAAATTGTTCATAAACAGAAGGCAAAAAACTGTGGTGCCCCGATATTCGTGGGAGATAGGGACAGGGCATGACCACGAATAGTGAAAATTTGCAAATAATTGGGGGGGATATTCACCACCAGTGTTTTCAGGGTTGGTTGCAGATGAAACTGATTATTTAGTTCACATTCATTTCAATGGGGAAAGATACCTGTAATTTGAGATACAAGTGTGTAAGGTTATATGCGCGGTCAAGGAACGAAATAAACTCGTATCTCAAGTCACCCCTGTATCTTGTGTGTGAAATGTGCACACTTCAACTTCCCCTTAAATACACAGTGACTTCCAATTTTAACTGAGTTATTGTTATGCATGGTATTTGAAGCAGATTTCTGTGCACCGCTGTTCAAAATGTGAAACAAACTTCTCTCCAAAATGTTATTGAATTTATTTTTCCCTTTTTGTTTTTCAATCCATTCGTTATGTTTGGTGTTTGCTGTATTTATTTTTTGTGTATTTGTCCATATAAATCGTGTGTGTGTGTGCGCGCGCTATAGTGGTTAGCACTTGGAAGCTTGGCTCAGGCCTTCCTGTGTGGAGTTTTCATGTTCTCCCGGTGCTTTGTGGGGTTTACTCCAGGTACTCCGGCTTCATCGCACATTCCAAAAACATGCATGTTAGGTTAATTGAAGAACCTTAATTTTACGTAACTGTAGGTTTGAGTGTAAATTGTTGTTGCGACGTGACACTGAGGACAAACGCTAAAGCAAATTGATGGACATTCTGGAAAAAGAAGTTGCATTTTGCTCTGTCAAGAAAGTTCCTAATGAAATGTCACAGGAGAACAATTAATGCCTTGATCATGCTGCATTGTGCAGAATATGCGCTTCAATTTGGTACATTTCAAAGAAAGCACATTTCAACTCTGAGCCCTTACTCTTTTGCAGCCTGTTAAGGATGACCCACATTTTCATCACTTCTTGCTTAGCCAGTCTGAGAAGGTAAGAGTATGCACAGTGTTCAAGTTTTTTGGCCTTTGACACTTCTAGCTCCCAGTTTGCTCTTGAAACCCAATCTAGAGTGTAGCCACACCACTTATTAATTTGTCACTCTCTGTTGTAATCTGTAATATTCATATGGCTTTATTATATTATTTTTGTAAGCAGTATCACATTTTTCCACATATTTTGTGGCCAATGATTTCAGTTTCGTCAGTATTCTCTGTATTGTTTGTTTGTGACGCGATTTAAATTATTTCCTACTTTTACAGTTTGTCTAACACATAAACTTCAATGATTAAGCATCATATTGATGCTGACACATTAGCATAGTGTGGTCCGTAATTGACATAATGCATCTAAAAATGGGAAGCTGCTTTGTGCCAAATATGTCACTCTTTATATATACACACTGTATTGTTGTGTTCTTAATTCCCTTAGCCTGCCTCGTCCATGGAACCGATAAGCAAGCGCTTAAAAATTATTGAAGAGGTATAGTTAACAGACTCTGAAAATGATAAATCTAGTTTTGAATTCAAATTTCGATCACTCTAAAAGTGACAGTGGTATTGCTTTTGATTTTTGCAGGACACAGCATCAACATCCATTCAAGCTGCAGACAGCACGGCCATTAATGGCAGCATCACACCCACAGATAAAAGGTATTAACACGCCTCACTGCAGTATTATGCGATGTGGCAAATTTTTAGTCAGGCTAAAATTCCAAAGAGAGGAATGTATTGAGGGCAATAAATTGATTAATCAAATCCTAACTGAACAAAATATGGGGATATGCCACCATTGGGTCAGTCAATTTTCAGGAATTCAACATCAAAACAAGCAACACAAATGTGATTAAATCCTCTCCAACACTTAAGGTTTCATCTCATCATGCGGTGTGTCCATGTAGTGCTCGAAGCCGAAAGTCTTTAGACAATCTAAAAAAAGATAACTTGATGTGAAAATTTCATATCACAATTCTAGTGACCAAAATGATCAGTCATCCTTATAATCAATATTGCTGGAAAAAATGTAGACAAAATATAACGGTACATGCACCGGATGTATTAATTTATTTTAAAAAAAATAATTAAATCGGCACATTAACTATTTTAAACATCCAATCCATCCCTCTGCCCATCTGCGGTTGGACTACAGGGACAGTAGCCTGAGCAGAGAAGCCCAGTTCCCTCTGCCCAGCCACTTCATCCACTTCCCACTTCCAGGGGGATTCTGAAGTGTAGTTAACATTAGAGCTGTGCAATATTATATATTGCAGTGCAATATAAAAACATCTACCATACGATGTAACCCTCCAATCCTTTATAGCAATATTTTACAGGTCCATCGCCGCTACTGAGGGAATCGTAATTTATTTTCCTCCGCTTGGTGATATGCTTATGCCAAGCACAGTGGTGACTGCTGGAGTTTTTGACTGGGGGTGCTATGATATTATATAAAATGTGTTTATGAATAAATGGTGAAAAGACGAGAGAAAATTGCAATTCATTTCATGTAATTTTAAGTAAAACTACCGTAGGGGGCTATATGTCATTTTTGGGTTATAAAATTACCTATAATGGGGATATTATAATTTTCCCTTATGGCACAGCATACCAGGGCTATAATAGTTTTGGATTTTCTATTATTGGTGGTTTTTATTTTGTTTTTGAATTTTATTTTTCCAATTCAGTTTTTAGAGCAGGTTTAAGTGCTTTTCAAAAATGCTTCATTTTAGTTTTTATTAGTTACAGTATTAGTTTTTTTATACGGGGTATTTCGAGAGTGAGATAAAAAAACAAATAGCAATATGTAGTGTATTAAAAACGCAGCAAATATTTAAAAATAAAATATATTTAATTTTATATATATATATATATATATATATATATATATACACACACACACGCACACACACACACACATACACATTAACTTACTAGCAAATGACCAATCATCCATAAATCAAATACAGGTAATTTATAGCAGTCCACACATTTTGAAGTGCCATAAGTGCAGTGCATAATACTGCTTCAAAGGTCAGATTAGATGCATCACAACATACAGTAAAGCCATTCATTAGATGCATGTTGTAGTACGGCCTTCATAAGTGTTTATGTAGAACTTACAACAACAAAAAATTCTTATTTGCATGTTTTCCTTCCTTTGTTGCTGATTTGCAAACTTCTCAGTGGACTTTTTTGTTTTTGTTTTGTTTTTTTACTGTTCCTATTAGTGGTTCTCCGATCCATCGGCGACCGATCATGATCGGCCAATTTCCGTTGTCCTGTTAGACCAAGCAGAATGGAAGATCTGTATACCTTTTATGCAGGAACAGTTTTACTGTGTCACAGTGGAGTTGTTAAGCGTCCGCTGTGGTTTCTTAGTATTATAATTTAAATTTATTCAGAATCAGAGTCGATCAGTCGAACAGAACAAAGTTTCTAGAGGTTTCTTTTCATCTCTTTTACCTTCAGGATAGGGTTCCTTGGTCTGGGGCTGATGGGTAGCGGTATAGTTTCCAACCTGTTGAAAATGGGCCATGTTGTCACAGTCTGGAACCGCACAGCAGAAAAGGTACTATATCACAAGACAAAGTCATTATCACACATGCATGTGAGTTGTGTCAAGAAGGTTCCGGGGCTGGTGTCACAAAATATTTTTGAAGACCTAGATGACATCAAGATGGCTGTGACGACAAAGCTGCCTAGGATCCTGGAAGAATCATTCCAGGTGAACGTGAAGGTGCGGCAGAAAAGGCTGGAAAAATGCATTCGAATCAAGGCGGGTGACTTTGAAGGAGAAAACTTGGATTGGTTCGGATTTAAAATATATCTTTTGTGACACCAGTCCTGGAACGTTTGACACACTTCATATAATCACATAAAACTGTCAGAAGATGAAAACCATAATCAATCAGTGTAATCAGTTTTCAGCTTTTACATAAAATATTTGATGACTCATCTGCTTGTTGAATACTTTTCAAATGGAAAAATGAAATCTTGCGAATAAATACAAGTTACCGATGTGGACTGTTCACAGTGCTTTTATTGTTAATTCTTCTATATGCGCAACACATTCAGAGGGTTGAAATTACGGTACTCAAGGGCCCGCGGTGCTACAAAAGACTACAAATAATGTCAATATAAAAAGCGAATTAAAATATACAGTATAAAAAGTATTGAATGTGCAAACACATACACCTGTATGTAAGGGCTCAACAAAGTTAATAGCTCACTACTGAGTGTAAGGTTTATGCCATAGCTGCCCTAAATTAACAGCGTTGGTAATTATGAAACTCATGTTTCTCTAACGCTTTATACAAAATGCTCTTTAATCAAAATGATTGTTAATGCTAAAATAATTCTTAGGTGTTACTTTTCAAGTTTAAAGGGCAACTAAACCTCCCTTTTTTTGTTTGCTTTGTTATTGTTGCAAGAATATGTTTGTGCTACCACTAGTTTAAACACAGTATTCTGAATAATCATATGTTTGTGGCACAAGAATGAAACAGACTAATTCAGCAATTTTTATCCATCTCAGTGGGCCGCCAGTTTGGCAATATTGAGATCTGCTGGCGACCAAAATTCGTCACAACTGTTTTTGCATTGTGAAAGTTACATGACCAAACCTAGAGGAAAAAAAGCAGACTCCCCGTTTATGCTGCGATAACTAGCATAACTCCGGGTTGATGACATGATGGTTTTAACACAGGCTTTCTAAAATGTAGTTTTGTTTTCCAAGTTTGGTCACATAATGTTCACAACGCAAGTGCAAAGAGCACTTGTGACGTTAATTTCGGTCAACAGCAGAAGGCGATATTGCCCAACATGGCAGCCCCCTGAGACGGATGCAAATGGATGAATTAATCAGTTTCATTCTTATTACATGAACACAATCAATATTCATCGGAATACAGTGTTTAGACTAGTGGGGGAACATACAGCGTATTCTTGCAAAAAAAGTTCGCCTATAACATTAAGTTGACGATGCAGTTTAGAACTAGTCCTTTTCTGTTATGTTCCAGTGTGACCTGTTCATCCAAGAAGGTGCCAGGTTGGGTCGGACTCCTGCAGAAGTGGCTTCAATGTGTGACATTACATTTTCTTGTGTTTCTGACCCAAAAGCTGCCAGAGATGTGAGTTTAACAGTATATATCTTCCTGGATTGATGATTGAACGATGTCTCAGTTTCGCTGATAGAATTGTCTTTGTGTGTTTTGATACAGTTGGTTTTGGGTCCCAGTGGAGTGCTGCAAGGAATCAGGCCGGGGAAGTGTTATGTCGAGATCAGTACTGTTGATCCAGAGACCATTACAGAACTCTCACAGGTGTGTCAAGTCTTAGCGTTAATATACAGAATAGTTTACTTTGGGTTTACCATACCACCCCAGTGGCAATGAAGTTTATATTACCTTTAAAATTGTAGCATTTAATTTGTTCCTTTGCATTTTTTATTAAATTTTGAAAACATTTTTTTTTTTTAATCAGGTCATCACCTCAAGGGGTGGACGTTTCCTGGAGGCACCAGTGGCAGGAAGTCAGCAGCTCTCTAATGACGGGATGTTGGTCATCTTGGCAGCCGGTGACCGAACAGTTTATGAGGATTGCAGCAGCTGCTTTCAGGCCATGGGCAAGACTTCCTTCTTCTTGGGTATGTAGGATGTATTGATACCAGCCATCTTGTGGTTCCCTTTGTCTCAATTTTACTGTTGAATATGAATACCATAAAATTTGGTCTATGGGCTGCACCACTATACAGTCCTTCTCACCATTATTGGCACCCACGAAGTTTAAGTACTAAATGTGAAATATCTCCTGAAGAAAACAAATCAAGTGAACCATTTTTCTATTAAAAAAAAAAAAAAAACTTGTTTCATACAACAGAGCAAATGATAAACGACATGTTATGGACAGATGAAACAAAAATTGAGCTTTTTGCCAATTCACACAAACATGTTTACAATGACGCCTTGAAGGAAAAGAACACCATGGCAACCGTAAAGCATGGTGGAGGATCCATAATTCTGTGGGGCTGCATCTGGTACTGGAGGCTTTGACTGTATCACAGGCATCATGAAATCAGAACATCAAGAAGAGCGAAATGTTTTATCCAGTGAAAGAAAACATGCTTGAACAAATGGCAAAGGAAGAGTGGGAGAAAATAGCACCTGATAAGTGCAGAAAGCTTATAGATGGATACAATAAATGTTTGGAGTCTGTCATTGCTCCCAAAGGGTGTGCAACAAAATATTATATAATATATACACGCTGTTTTCTTGTTTTTTTCCCCTTTGAAATTACATAATCCGAGTTGGAGAAATTTTTTTATTTAAAATGCTTTGGCCCTCCAATTAAAAGATCCCGATGATGTAACCCCGGTACATTTCCATTTATTTCTGAAGATGATATACAAGTTATTCAATAAAATGGTGCCTATAATGGGGAGGAGCCACCGGCCGTGGCTGAGCCAGGACCAGGCTGAGTAGGTTGGGTGGGGCGGTTGCCTGTCGGCTGCAACTAACGCCGCATCTCGGTAATGATCCTTCCGCAGATTTACCTATGGAAACCTTTTTATGACTTTAACTTCTGCTGGATAGTGAAGTTTGATCGTGGTTCTTATAGTTTATTTTGCTACAGGTTGCTATAGCCAACCAAAAAATAAAGTTTCAGCATAACTGCTCATTATTTTACTGTGACAAGACCACGGTGATATCGAGGTGCTTTTAATGCCATGATATCATTAATTCTGTGTCATCCCTATTGTATTTTACCGTTTACTATTTACTGCGTTCTAGCCGTGAAATTTATTTGCCACAGAATATATTTGTTGTTGTTGTTTTGCGTGTTCTCATTAGAGCAGCGCCGTTAACTTTCTCCTTTATTTGATCTTTCAGCCTCTATTACCATATAGTATTATTTTAGCATTGTGCTAAACCGTTTCCACCATGAGTGTTTTAGCTGTAATACTGCTTTAGAGGAGAATATCGGCTCTATTGGATTTTTATATATTTTGTAATTTTTATTCTCCCCCCGCCCCCCACCCCACCGCTTACAATGTTACAACCACAAGGAGCTTCACTCCAGCATGGATTTAGCCAGCAGCTAATGCATCCCAGAAGTGGTACGGAGAGGGAGGAGAGCTGGTGCTAAAATGACTTACAGTAACGTGAGGAAGAGGACTTCATCTGTAGGGCTAACTAATGGCTGTTTTAAAAAAATAAAAAATAAAGCGTGCCTGCCTTGGCTGTTTAGATTGAAACTTTAGTGTCTGCATAAAACCCGTGGGGCATCATGCACACTGCGATTGCAAGAGTATGATTTCAGCATCCTGTTGCTCTCATACTAGTCAGTGGGGACGTTCCTCTCTCATATGAACGAACAACTTCACACAGCATGTAGAATATGCAACTGGTGGGAATAAAACTCTGGACCTCCTGTATACCAAATGCTAATGTGAAGGGAGCTGAGTTAGAAAATATATGTATGTATTTATCTTTTATTTAATTATGATTATTTATTGGGTCGTATGTACTTCACTTTGTTACAGCTGCTTTATAAATAGTTGATGACGTGTTTTTGCCACATCAGTCTCACTAATTTTAAAGAGAAAATTAAAGGTGAAATTAGTGAAATCATTTTGGGGCCCATTACAGTTTTTTTGTTTTGTTTTTTTGAGTAAGATGTCTTGTTGTTTTTGGCTGGAAGAACATTTTAAGTGGGTGATTCTCAAAATTCACCCAAAGAAACAAAAATAGCACAAAAACAGAAGCGTTAGTTATCCACATTGCTGATTGATTGAAGTTCATTCAATCTGTAATTATCACAAGCACATTTGCTTAAAAGCCCAACATCTGTAAAGTGAATTTATTTAAATTGTGTTTCCCCCCCCCCTTAAAAGTGTTGTTTTATTGTTTATTTAATAGGTGAAGCAGGGAACGCAGCAAGAATGATGCTCATCCTCAACATGGTGCAGGGCAGCTTCATGGCCACCATTGCAGAAGGACTCACTCTGGCTCAGGCTACTGGCCAATCACAACAGACCTTTCTGGACATCCTATGCCAGGGCCAGATGGCGAGCACCTTTGTGGACCAGAAATGCCAAAGTAAGTAAAGTACATGAGACATCAAACACAACTCTGTCTCTGCATATTCCTGACACATGGCATGAATTTTATTTATATATAAAAAAATAATAATAATAAAATAAAAAATGTTTAATGCCGTTGGTACAACTGCTGAAATATTTTACATGACAATTCTTTTTTAAACTGTATAACAGGATGTTATTATTTGGATCATGATTTTTCCTGTTGCTTTATCTAGATATTCTACAAGGCAACTTTAAGCCGGACTACTATTTGAAGCACATTCAGAAAGATTTAAGGCTAGCCATCTCCATGGGTGATATGGCCAACCATCCAACCCCGATGGCTGCAGCTGCCAATGAGGTACTTTTACTTGAGGTGTCTGCATGATGCATGGACTTCATTTGATCTGTATTCCAGTTTATTCTCTTGTTATACCTTAAAAAAAGAGAAAACACAAGTTGCTGTTTTCTAATTAATTGGACAGTATTCATAATTGTTCCCAAACATGACTTCACTGACCCAGTCCCTGAAAGATCAGTATTTATCCTAAATTAAGTTCGATTAAAGGTAGACAGTCTAATCTTCAAACTTCCAGAGATTGTGCTAGGACAGTGGTGCCCAAACTACAGCCCGGGGGCCATTTGCAGCCCACTGTCCACTTTTAGCGGCACATGGTAGAGCTGTGCGATATAACGACATATATGGTTGTGGCAATATAAAAACGTCTACCGTATGATGTAAAGGCTCTCATTTACAGTGAGAGGAAAAGGTATGTGAACCCTTTCGAATTTCTTCAATTTCTACATAAAATGTGGTCTGATCTTCATCAAAATCACAATTATAATCGGTCTGCTTAAACTAATACCCCACAAAAAGTTGTTTTCATATTTGTATTGTAAACATTCACAGGAAAGGGAGGAAAAAAATAAGTGAGTCTCTAGGCTACGGATTCTCCAAGAGCTAATCAGTCTGATGTGAGCCAACCTGGAGTCCAATCAATGAGACAACATTGAAAGTGTGGCTTAAAGCTGCTCTGGCCACTAGAAAACACACCAGGTTAGAATTGTCTCCTATCTAGGAGCATTGCCTGATGTGTACCATGCCTCGCTCAAAAAAACCTTAGTGTTTGCTGAGCGTGCTAGCTAAAGGCTGACAGAAATCAATGGCAAATGACAATATCTTTAATGACAATCCACCATACGCAAAACATTAAACAAGAATGGGGTTCATGGGAAAACCCCAACGAGGAAGCTGTTGCTGTCTTACAAAAAAACAACTGCTGTATGTTTGAAGTTTGCTAAAGAGCACTTGGATGTTCCACACCACTACTGGAAAAAAAATTCCTGGACTGCTAAAACCAAAGTTGTGTTGTTCGGGAGAAACTCACAGTGCCATGTATGGAGGAAAAAAATGTCACGGCACACCAATATCAAAACCTTTTACCTGTGAAGCATGGTGGAGGGCGCTTCAGTGTATTCATGGCTTCCCTGCATTAGGGCCTGGAGAGCTTGCTGTCATCAATTGAGAAATAAATTCACAAATTTATCAACAATTGAGAAATAAATTCACAAATTTACCAAGATATTTTGCAGAAGAACTTGAGGCCATCTGTCTAACAGTTGAAGCTAAAAGGGGTTGATTCAAAACACAGAAGCAAATCAACAACAGAATGGCTTCAGTAGAAGAAAATATCTATTTTGGAGTGGCCTAGACAAAAGTTCTCACCTCAACCATATTGAGATGCTCTGACATGACCTTAAGACAGCTATTCACACCAGACATCTCAGGAATTTTCTAAACTACAGGAAAAATGTGGTTATTATTGCTGCCAAAGGAGGGTCAACTAGTTATAAATCCAAGGGTCCTCTATTTATGCTCTATAAAAAATATTACAACATATTGTTGTTTATGTGCTATTAATTTAAAAAGTATCTGTTTATTCTTGTGATTTAGTTGATCAGACTATATACTGTATTTTATGACCAATTTATGCAGAAAGTTAAGAAATTCTAAAGGGTTCATATTTTTTCCACCGACTGTATAAAACACAGATAAGAGAAGGATTGCCATTCATTTAATCTAATATTAATGGTAAATGGACTGCATTTACAGTATATAGCGCTTTAGCTACCCCATCACAGTGCCCTAAGCGCTTTACAAAGCCTCACATGCACCCACATATTCATACACCAATGAGTGACTGCTGCCATGCAAGGCGCTGCCAGGCCCACTGGGAGCAAATGAGTGTCTTGCCCAAGGACACTTTGACATGTGGACAGTCATAGCCGGGATTTGAACCAGTGACCCTTCGGTCACTGGCCAAGCCGCTCTCCCTACTGAGCCACAGCTGTCTGTATGTAATGTATTATTAATAAATGCTATTCTCGAGATATAAAATAACCTATATTGGGATAGGAAATTGTCTATATCGCACATCACTAGCCCACGGCATATTAAAAAAAAAAAAAAATAAAAAAAAAAAAATACAAATAAAAATTGACACCGCCTGCATTTTTCTACTTACTTTCTACATTGGGTGGCAAGGCAAGAGAAGAGATGGAGAATGAATCTTAATTTATGGGTCTAATTTCCATGGAGCCACTCTAGAATCATTCCTCTTGTATGTTGTTATCATATGCTTAAAAAGCTCATCTTTGTTTCCTCTACAGGTGTACAAGAGGGCCAAGGCACTGGACCAGTCAGACAATGATATTTCTGCAGTCTACAGAGCCTACATTCATTAGATCGAGGTGTGATTTAACTGTCTGGACCACACAGTCGTTAAGCCCTCATTATTCCCACCTCTTGATGTAACAAGTTTTATATTTTTAATTCTTCTTTTTTTTCATGCAGTTATTCCATTTTTGCACCTGCTTGGTTATATGCCCACTACTGATGGGATTGCAATTTCTTCATTGTAGGAAACATTGAACATTGCACTGACTTAATGAAGGGGAAGATGTGTGATTACTGCTCTAAACAAGGTTTTACTACTGCAAATGGAGGCATCTTATCAGACTAGTGGTAAAAGTAATGTAGGTTGTTTTGTGAGGGCAAGATTGTGGAGTCCAGACCCATTGAAGAGCAGGTTGTCCAGTCCCAGCCACATGGATTGCTGTCAGGTTCTGAATGCGTAACCCCAAATATTTTTTTATGTGCAAATGAGCTAATTTAAATTTGTCTACACTTCTACTCCTTTCTTTAAATATCTAAAATTCCAAGAGGGAAATACAGAGAACATGCCACTGCATTGCCTTAATATAGTACTCCCTCAAATCTTTAAGTGAATTTATTTATTTGTGAGGTCTTCTGTGCAGTTCGCTCTTGGCATATTTCTGCATTTGACAAAGGCAATTGCAGCTTTTAAATGGGGGTTTATTGTATTTCCTGACCACAATAAGGACAGCAGCCTTAAAATGCAGTAAGAATTAGATGTTCTCATTAAGATGTGAGATTTCCACATTCGCTTAATTTTTTAGTTCTCATTTATTTGTCTTTTTAATATATATATATATATATATATATATATATATATATATATAATCCTGGCGCAAGGGGAATCCACGTTTGAGTTATATTTTAACTGAGTTAAATGAGATGGCCCCATTGTCAGTCAGGCATGTTATTTTTATTTTTTTTCTCTTCTCGCTCCATTTATTTTCGGGGGGGTAGTATGGTCTGTGTTCTGCAAGGCAACATTGGACCTTGCTCAAATTGGAAAAATGAAAGGAAAACCTTAGGAATTAGTTTAGTATGGCTGAGAAATGTGTAAGTGACTGAAAGCTGAAGAATAAATGGAGAATTCTCAGCATCCAATTTTTGTTATATAACGTCATTGTTTAGTCACTGGCACCCTACGCAAAGCACACACATTGCTGAAGCTCACTAGTTTAGTACATTTTGTTATTTTGCAGATCAGGGCCTAGAACCAGGCACTTAGGTAATGGTTAACTATAGTGTGGGTTACTGCTAATGATATGAGAAACAAAAGGACAGATGGAGTGCTAGATATTTCACGACAGTTAAATAATCACACACAAATCAGAGATGGCAGAAAGACTTAATCAGAATAGCTTAATGAATTGCTTTCTTGCAGGAAAAACATTGTTATAAAATGCCTTTTTTATGAATTTGGTTTAGCTGTGAATGTCAAAACAGAATTGAGGCGCATGCTTAACAGTCCATCATATCATTCAGTAAGTTTTCAACTATCGAGGGTTTTACATTTTAGTTCCCCCACACAGTTTGAAGAAGTTTAAAAACAAAACAAAAAAACAAACAAAAAAAAACCACAATGTAAATAGCACCATGAGTTTGACTACAAAATATTTTATATCTTCAAGTATTGGCATAAACTATTTTGACCCTTCAAAGCAACTAGCTAACAGTTTTGTCATAATACTTTAGAAGTGTAAATTGATAATTATTTAATCTGGTTTATCTAATCACACGCCAATAATTTGGAAACCGTTTAAGGAAGAAGGCAATTTATGGAGACTGGGGATATTTATGATTTTGTGTACATGTGGAATTATCAAGGCTTTTGTGCTGTTTAATAAATCCTCTCCTCATTACTGACAGAATTGTTTTCTCTTTGATTCTGATTCTTACAAAAGAAAACAAGAGCTAATCAGTCTGATGTGAGCCAACCTGGAGTCCAATCAATGAGACAACATTGAAAGGGTGGCTTAAAGCTGCTCTGGCCACTAGAAAACACACTCCAGGTTAGAATCTTCTCCTGTCTAGAAGCATTGCCTGATGTGTACCATGCCTCGCTCAAAAGAACCTTAGTATTAGCTGAACCTTAGTATTAGCTGAAGACTGACAGAAATCATTGGCAAATGCCAATATCGCTGTTGACAAATCCACCATACATAAAACATTAAACAGAAATCATTGGAAAATGCCAACATCTTTGATGACAATCCACCATACGTAAAACATTAAAAAAGAATGGGGTTCATGGGAAAACCCCAAGGAGGAAGCTGTTGCTGTCTTTAAAAAACAAAAAAAAACTGCTGTATGTTTGAAGTTTGCCAAAGAGCACTTGGATGTTCCACACCACTCACTACTGGAAAACTATTCCCTCAAATGGTGGCCTTTACACCAGTTGGATGCAGAGCTCCATGTAAATGCTGTTTGTGTAGTGCACTTGAACTATCCATCCATCCATCCATTTTCTGAGCCGCTTCTCCTCACTAGGGTCGCGGGCGTGCTGGAGCCTATCCCAGCTGTCATCGGGCAGGAGGCGGGGTACACCCTGAACTGGTTGCCAGCCAATCGCAGGGCACATAGGAACAAACAACCATTCGCACTCACAGTCATGCCTACGGGCAATTTAGAGTCTCCAATTCATGCATGTTTTTGGGATGTGGGAGGAAACCGGAGTGCCCGGAGAAAACCCACGCAGGCACGGGGAGAACATGCAAACTCCACACAGGCGGGGCCGGGGATTGAACCCAGGTCCTCAGAACTGTGAGGCTGACGCTCTAACCAGTCGCCCACCGTGCCGCCGCACTTGAACTGGACTCCACATTTATTATGAAAAGAATATAAAAGAACTAATCGAATTACCTTCACTATAACATCTGTTTACCCTGCGGTACACATCATTACCACAGCACGCACCACTTTCCCAGCAAGTATGGTATCTGTGAAGCTGAAGCTTGGGGTGAGAAAAGAGAATGTGCCTCTAAGCTGTTAAACATTTCAACATTGACCCATAAATTACAAAATTTAGAATGCACTGTTCCAATTGTTACAACAGTTTCTAAACATTGTATAGCTTGTCAAGAACTGAAAATAATCATTTGTTGCATTTGCATCTTTAGGTCATTTACAGAAATCATAGCTTCATAGGACAAGTTTCATTTTAACATATGGCTGCATATTTGAAAGCAGCTTCACAACTCTACACCATGATCTATTTAGTTTGTGAGCTTTTGGAGAGTTTTTGCTTCAATTTCTTTGCGGAATGCTAGAAATAACCTCCCAGAGCTGCTCCTTGGGTGTGAACTTTTCTACAGCAGCAGTATGCCAATGTTGGCCAATATATACAATTCACCCACTGATTGGTGCTTGTGATTTCAATCATTTTGAATGAGGGTCCTCAACTTGCACAGAGCTACTGAACAAAAAGCTATCTTGAGTTGATCAAAGAGGCTCTCCATGTGAGTCTGTGATTACAGCATTTTAGATAGAAGTGATGCTTATTGGTGGAGAACATCAGCTCTAGCGGACTTTTAAGTTTTTTTTACTTTTGTTTATGACGTTCACCTACAAATGTGAGGAACGACTCCGCTTCAAACAGGTTTCCGGCCGGCATTTAAAGACAAGCCTTTGGAGTTTTCTTTAGATGGGACTGGCTTGTTGAAGGGAAACATGCGCAGGACACCCAGTAAACACAATGACATCATCATAACGTCATTATGGTAAGTTTTAAATTTGTTTTGTTTGTATGCCAGTGTGTCAAATGTCTGTGAAACCAGTCGGTGGTGGAGAAAAGATGGACGGTTATTGTAGAGAATGGCATGCATGCGCCCTTTTTTATTGATAGACCTCCAAACATGCAGAGTCATAAGCACAGTACTCTGATTAAATTACTTGTATTGAATTTATTCCATACAGAATTAAAAAAAAATGCTCTCATTAATAGTCACAAGTATAGCCGGAAGAGTCTGGACGCACCAAATGGCTGCCTACACATCCATTCGACATTTTCAAATGTAAAGTGTAGACAGCACCCCATATTGACAGAAAAAAAAATTTGCTGAAATTTTTGCAGATTTATTAAAAAAGAGAAACTGCAATATCACACAGCCATAAGTGTTCAGACCCTTTGCTCAGTATTTAGTAGAAGCACCCTTTTGAGCTAATACAGCCATGTGTCTTTTTGGGAATGATGCAACATGTTTTTCGCTCCGGTCAGAATACTTTCCATACACACTGTATGTTGCAACTTTATGATTCGGTGTGAATATGTAACTCAAGAATACTAAAAACAGGATTTATTGTACACAGACTTTATTGTACTTTTATGAGATGGGCATGGAACTGAAAATGACTGCATATGACTGAAGATCTACCTAGTTGTGTCATGTGGGTTACCAGCATTCGGGGTGAGTCAAAAATTGGGATTGGGGGGGGGGGGGGGGGGGGGGGGGGATACTCAGGCGATGTGCCCGGTACTTATGTTGTGCCTGAGTGCTATAGCTGCGCCAGATGGGACGGGTTCTTGGGCTCCCAGCAGTTTCAGTGTGCCGGGGTGCCAGTAATTCCTTTGCTTCTGTGTCCTGGGGACTTCCCTAACTTGGTTGCAGAATGGGCTGAACACTTTGCTTCACTGGCGAGAGGTTGGTTGCATGATCTTAGCATAATACATCAGCAACCAGTGGGACCCAATCGTCAGTACTGTTCGGGCCCAACTGGTGCTGCTTAAGTGCTTAAGTGGCCACAACTGCTGTATGTTTGAATATGAGGACTTCTGGGTTTAGTGGTGGAAGGGGATGCATGTATACAAACTACAGTAGTCTTAGCTCAGTTCTCGCCTTTATTTTACTGCCTGTCTTGTTTTGCTTCACATATGGTGTATCATGCCCTTTCTGGAGGATATATTAGCTTCAAATAAATGAATTACAAGTTCTCTCTTACCATTTTTTTTTTTTTTTTTTTTAATTTAGCTTTAGATCACTACTCAAGAAACAAAACTTGTATGCTGCAAGACAAAAAAAAAGCATGTATCTATGTTTTTAGAAGTCTTGGCATGAACCATATATAAATATGCAGACACAATTTAAATAATAAAAAAATGCTACTCATAACAAGACAAAGACGACTACGGAAGTCATCCTAATAAGTCTCAGTGGGCGGGGTCACTTAATTCCGAACGAGTGACCAAGATACGTTGCATTCACGGCTCTCCGCAATTTCACTACCGACATTTACGTCGTGCCGATTCATTGAACAGTTTTCTTACAGATAAATTATTTTGTATTGTAAGCTTTAAAACAACAGCTTGTTTCCGGAGAGAGGTCGAATAAAGTAAATTAGTAAACCTTATCAAGTTCAAATCGCAATTGATATGCAGGTGTAAACTGTATATCCATGTAGGTATGTCCTGTTGTAATGTTTCCACTTTGTTACAGTTATGCTATGTGCTGTTGTCGTGAGTCAAGGCGTTCATTTTTCCCATTTGTATTGTGTGCGCGTGTGTGTGTGTTTTCCCCCCCTTGACACCCGCGAGTCCTCACTGGCCATCAATGCAGCAGCTCATCTGCTATGCTAGGAGGCAAACGTATATACACGAGAGCGGACACTTAAATACGTGTCTTAAGGTTGTTCTCGTTTCCTGCTCAGAATGCTCAACCATCAGAGATCTCTGTCGGAGCTACCAAAGATGTCGGCGGCAAGTCAAGTGGAGAGAACAGTGCTGGTAAGCTGATGTTTCTTGTTTCTTGTCTGCTGGGAAGCTAGCAGTCACGGTCTCAACCTAAATTGCGACGTCGCAGCAGTTTGGCCCCTAATGAGTGATGCGTTGCTACGTTGGCAGGCTCGCCTGGAGGACGTAGTCGGCTCTCATATGGCGATAGCGGGCAGGTGCTGTATTGGCAACGTTTGCGGTGGCAATTCTGCGTTGCGGCGGGCCCGACCGAATCTAACAATCCGTTGAATGGAGCGAGAGGCGCCGTGAAAAGTGCGACATGCGACACGCCAAGCAGCCAATAACCCGAGTCGGCGTTTTTTAAAATGTATTTATTTCATTTTTATTATTATTATTATTATTTTTAAAATCGTATTTCTGTCACTGTTAGGGACGCCTACAGTATTTGCATCAGAACTTACCAAGGAGAAAAAGATGATTGTCTTTATTCGTCGTGACTCATTAATACAAACGCAAAGTAATTGAAATAAAAAGTCATTATATACACTGCTGCCATATACGACTTATTGCGTGGAAATACGGAGCAACACGTCTAAAATCAACACGCATCCAATCTTGAAGCTACAAAAGAAGGCAATCAGAATTAGTCATCGAACTCAATCAACTATATATCCGCTTAAATACACTCAAATTTTACTACTTAGTTTAATTCAAAACAGCACAGCTAAAAATCACAACAATCTACTTTGGCGAAGAAATATTATTTAACTGTATATTATTAATAAAGGATATACATGTATTTTTAACTTTTGTCTGAAGACACCAGCCATAAAGAAAACAAAATTTTAGCAAATTCAGCTTCAAACCATCATGTCATTAATGCATCGTTATTAGCCTTAGCGCAGCATACTTGGGAAGTCTACTAATCTGTTTTCCAGGCTTGGTCATGTCATTGCCACATGACGATTGCTTTCACAAAGATAAAAAAAACAATAGCTCATCCATCCCTAACAGTGCTCTTTGTGATTGTTTCTGCTGACAAATACCAATGGTATGATGATGATGATGATGATGTTGTTGAATCGATCACATTGCCTTTTGTTTCATAAAATGTATGCCAGGAGGAAGAGTTCAACTGGCTTCTTAAAGAAGAAGTTCACGCTGTTCTTAAGCAGCTGCAGGATGTTCTCAAGGTAAGAGTTGATAAGCTAACAATGTTAAGTTCGTTCTCATCTCATCTTAAGGCTGACTGTGGGTACTGACATATTTAAGACTGAAATAAAAAGTATATGTAAGTAATGGAACCAAATATGTCCATGATGGGATGCTGGCTGACCGACATTTTGTTTGAATTTAGAAACCGCTTAAACCAAAGGTGTCAAACTAATTTTTTGTCACGGGCCACATTGTAGTTATGACTTCCCTTGGAGGGCCGCTACAACTGTGAACCCATATAAATGAAAGATTACCTACCTGTAATTACATACAGTATACACAACACATTGATGAATAACCAGTTTTGAAATCAGAAGCCTATAAAAAAATGTTTTTCGACTATTACATCTCTTTTCAAAGTGGTATTGGTAACAAAAAAAAATGCTTGCAAATATCTCAATGGTATGACACCAGAACACAATGAGCAATTTTGATTTGTTTTCGCGGGCCACATAAAATGATGTGGCGGGCCGGATCTGCCACCCGGGCCACCAGTTTGACACCTGTGGCTTAAACCAGAGGACATAATGGAAGTAGAAACAATTATTTTTAGGGTGACTTGTGAAGCTAACAGGACTAGATTTTTCAATACTTTAGATAAGTACATATTTCTTGAAGATAGCTGTAGGCATGGAATGGTGAAAGGGAGTTTAAGTAAATCATAGGAGTCATCAGGTGGACATCCTGCTTGATTGAGGTTTTGTTGATTGAAGCCCACGTCTCTAAGGGGCTCAACAATGTACCCAGCATCCCAGGTACACCCCTCTCAATGCCATAACCTCTTTGTGCCCCTACGGATTCTGCATTGGCAAGGGCATACTTTTCCCTTGTCGGTGGCCGACAGGGACAAACGTGCTGCAAACGGCGAAAACACACAAGGACATAAAACAACTTTCAAAAGAAAAACAGTGCAAGATGAAAATGCTGCAATCACAGAAAACAGCAGCAAAAGAAAAATGCTGCAATCACAAAAAAACAACAGTGTGGTGGAAATTTCTCTTTTGTAGAATAATTGAGGAGCCAATCCTGCCTTTTTATTTTTGATACAAAGAGCTATTTACATGATATAAACAAAAAGCGATAACTACTAAGTGTATATATATATATATATATATATGTGTATATAATAAGTAATGTCAACTCAACAGCAATAGAAAATGCTGCGGAAACAAAAAAAAAACACAACTCTGAAAGCAACTACAAGAGAAATGCTGCAAACAAAAAAAACCCCACACAAATCCTAAAACAACTGCGAGAGTGTTCACGCTGCACTACAGAAGTCCATTAGGCCACTAGGGGGCGCGACCCCCAGGAAGGACCAGTCCTGTGAGACCAGAGGCACCACAGATATGTACAGTATAGGTAGATATGACACGAACATTTTTGAGCTCCATTCCAACGGCGACACTGAGCTAGGAGGTCAAAGTCCTCAGCGCATTCCACGTGTGTGGACGGCAAGAAAAACCAAAAGACCAAGGATGCCGGTACATTGTGTTGCATACGGTTGCGTCAAACGGCCCAGAATTACGATAAAGAAACTTTCCGTACCCACTGAATGTGTGCGTGTGTGTGTGTGTGTGTGTGTGTGTCAGTGTTTGTCAATTTTTTTTATTTTGCAGTTGTTTTCTGTGATTCCAGCATTCATTGTTCTTTTTGTTTTTTGATTGCAGAATTTTTATTTTGCTGTTGTTTTATGTGCTTGTGTGTTTATTGCGACATTCCTGTATTTGCAGCATATGGCCATTTGCAGCGCATTCGCCCCAGTCTGCCACCGTACATCTGTTGTTATCTTGGTGCCCAGTTGTCGTTGCATCTTATCCAGAGCCAGTTGCTGGTCTTAAAAACATGCTGGAGGGAGTGGCTGCTCGCTCCCATTTTCCTTAACAGACTGAGAGTATACGTTGCAACAAATCTCCTGTGCAGCAACTCCAAAACAGCCTTAATTGCAGACATTACATCACAAAAATCATCACAGAAACTTGAGTCATTAGTCATGAAGTAACTACCATTCTCTAATTATATTTTTCCCCTCCCTTTGCTACGGTCTCATTTTTCTCCTAAGAATCATCATCTTACAGCATACACTAGTTGTAGGATGCAGTTTCACATGATCATGATGTACTCTTGTTTTAGAAAAGTTCATCCAGCACAGAGAGATTTAATACCAAGATCTTGTTGTTTTGAGAGACGTTTTTAAAGGCTTTTTGTATGATGGACAGTTGATTCATTTGCAGGCAAATCCAATCTCATGGCACAAATTACTCTGGAGACTGTAGTCATAGAGGGCAATTGTCTTTGGAAAGCTTTGTTTATGTTTACGACACTGTTGCCCATATAAGGGTGCCTTGGCAGGTTTTTTTTTAGGCATTGTATGCAAGAATGGCAGAATTTGACTACGTCAGTGTTGCGCTTGAAATTGGAAACCAAAAACAAGAAAAGGGATTTTGAAGGACAAAACATTTATTAACAGGTACAAAGAGTTTTTACTTGCATTATACCAACTGGTGACTTTAGTTTCTCTTATTTTGAACAAGTTACCCAATTTGGGGGAAAACGTGTCACTCTAATGTTGCACAAATCAAGTTTGAATCGGCATCATGCAAGACTTGTGAGACATCAGTTCAGTTAGCATAACAAGATGAACTCAGGTTGTGTGTTTTGCTTTTGTAAATATGATTTGGAATGTTGGTTGAATAATTTTGAGTACAACTATCAAAAAAATTGACTACGTTACCCCCACGTACATTTTCTGGTAAATGTTTGAGGAAAAAAAGGGGACTGGGCCTACGGTGGGTGTTTCTATCCATCCATCCATTTTCCCTACCGCTTATCCTCACTAGGGTCACGGGCGTGCTGGAGCCTATCCCAGCTGACTCTGGGCGAGAGGCGGGGTAAACCCTGTAGTGGTCGCCAGCCGTTTGCAGGGCAGATATAAACAAACAACCATTCGCACTCCCATTCACACCTACGGGTGCAAATAATAATGGGGAGTTAAGCGACCATGCATGTTTTTGGGAGGTGGGAGGAATCCGGGTTACCTGGAGAAAACCCACATAGGCACGGGGAGAGGCTGGATTTGAACCCAAGGTCATCAGAACTGTGAGGCATATGTGCTAACCAGTTGTCCACCGTGCCGCCCGGGTGTTTTTATCTACAACCCATATCTCTCTCCTGATGTCTCCATTTTGTTTTGGTTTTGCTCTTGACAGGAGGCTTCCAGACGTTTCACAATGCCCACACCAGGCCTGGAGAGTCCGCTCAAACAGGAAAACTTCATCCTGGGCAGCTCAACGTAATGCCATCTAAAATTCCTCTTAATTAGTATTCGTGTGTTATGGACAGTATTCTGTCTGTGGAGGTCATGGTGAACAAATATATCTGATGTTGCTTTTGTGTTGAAATTTAAAAAAACAAAAAAATCCTGTTGTTTTGCAGCATGGATCAGGTGAAAGGAGTGCTGACACTACAGGGAGAGGCTCTGACTCAGGCAGTGAGTGTCAGCTGCTCTTAAAGTAGCGGTTTTCTCCGTCTGTGAAAATGAAAGAGCAGTTTGTTTCACCTAATAGTTTGTTTTTACTTTGAAAAGGACATCAATCTGAAGGTTGCAAAGAGTAGTCAAGTGCTACACTTCCAGTTCAGGGAGGACAAGCAATGGAAACTACAGCAGGTATGTCTGGCTGGATTAAACTACAGCGGATCAACTATAACTAACTTCTAGTTATAACCATCAACTTTTTAAACAGCTAATGTATTCCATTGCAACATGCTGCCAATTTTTTATCTTGAGTTTGTTGTCACATTTCTGTCGGGCCAATTAGACATTTCTCGTGCTCTCACTGTAGTAGTCTCGACACGCTGCACTATTTGCATATCTGTTGTTGACCAATACTGGCCAATCATGCCAGAGTAGCATCTGTACCACTTACACACTGACTAAGGAGTATCTGCAACATTTGCACAATAGACAGTGTCCCAGATTATCGCACTACTAGTCACTTTAAACTTGAAGTCTTCCTTGAAGTCTCTGCGCCCTTTGCACAATGGTCATTGCACCGGAGTATTCCTATATTAGTCAATCAAACTGCTCTAAGTGCTAGAGGCCTCTGCATCTTTTTGCACCATTGTCAAAAAAGAATAAAATAAATTATTGTACCGGCATTACCAGATTACTAGCAACCTTTTATTGCTCAGCGACTGTTTTTCTCAATGTCTTCACGTTTCAAAAGTATTGGCGATACGAGTTTAATTTGTTCTTTGACCAAGCTCTTATCGCAATGCACTCAAAACAGATTTCTCGATTAAAATTCCTGGAAATGCAATTAATCCGTTCGAGTCCGCCAAACGTCACCACAATATTTATTTTACGTTTTTTTAATTAAGAAAATTAGCAGTATATTTTTAAATAGTTATAAAAACACAGTAGACGAGAACGCAACGATATTAACTTGTTTTGTGAAGTGTAATCATCAAGCAAATGTTCTGTGTAAAATAGTAATGAAAACACAATAGTAGAGAATGTAAAGATATCCATCCTTTTTCTGTACCGCTTATCGTCGCTAGGGTCGCGGGCGTGCTATAGCCTATCCCAGCTATCTTCGGGCAAGAGGCCGAGTACACCCTGAACTGGTCGCCAGCCAATCGCAGGGCACATATAAACAGACAAGCACTCACATTCACACCTACCAAGTGTATTCAAGCCAAAATTCTGATGCACACACACACACACACACACTGTAATACATTTGCATGCTGTGCCTGTAAATGTTGTTTCTCTCTCTCTCTCTCTCTCTCTCACTCTCTCACTCACACATGGATCTCTTGTCCACTGATTAAAGCTCCCATATTTTGGCTATTAGACCTCCACAGAGTGAATCGCTAACATGGACTGAGCATATAAGTGTCAATTTCATTTACAAAACACCTTGGTTTTGTCATACAAATGTCCAGAAAAGGCCCCTCTGACTTCTGTTTGACCCAGGTTTGTATCGGCTTTTTTCTTCTGATTGGTTGCCTCCATGTAGAAGACCCAAACCTCACTACTTGTTAAGAGTACGTGTTTATGTTGACAGCACTGGCTCGGATTTGAGAGATAAGTGGAGATCTTCGCTAGTGACGTAGATAAGCTGGAGAAATTCGACTGACCTGATTTCAGGCCTCTCAGCAGAAAAACGTCTAGAACTCAGGAATTCTTGGACGATTTTAATTCATATTTCATGTTCACTGAGGCATCATAGACCCAATATTACATCCCAAATACTAGAAAAAAGTTGGTTTTGTAAATTACGAGACCGTTAAAATTTTGTGTTGTATCTCTAGGTACCACCAGTCTACATGGCTCAAGTAACATCATTCCACTGTTTTGCTCCCAGCAAAGTTGCACATTTTGGGTATTTACTAAAAAACAAAACAAAAAATGCATAAAATCAGATTTTCTTTCAGATGTAGTAGTAGTAGTAGTGCTCTTACTGTATTTTTTTTGCTTGTAAAAATTCAGGGAGTGAATTTGGGGTTTTGGTTAGCTGCAAGCTATAAATATGTCAACCAGTGTGAAATGAATCTGTTTAGTTTAACTTTTTTAATGAAACTACTTGTACAAAAATATTAAATATTATAATAATAAGTTGTATCAATTTGAGTATGTCATAAAAAATTGTTTGCTTATAAATTTTGGTTGATCTCATATTAATGTATTTGCTGAACATTGCTCTTGGAGACGTCAAACTGTCATTTGAAACTAACAGCTCTGATGACATTGTCCTCAATGTCTCTTAAATGAACAGGTCGAGCAACATGGACAATCAGTCAGACAAGTTTTATTCCACTGCCACCTCACCCATGGGAAAATGCCAAGATTGTTTTCGAAGATGTTTAAATTATCGTAAGTGTTCATAGAGTCCTGGTCATAGCTGTGGCTTTTTTTTTTTTAGATGCAGCAAGCTTCCGGTTTCATACTGTAGTTACGCTCCTGAAGCGCTTTCTAAAGACAGCGTTATTGTCAAAGTACACAAAGCAGAAAGCATTGTAGACTCGTGTAACAGCATTTGCATACATCCAGAAAAAGCTCAACATGCTGTAGTTAGAAGAGTGTATAACACAGGCATTAGAGCATTATGTGACGTGGGGGCCTGCGGGCACATAATGGTGTATATATAGCCTGTCAGCCCGGGAAATCTATGGGGTAAGTCCAGCAGCTGCCACCCAAAACCATCAAGAAAGAACGCTTCGCATGGTGGTCCACTCAGCATTGGCTGTGGAGCGCGTAGTGGCAGCTCGACACCCTTGGTCGTTGTCACATTTCTCTTTGTACCTGCCATTTGTTCGGGGATCGCCAACACTTTTTTTTTGTACTCACCCCCACTACGATCTAACAAGACTTTTTTTTGGTTTCAAAATACTTTGTAGTCGGCATACACAGTATCTGGCCAAGTAATTCATTTGGATTTCACCTGCAAGTAAATGGCTAGAGTCATAAGGTTTCCACAGGATAATTATTAAGTACTACAAATTATCAAATCCTAACAGATAGTCCTTTTTATTTCAAAGCAAAATGATGAATGTTTGAAGACACCAGGGATTTTTGGACAAAGCTCTTAATTTCAGAAGTGTGGGTGAACTGTCAAACTCTGGTTGTGTTAAAACTCAACGAGAGTAAAGAATCAGTAGCCAGATAATTATATGCCCAAAGGCAACACTGAACATGAAAATTCAGTAAAACATCCTTCTTTGTTCTTCTTGGCCTGCCTGTGTGGAGTTTGCATGTTCTCCCTGTGTTTGCATTGTTTTTCTCCAGGTAGTACAGCTTATTCCCACATAACAAAAATCCCTCTCCACTTTTTGCATGTCTTCTGTTAGATCCAGGATGCAAGAAACCATGTGACTCAAGCGCTTCAGTTGCTGAGCAGCCATGATGAGAACTATGACTTCAAGACAGGGGCAGAAGTTAACAAGGTTTTCCGTCAATAACAACGTATCAATGTATCATGCATTATGTGGTGATACTAACCTCACTTTTCTGTTGTTGTTGTAGTTAATGGATGCTGTGATGCTCCAGCTAATACGCGCACGAAACCGCCTCACCACCCCAGCGTCAATGACACTGCCTGAATTGGCCACCAGTGGGCTGATGGTACAAACTATTTATTATCTCTCTCATGGTGTCCTCAAGCTTAATTGTAATTATGAATTGAGGCTGCTACTAATATTAACAATAATCATAATACATCCATCCATCCTCTTCTACTTATCCGGGGTCGGGTAGCAGCGGCAGTAGCCTAAGCAGGGAAATCCAGACTTGGGTTTCTCTAGCCACTTCGTCCAGCTCTTCCTTGGGGATCTTGAGGCGTTCCCATGCCAGCTGATAGATGTAGTCTCTCCAGTGTGTCCTGGTTCTTCTCAGTGGGATGTGCTGAAAACACCTTTCAAGGGAGGTGGCCAGGAGGAATCCTGACCAGATGCCTTAGCCATCTTATCTGAATTCTGGCTCCTCCCTCAGTGGTTCTACCCAGAGCGAGACAGAGAGCGACTCATTACGGCCACTTCCATATGCTCTTGTTCCTTGGGTCTCTACCGACAGCTCGTGGCTATAGATGAGGATAGGATTGTAGGTTGTCCGGTAAATTGAGAGATTGGCCATTTACCCAGCTCCTTGTTTACCACGACAGACCGATACAGAGTATGCATCACATAGGTGTACTCACCTATGAGAGACAAAATGAGTGGGGAAAAAAATCCAGAAAATCACATTGTCTGATTTTTAAAGAATTTGTTAGCAAATGATGGTGATCACTTACAAACAAGGAAGATTTCTGGCAGATTTCTCACAGACCTGTAACTCCCTCTTTAAGAGGCTTCTCTGTCCTCCACTCGTTACCTGTACTAATTGCACCTGTTTGAACTCGTTATCAGTATAAAAGACACCTGTCCACAACCTCAAACAGTCACACTCCAAACTCCACTATGCTCAAGTCTAAAGAGCTGTCAAAGGACACCAGAAACTAAATTGTAGACCTGCACCAGACTGTGAAGACTGAATATGCAATCGGTTTGCAGCTTGGTGTGAAGAAATCAACTGTGGGAGCAATTATTAGAAAATGGAAGCCATACAAGACCACTGATCTTCTCCCTCGATCTGGGCCTCCACTCAATATCTCACCCCGTGGGGTCAAAATGATCACAAGAACGGTGAACAAAAATCCCAGAACCACACTGTGGGACTTTGTGAATGACCTGCAGAAAGCTGGGACCAAAGGAACAAAGGCTACCATCAGTAACACACTATGCCGCCAGGGACTCAAATCCTGCAGTGCCAGAAGCGTCCCCCTGCTTAAGCCAGTACATGTCCAGGCCCGTCTAAAGTTTGGTAGAGAGCATTTGGATGGTCCAGAAGAGGATTGGGAGAATGTCATAGAGTCAGATGAACCCAAAATATAACTTTTTGGTAAAAACTCAACTTGTCGTGTTTGGAGGAGAAAGAATGCTGAGTTGCATCCAAAGAACATCAGACCTAATGTGAAGCACGGGGGTGGAAACATCATGCTTTGGGGCTGTTTTTCTGTAAAGGGACCAGGACGACTGATCTGTGTAAAGGGGCAGTACAACAAAAATGGGGCTTTGTCTTCACATTCATGTGATAGCAGATGGCACAGCGGCCATCTGCAGTGTCTCTTATATTGTCTTTATAATAACTTATTTTCCTCCTCAGTGCATATTATATATATTCTAATAATTTAAGTATAGTTGAAACCAGATGTTTACATACACTTTATATATAGACACAGTTATACTTGCGTATAATTGTTTGAGCAGATGAACTTGGCACCTTCAGGCATCTGGAAATTGCACCCAAGGAGGAACCAGACTTGTCCAGAGTTCTCTTACTGATATCTTGGCTGATTTCTTTTGACTTTTCCATGATGTTACAAAAGGAATCGGTGTGTTTCAGGTGGGCCGAGTTCAAATACATGCACTGGTGTGTGTCTAATTAACTCAAATATTGTCAATTAACCTATCAGAAGCTTCCAAAGACATGAGATCATCTGGGTTTTCACAAATTGTTAAAGGCATAGTGATCTTACTATATATAAACTTAAGACTTTGAAGAAGGTAATGAAAAATTGTCTGGGGGAAAAAAAATCCTTCTGGCATTTAGCAAATTGAAATTATTTTGGTAATCCTAATTGACTGAAAACAGAATGCCAAATATGTTTGCCTCTACAATGTGCAATTGTTTTCCATGAAGCACAAGATAAACAGCCCCTAACAAGATACCCTTTTCATCAGAAAATGTTCACTCCTCCCATGCCTGGTGATGTGATGGTGAATTTTTACATCAACTTAAGCAAACTGTGTCTCACAGTCTACCAGCTTCACGTGCTGCCGCCAAATACCACCAAGGTTTGAACACATGATGCATTTAATCACTCTACCACATGAAGTTGTGTAAACTATAATGTTGGTTGTTGTGCTTGTATGTTCTTGCCTCCTGATAGAATTTCAAGCCATCTGGAAGCTCTGTGCTGCACAATCCTGGGGCCATGTTGTAAGATGAAACCTATCAGTTTGTCTGTTGTATCTTGTAGCAAGTCATTCCATTCTGTCGTCATAGGCTGTTTCGTACTCCTTGAACGCTGGCATCTAGCGGTAACGGTACTTTTGCTCCGTTACTATGATCTAAATATCGGTCGCTTCTTTTATTTATCAATTATTATCAAGCGTGGATATTTCAGCTCACTTATTACTTGAGAAAACACAGACACACACACAAATTGCAAATGTTTTTTTCTTTTCGTGTGCCATTTACTCAGTACTTGATTATTTATTTATGTGTACTTTTTACTCTTACTCAAGTATTTTTTTGGAGGACTTCTTTTTGAGTAGTCACATTATTGTCAAGTAACCGTACTCTTACTTGAGTACAATATTTGGCTGCTCTACCCACCTCTGGAGCGGACATCCTCTATTGCTACTCTTAAGTTTAAGCAACATTTTTGCTCATCAGATCAGCCCGTGTCGTATTTGTTGCACTGGTCTGTTGTATTTTCGCCTTGAGGTGCTGCGGGTCGTGGCCCTGGTTGTGGTCCCAGCAGAACCGCGACGCACACGTAACATCGGCGACAAGAGCTGATCCGCTAGTACATTTTGTATTAATTAGGAAACGCGCCTTCAATTATCTAATTAGCTTACGGATGTTAATGGTAAATGTTAGGGAGCGATGTTAGGGATTATGTCACAACACAGAATGAACTAACTTCAAATTCACAAATGGCCAATAAAAACTGAAAAATATTATACTTAATATTTTCCTTGAGGATGCATTTGGGATTAGCCTTTGAATTTGGTAATAGTGAAAAATGAAGTGAAACAGACAATGATTTTAGTCAATTATTTTACAGAATGAGAGTGCATAAAGAGGATGATGCTGTTCATATGGCACAGTTTGAAGCAGGCAGGTGGAGATGGGCCTGGCTCAAGTTGGAGCCCAAAGCAAAAAAAGCAAAGAAATGAGGCAATTTTAATTTTAATCTTAAATTTGTATATGAACATGTACTTGAGCGGTGTAAATAAATGTTTTTCTGCGTAAAGGAAAAATATAATTTTTTCGGTCACCTTTTTCATCCCTTGGTGTTTGCATGTCTGTGCAATACTTCCAACCCCAATTCAATACCAATTCTGTAAATCCTCTGACTTGATTCACCTCCTGGCCAGTGGGAGGTGCTTTGTGTGTGATTCGCGTTATATGGACAGAAGCCAGGCAGAATTTGGCTGGCTTCTGAGGGAAATAAAAAACAAAACAAAAAAAAAAAAAAAGTTTCACATTTTATAAATGTATGCCGCCATCTAGAGGTTAGGAAAAAGCTGTACACTTTCATTCCAATATGCCACAGCCCCCTATAGGTTATGAAAAAGGTGTAGCCTACACGTTCGTTCCAATATGACATACTTTGTTTTAATCATATGGGTAGAAGCAAAATCATGCATTGTAAAAATGCATTATACATGGGTAGAAGGGTTTTCCAGAATTTTGAGGTCAACTTTGGGGGTGCGTATTATACATGGGTGCGCATTATACATGAGAAATTACGGTAATTTGTAATGTATTTATTGTGAATTAATCTTCTGTGTTGCTTCTTCCTCCCTCCACAGTGAACTCAACAACAACCGGTTTGAGGTGAGCCATGTCCACAAGGTGGAGTGTGTCGTCCCTTGGCTAAATGATACACTGGTGTTTTTCACCATCTCACTGCAGCTCTGTCAGCAGCTCAAAGACAAGGTGTGTGTCTCTTATTGTGAGCATTCGCTATTCAGTTTACGCCTAAAAAACATGATATACCTCACATAGCCGCTACTATGTTATACTGTACTTCACATACACTGCATATAAAACGTCCACACCCCTATTCAAATACCAGCTATTTGTGATGTAAAAAATGAGACCAAGACAAATCTAAATCATTTCCAAACTTTTTCGGTCATTAATGTGATCTATAACTTGTACAACTCAATTGGCAAAAAAAAAACATTTCAAGGGGGGAGTAAAAATAACTGATACAATGTGGTTGAACAAGTTTTCACACCCTCTTATAATTGGGAATATGGCTGTGTTCAGCATTTACCAATCTCATTGGAATTCATGTTAAATGGGAGTCAACACACACTATTTAAAGTGTCTTTGATCAACCCGAATGTTACTGATGTGCAATTACCTGTCAAGGCAGTGTCATCATCATATATCATAGCATCTATCCATTTCGTCACTTTAGCCAATCTTTTATTTTGGATCAGCCTGCGTCGTATTTGTTGCACTGGTCTTTTGTATTTTCGCGTTGAGATCCTGCGGGTCATGGCCCTGGTTGTGGTCCCAGCGGAAGCACACGTAACATCGCCGACGAGCTGATCCGCTAGTACATTTTGTATTAATTAGGAAACGCGCCTACAATTACCCAATTAGTTTACGGATGTTAATCTTAAATGTGTTAAGCGACGGAGTGATGATAGGTCTGGGAAATTCCCCGCGACACCTAATCTGGCCAACATTGAAGCTTAAATCCTGTAATCTGATGTAGGCATTCGGGACCAAGCCCAGCTCCTGTAAAACAACCCCAAGTTAGTGTTGCCATCAATATCATGCTGTAAAAGTGGATTCAGAATTTCATTATTTCCAAAGGTTTTGTGCTGACGGGTACAGTATTTGACCCTCAACTGATCTCCCGTTTCAAACTACAACAAAAAGAGCCCTAACCAAGATGTCACCAAACCTCATTGTGGGACAAAATGTTGTAAAAAGTTGACAAATGCCCAGGGAATCAGATGAACTTTATTTTGAATTTTTCTGCCAGTTGAATTGTTGGTAGCTACACTATATTGCCAAAAGTATTCGCTCACCTGCCTTGACTCACATGTGAATTGTGACATCCCATTCCTAATCCATAGGGTTCAATTTAACGTCAGTCCACCCTTTGCAGCTATACCAGCGTCAACTCTCCACAAGGTTTAGGAGTGTTTTTAATGGGAATTTCTGACCATTCTTCCTGAAACACATTTGTGAGGTCATACATTGATGCTGGACGAGAAGTCCTGGCTTTCAGTCCCCACTCTAATTCACCCCAAAGGTGTTCTATCGGGTTAAGGTCAGGACTCTGTGCAGGCCAGTTAAGTTCGTCCACACCAGTGTCGCGTATTTGGGTTAAATAAAAATGTAATTAATTTAGGGTCACTTTCGGTTTATCGTAATTTTAAATTGCAGCGTTATAAATCAAGCTATTTTATATATAAGAGGGGCACCACGTCGCTTTTTATGTGGATAAAATTTAGGGAAAACAACGAGAAACCTTTTTATCAGTCTCGTAATCTGAAGGTTGCTACACTTTAGGAAACTTTAAGAGTTCTAGACGTCCAGAGGTTTTTTTTTTTCCTCAACTCAAAAACACACAACAATGCAGGTAGTGAATTTTATGGAAAATCTTATGATCTAACTTGGGGAATCTTTAGGGAAAGAAGACAGAAAAACACAAAACAAACAAAGTACATACGAACATTGGCAAAGGAAACTGACTTGTGATGTGAGATTGGTAGAATGAGCGTGTAGTGAATGCATATAGCTAGGGATTGGTGATGCATGGCTCGGATGCAGCTGCTCGGCCATGGGAACCCATTCCATGAAGCTCTCTGTGCACTGTTCTTGAGCTAATCTGAAGGCAACATGAAGTTTGGAGGTCTGTGGCGACTGACTCGGCAGAAAGTCGGTTACCACTTCGCCAGTGGTATCCAAAGTGGTAATTTGTGTCCGAGTTGCTGTCATTCCCAAACCCTTCCACGCTCTAATCATAAAGCTGAGAGTCGACTGGGGAATATTTAGGAGTGAGTAAATTTCACAATTGGACTCGTGCACAGGTGACATTCTATCGCAGTTCCACACTGGAATTCACTGAGCTCATGAGACTGACCAATTATTTCACAAATGTTTGTAAAAACAAGTCTGCATGCCCGGGTGCTTGATTTTTTATACACCTGTGGCCATGATTGGAACACCCGATTCCGATTATTTGAATGGGTGAGCGAATACCTTTGGCAATATAGTGTATGTAGTGAGCCTATACAACATGAGTTTCAATATGATGTGTTTAATTTATGGACAAACCGAGAGGTGTGACTAACAGATTGTCCTCCTGTACCTGCAGATATCTGTCTTCTCCAGTTTCTGGAACTACAGACCTTTCTAATCAGTCAACATCAGACCCAAACAAACCACAAGTGTGAAGGACATGCTCTTATTTATTTGTAGATATTCATAAGCCAGTCAGTGTTGCATGGTCGTCAGAAGGCGCCAGTTAGAAGCGGCAGACGGGTTTGCCAGTTCCCTGTCGGGCTTTGCAGCGGGTCGACATTCCTCTGATGTGTTTTGCATTTCACAATACTGACTAATACCTCTCCATGAATGTATGGTTAATTTTTTTTTTGTTTGAAAGCTATTTTTTTTTTTTTTTTATGTTCAAGCAATGTTTCGTCTATTTATCATCTTTGGTGGTGAATGCTAATCTCTGGACTCAGGTGAAAATAACGGAAAGGGAAATGCATAGTGGAAAGGGAAATATATTATGGAGTTATTTTAATTTCCATTGGCAGACATGAGTTTAAAGGTTAATGTATTCCCTCGCTTGTAGCGGTTGCAAAATTTGGGACATTTTCAAAATGGCTAACTTTCCATGAGAATTATAGGAATTTTACAGCAATTCATGGGTACAAACTGGACCAAAAACGAAACAATTTGCAAATTGGCAGGTTAGTCTATTACAGGAAACCCATACACATATTTTGAAGCTTAATCTCGGTTAAATTTTTTTACACAGTACTCATTTTAGTTTGCTGCATGTCTTTTGACAAAATCAAAAATGTTCTGGTATTTTGCATCAATCACCCCCAGATTTCACTTCATTCTCCTGAATTGCCATCGGACTAACCAACAGGATGTTTCCAAACTTTCTCAGCTACACCATGGAAAGTTGTAAATCTTATGTTTTATTTTCATTTGTACGAAGTTGCGCATCTCTTGCTATTATCTGTGTGTAACCTGAGACTCTTGGAACACTTGGTGTGTTCTGTTCTATAATGCTAAGGGGTAGCTAAAGTCCTCTTTCCGTGTTTTCCCTGGATTAATTAAGTTGCACTTTTTGCTGTGGGTCCCTGTGCTTTGGCAGCAATCAATGTCCAGCTTAATATTTACATTTAGACTAAAGTGTGCACTAAAATGGAATAATGGTTCATGAGTCATGCGGCCATTAATCGGGTCGGCATGCACCACCAATGCAGTATATTGTGCAAAACGCATAGAAAGAATCTTTAGAACCTTTTTAAATGCTTTGTTTAAGAGTAACGCATATCTGTACGGATTCACTGGTGTATCCGTTTTAATCGCTTTAAAAAAACGTGGTTAGTGGTGAAAGTCTTTTGAAAGTTGTGTGTGAATACAAACGCTAACATAGCATTAATATCAATGTATGCCTTTTTTGTTGTTGTTGTTAATTGCCTGATTGGGTGTAATTCATCACATTCCATTTGTTCAAATAAGCTAATCAATCATGCATATATGTATTTAAATGTTTTGCACGTTGATTCCTTTTGAACCCGAACACTAATAGCCTGTTGTCTCAGCTGCCATTTGGACATATCACTTCAGGGAGGTCATGGGGGTCATTGATCAAATACTTTTAAATGGTTTCTCAAGTCCCATCCATCCCATCAAAGAACCCGACAGTAGATCTTTACAGTTCCACTTTTGTTCAACCTGCAGTTTGAAAATGGTCTCTGAGATAATGGCTTTTCATGAATAACACCATTCCAGTAAGTGTTAGTTTACTTAGAAATGTATAAAAATGAGGACATTTTGTGACTGTACAATAAAAAAATGAGCAAATTGTCTATGTCTCATGACCAAACCAAATCTATGATCACTACTATTTTGGAGTAAATCCCTTGGAACTATGACTGATGCTACAATTTACAACTGTCCAGGAGGCCTAAAACGTTACAGGTGACCACATCACCTAAATGCCTTGGGAAAAATGTATTTCGTAATTCTTCCCTTTTTATCGCAATGTCTTTAAGGCTAATGCAAAAGGGAGTTGTCGCTGCGACACGTGCCAACTGGTCGGTCGAGACATCCCTTCCTGCATGCACAGTCCGAGCTTCTTCCCCCACAGGCCTACAAGGTATCTGTACCTTGAGGAAAAACTAAAGATCGTACTTGTTTCCTCCCCCGCTCAGGACATAAAAACTCAGCAGTCGCCCGGCTCCTGTTCAGGGGCAGAGAGTGGAGACAGCCCAGCGCTCACCCCCTCTCAGGTTTCAGCCTCTGTCACCAAGGCCCCAGGGATAGGGTTCACTTCTCCTGGGCGCCGTTGATAGCAGGACGAGGACCACCCCCTCCAGCTCACTCCTTCACAGGCGCCTCCACTATTAAACTTACCTCATCTGGGAGGATGGAGGGCGTTGCAGCAGCAGACTTGAGCGCTAGGCATCCCCTCTGTCTCCTCATTTGGGTCCCCCTTTTCACAGACCATAATGAATGTGTTGCCTGCATGTAGCGCACTTTTGTGACGCCGGCACAGGACACTAACGCGCACGATGCCCCTGGACACCACACTTCCTACACGTGCCGGTCGTAAATAACTCGGAAGTACTCCGGGTACTCCTTCACAAGCCTCGTCCCGTCTGCGATGTCCGTCCCCGGCCTTATTCTCCTCCTCACCTCTGAGACCGCTGAGACCCCCCCCCCCCCAGGCCTGGAGTTTCTCCAGGATATCGCGATCCTCCAAGCAAGCTGGCAGGCCCAAAAAAGAGACGACCAGCTCATCCTTAGCAATTGCGCTGCCGTGAACCCTGGTCTTCCCAATGCGGAATCCATCCAACAGTCTTTCCTTGGCGTGAACAGAATTACCAGTCATTTCACATTTGTCTTTTGTAATTACTCTGCATGCTTTAATGCTCCCACGTACTCCAGCTGTTCCCTTAATGAACATCATTGGCATAAGTTCAAGAACCAAAGTCAAATCTGTCTCATACCTTGTCGTCTGTACGCTCTTATTCCGTATACTACTGCAATCCGTCAAACCTTTTCCTCGCCCCAGATCCATGCCGTTGTCCTGCCTCTTGTCCTTTAGCCTGTCCTGATCAGCAACAAATTTGTCCTGAAGGGGAGAGAACAAAAAAACACTCCTCCACAGCGGGAAAGCTGGGAGGAGGCAAAAGTCGCAAACAAAAAGGGATCAGAAACAAAAAAACAACAACATGGACGACTGCTTTATAGGATACCTCATGCCTGAAATGGAGAAGCATTTTGTGATTCTTAGCTTCAGAGATCGAACGAGATCTGGCGTTTTCATGGTAGTCTGGGCTCGAGCAAAAGGGCAACCTCATGCCTATAATGGAAAATATGCATTTTGTGACTCTTCACTTTTTATCACAGCCCCCTCTGTCAGTCAGGCAAATATAAAATAGCTTGCCTACGCACAAAAACGTGGCGTCCGTTCTTTTTCACGGCAAAGTTCAGATGTACCAAGAGTGAAATGACCGTGGAAATGTGCGGTGCGTCACGGCAACTTCATGGTTGGCGGACGCACATTTCTGCAGCTGTTGGCTTCACTTTGGGGTCACTTCGCGGTGATGATGGGAAACCGTTATAATAAATCTGCATATCAGAGACACAAACAATTTGCATTGATGACTTAAGTAATGCTCGGCAACATTTGATTTCAGCAATGTAAACGAGGCAAGGACTCAGAATTCACTTGTTAACCAGTGTATTTAATGAATCACTTTTTGTTTTGTTTTTTGTTTTTGAAGACCCCTATTAATTGATGAAGGCAATCATTTATGCCGCCTATAGCCCTCACAATCTCGTGACACCAGCACCGCATGGGTGAGGACACAACCAGTCGGGCGGACGCTGGGGATGGCGGAGGAGATGCCAGGAACGTGGGACAAATCCTCCGCGTCAGTGACACCAGTGACGCCAGCACTGTAAAAAATAATCATTTGAGTTTAATTTGAACATTTACATTGGTTACATATGATTAAAATCTGTTAGTTATTATTTTTTAAGGAGAAGAGTTCATTTAAATATGATTTGCTTCTTTAAATGTGGAGAGGGAGGGGTCGCTCTTCCAACATGTGCGCTCATTTCCATGTTGATTGGAATCATGCGTACGCACAGATTCATACATCTGGGGCCTCATGTAGAAAGACTTGCGTGGATTTCCTACTGAAACATGGCGTACGCTCAAATCCAGAAAAAAGTCGTGCGCGCAAAAATATCCAGATGTATGGATCTGTGCGTACACGTGAATCCAAGCACATTTCCTTCGTACATTCCCATCAACGTGGAAATGAGCGCACATGTTGGAGTAGCTGACGTCTCGCTGTCCGCGCCCACATTTAAATATTCAAATCATAATCATTATTTGGACAGCTCTACTGTGTGCATTAAGAGGAGTGAAACAAAACAGAAAAAGAGAGAATTGTAGAGAAGATAAGAAAATGAAGAGGAAAGGAACATAGGATTAGCAGATAAATGGAACAGAAAAGTAGAAGTGGATTTAAGAAAAGCAGGAGGAGGACAGCATCTCATATGAATGCATGATTGCCTCATATTACATATATGCAAATTTATGGATAATTAGTTTTGAAATCAAAAGCCAGTAAAAACTGTTCAACTACAGTATGAATCAATTTCATTTTAAAAGTCGTGTTGGTAAAAAAAAAAAAAAAAAAAAAAAGTTTGCATTATCTCAATATTTTTAAAAGTGAACCTAATTTGGAATTTTGGTATTTTAGCAAGAAACACAAAGTCGATGCACACTCTCGCGGGCCACATAAAATGAAGTGGCGGGCCGGATCTGGCCCCCGGGCCACCAGTTTGTCACCTGTGGTTTACATGAAATCTAACCGGGTGCGGGATTATCCTTAACGTTTTGCCCTTTGTTCTGTCTCTAAACTGTTGGTATCCTGATATGTTTGTATAAAAGCTTTAAAGCCGACACCGCTACAGTGTCTAAAGTATTGTTGTTGCTTCCCCCCCCCCCCCCCATCTTCGAGGCACCATCTTATTTCATGCGGAAGGTACTGTACTGCACAACCGGCCAGCTGAAAACACATTTAAGACAAACTTCACAGGAGTTGAGGGCATCACAAAAGTGCTGTTAATGAGCATCACAAGTGTAACTTGTTTAAAAAGCATAAATGCTGTAGTTCAAGTTAATGCTGTAGTTCTGCCTTTATATTTCAGAGTTTGATTTCTGCAATTTCACCAGTATCACCGGTTTAGCTTGTTTAAAATAGGTATAGCCTAACTGTAGTTCAAGTGAATTCTGCCTTTTTATTTAAGTATTTTGTCCGTTTTATTATATTTGATTCAAGAAGCTTGCCTTTTTCAACTACAAAAAGGAAGTCTGCCTTTTTATTTACTTCATAAAAAGTGTGCCTTTTTATTTCGTATTTGTTATGTACACACACACGTGAACTATTTTCATGTTTTCAACAGTGCATATAGGCTTTTGTATTACTGGGCTATTTCTTTGTGAAATAAATTTGAGTACAAACCTCATCTTCTGTGTGCTTAGTATGTACATTGCAACATTTTGAGACTCGGATTGCAATTCATTGGTCGAGAAACAAATTCACTGTCATAGTCTGGGACCCCCTGAAATAGCCTTGGTCACCCCAAAGATAAAACTTTCGAACGCAATCCACGCGCGCTGTTTTGAAAGTGTGTTGCAGTTCTTCTCCACGTCGGGGGTGTCGCCACAGCTGGTATTGGATAGGACACCACAGAGTGGAGTTTCCTCTGCATTTCCTTTTTTTTTGCCATTTCCGGTAGCCGTTTTTTTAACTTTCCTTTCAGTAACAAGGAACAAAGCAACAACAATGGCGACCGCGACAGAACAAATGGACCTAGGTGACCAGATGATACGTTTAATTATGCTGCAAAATCGATCGCGAAGGCGGCGACATAGATTGTATGTAGAACCGCAGGTGCACACTGGTACGTCATCACAGCATTTGACTAAAACGGACCAATCACGAGAGATTCCTCACCCGTCGGCATCCCGCCACCACCTGCCTATTTATATGCAGCTAGGAAGAAGGTGTTTGTTCTCCCCCCTCCCCCCTCACCGCAGGACTTGCTAACAGCAACTTCTTCAGCGACAGTTTTTGTTGTACTGTCTCACAAGGTAAGTCAGCGTTTCCCCGAACCACTTTTTGTACTTTCGTCTTGCCTGAATGTCCGCGGGAAGGTGCCTTTTAATGAAATACAAACGCGGAGTGTCTGTGAGGTCCCTCAGATGCAACTCATGCTAACGTCGCTGTCACTTAGCCGGCTGCTAAGCTCAATATTAAAAGTTTTCTTTACTATACTAATATTTTGTCAGTTTCATACATAGCTGTTAGCGTACTTTTTGATTCGTGGAATGCTATATTAACAGTTTATTTTATGTAATTTCTATATGTCTGGTTTGCAAAGAATAACAATGCAAACAAAACAGTCTGTTTCCCCTGAAGTTATTTGGGTGATGTTACATTCTCAGGGCATTGAAGTGGACCCCAATTCCAATGAAGTTGGGACGTTGTCCATCCAGTTTCTGGTCACGGGAGTACTGAAGCCTATCCCAGCGTTGTGTGAAACATAAATAAAAACAGAATACAAGGATTTGCAAATCATCTTTAACCAATATTTAATTGAATACACTACAAAGATGAGATATTTAATGTTCAGGTGGCAAAAAAGACTGAGAAAGTTGAGGAATGCTCATCAAACACCTGTTTGGGACATCCCACAGGGGTACAGGCTAATTGGTGGGTGCCATGATTGGGTATAAAAGGAGCTTCCCTGGATTGCTCATTCATTCACAAGCAAAGCTGGGGCGAGGTTCACCTCTTTCTGAACAAGTGCGTGAGAAAATAGACAAATAGTTTAAGGACAATGTTCCTCAACGTACAATTGCAAGGAATTTATGGATTTCATCATCTACGGTCCATAATATCATCAAAAGGTTCAGAGAATCTGGAAAATACAATAAGGCAAAATAAACAAATGATTTACATATAAACATTTACACTGCTCAAGTACATGTACAAATTTAAGATTATAATTCAATTTGCCTGATTTCTTTGCTTTTTTTTTGTTTTGGCCTCCGACTCAAGCCAGGCCCATCGCCACATGCACCTGATGCCTCCTTCAAACTGTGCCACATGAATAGCATCCTCCTCTTTACACACTCTCATTCTGATAAAGAATTGACTAAAATCATTCTGTTTAACTTCATTTTTCACTATTCCCACCTTCAAAGGCTAATCCCAAATGCAGGAAAATATTAAGTATAATAGGTTTTTGTTGGCCATTTGTGAATTTGAAGTTTGTTCATTCGGTGTTGTGACATGATCCCGAACATCGCTGCGTTGCTTAATACATTGAACATTCACATCTGTAAACTGATTAGATAATTGTAGGAGTGTTTTCCTAATTTGAGACCATGGTCCTCAGTCGGAAAAGCGTGGCATGCCATCTCCTGGTCGGGGATGAGATCCTGCCCCAAGTGGAGGAATTCAAGTATCTTGGGGTCTTGTTCACGAGTGAGGGAAGAATGGAACGGGAGATCGACAGGCGGATCGGTGCAGCGTCTGCAGTGATGCGGACTTTGTATCGGTCCGTTGTGGTAAAGAAAGAGCTAAGACGAAAGGCGAAGCTCTCAATTCACCGGTCGATCTTCGTTCCTACCCTCACCTATGGTCATGAGCTGTGGGTCGTGACCGAAAGAACAAGATCCCGGATACAAGCGGCCGAAATGAGTTTCCTCCGCAGGGTGTCCGGGCTCTCCCTTAGAGATAGGGTGAGAAGCTCTGTCATACGGAAGGATCTCAGAGTAGAGCCGCTGCTCCTCCGCATTGAGAGGACCCAGATGAGGTGGCTGGGGCATCTGATTCGGATGCCTCCCGGACGCCTCCCTGGTGAGGTGTTCCGGGCATGTCCCACCGGGAGGAGACCCCGGGGACGACCCAGGACACGCTGGAGAGACTACATCCTTCGGCTGGCCTGGGAACGCCTCGGGATCCCCCCGGAAGAGCTGGATGAAGTGGCTGGGAGAGGGAAGCTGCAGAAGCTACTGCCCCCGCGACCCGACCCGGATAAGCGGTAGAGAATGGATGGATGGATGGATGGATGGTTTCCTAATTAATACAAGGTGTACTAGCGGATGAGCTCTTGTCACTGATGTTGCGTGTGCTTCGCGGTTCTGCTGGGACCACAACCAGGGCCACGACCCGCAGCACCTCAATGCAAAAATACAAAAGACCAGTGCAACAAATACAACACTGGCTACTCTGATGAGCAAAAATGTTGCTTAAACGTAAGAGTAGCAATCGAGGATACCCGCTCCAGAGATCGGTAGAGTAGCCAAATATTGTACTCAAGTAAGAGTACTGTTACTTGACAATAATGTGACTCAAGTAAAACTAAAAAGTAGTCCTTCAAAAAATTACTCGAGTTAGAGTAAAAAGTACACAGGGAAATAATTACTCAAGTAGAGTAAATATTGAGTATCTTGATTCTTTTTTTTTTTTGTTTGTTTTTTTAACCACAGCATGAACATCACTAAAATAAAAATGACCAAATAAAATGTGAATGTGCAAACTCTGATTATTACTGTGTGTGTGTGTGTGTATACAGCCAAAACTACAGCTGCAATTTACTGCAAGGTGTTTTCTCAAGTTATAAGTGGGCTGAAATATCCACATTTGGGAAGACAGTGCCAGACAAATACTACAATACATAAAAGCTGTTGTTTTTGTTCGTCTAAATGTATACACGAGTAGCGTGCCGTTGCTTTCATGGTACAGACCACCTTCCCAACATGGTGGGCATGTAGGCACGACGATCAGCCGGGCTGACTCATCTAGTGTTAATACCCATGCCCGGGAGGCCCAATAGAAGACGTGTGATGTCATGTGACTTTCTAGTGTCATTTGATTGGTGAATTGGACTTAAATGTTACTAGTGCTTAAATTGGATTGGAGCAAACTGCGCCCAAAGCGGAGGTCGGAGTCCTTGTAACTCGCACTAAATAGTTGATAGATAAGCAATAATTGACAAATAAAAGTAGCGAGCGACATTTAGATCATTGTAATGGAGTAAAAGTACCGTTACTTCTTAACAGCAGAAGCGGCGGAAGTGTTTTTTTTTCCTGGTCACATCAACTCCTGTGACTTATCCAAAGTAGGTACCGAGCGCACAGGCGGAACCTCAGGCCAATGCGCTCGCATATTAGTCCGCCGCAGAGTAATAATCGCAATTATATCTGTGTCTGGAATGGCTCTAGCTGCCAGCGTTCAAGGAGTACGAAACAGCCTATGACTCCAGCGATGGCGATGTGGTAATGCTGATACAATGACAATTGTGCAACTGATGCAGAGTCCTATAGCAATTTAGAGCAGTTTGAAATCACTAATAGACTGATAATCTGGTACAGTGACAATTGTGCAAATGATGCAGAGTTTTCAAGAAATGTCAACAGTTTAAAGTGACTAGTAGTCCGATAATGTGGAACAGTGACAATTGTGTAAATGGTGTACATAGTTCTCAAGCACATGAGTGGCCAGTATTGGTCAACAACAAATATTCAAATAGTGCAGAGTGACGAGACAAGTTAATGGCAAGATGGAAGAAGGTGTTGGACTGTCTGCTAGTTCTAGTTTGCATCGATTGATAGCGCCTACAGTCCTGACTGTCTGTTGCAGATGGAGTTTGTGCTTTTTTTGTGGCAGCACCAGATGTACTTCCTGCGACTTCTGAGGAAGCATGGCCTGCCACAAGCACTGTTCAGGCAGTTCTATACAGCAATCATCGATTCACTCCTGTGTTCATCCATCAAAGTCTGGTTTGGTGGTGCCAAAAAAAAGGACAAACTCCGACTGCCGCAAAGATTGTCGGTACCCTCCTACCCGCCCTTGAGGACTTGCACGCTGCCAGAACTAAGACAAGAGCATGCAAAATCCCCTTGGACACTCCACATCCTGGTCACCACCTCTTCCAGCTTCTCCCCTCAGGTAGACTCTATCGATCAAAGCAAACTAAAACCAGCTGACATTCCAACAGCTTCTTTCCTCTTGCCATTTAATTGCTAGGGGGTAAACACACTATGGAGAGAGTGTGTTTTTATGTCTCAAGTATTTATTGTCAAAATGTGTGTCTATTGTCATACTAGAGTGGCTCCAATTCCCGGAGACAAATTCCTTGTGTGTTTTTGACATACTTGGCAAATAAAGAGGATTCTAAAGGAGGATTCTGAAAGGACAGATCCTTGGGTGGCCCCGGTGCTGATGGTGCGGGTCGATGAGGTGGTGTTCTCCAGCCTCACCTGCTGTGTCCTGCCCATCAGGAAGCTGTAAATCCACTGGCAGATGGCAGGCGAGACGCTGAGCTGGAGATGTTCGGAGGAAAGGAGTTCGGGGATAATGGTCTTGAATGCAGAGCTGAAGTCCACGAACAGGGTCCTCGCGTAGGTCCCTGCGCCATCGAGGCGTTCTAGGATGAAGTGCAGTCCCATTTGACTGCGTCATCCACAGACCTGTTTGCTCGGTAGACAAACTGCAGGAGGTCCAGCAGGGGTCCTGTGACGCTCTTGAAGTGATTGGGGAGTGGGGTTTCTTAACGTACATCCGCACAGCCTAGCTTGCTCCCGTTACACGTACTTATGAGGTGACACTGGATAGATATGCTGAAGACTAATCACGACATTCAAATAAGTATGTGGACGCCGACAACGCATTTAAAAGAGGTTGGGCTGCACAGACGGCTTTGTCCAATCAAGTCGTCTCTCTCGTCCTATCAGCGATGAGTCTTAGCCCCCACCACTACCTACCTTTTCCGGTAACTTAATTTCATTTTGTTTTATTTTCTGTTGTGATTTTTGAGTTGATGTTGTTTAGTTATTTACTGTTGTGTTTTGAACTTCAGGGCCACCGTACGAATAACTTCCATCCATTTTCAACACCGCTTATCCTGGTTAGGGTCACGGGGCACTGGAGCCTATCCCAGCTGACTTCGGGCAAAAGGCGGACTACACCCTGAACTGGTAGCCAGTCAGTCGCAGGGCACCTATAGACATGGACAACCATTCACACCATCACTCAGTGGGAGCTGAACCCACGCTGCCTGCACCAAAGTCAGGCGAGTGTACCGCTACACCACAGATGTCAAACTCAAGGCCCGGGGGCCAGTTCCGGGCCACCACATGATTTTATGTTGACCCCAGAGGCAAAAAACATGTCAACTTCCATGAATCTTGTTAAAATCTGTACCAAAATTTCAAATCGTCATATATCATAAATGATAATGTTGAGATTTTAAGCATTTTTGTGTTACCAAACATTCATAATAGTTGAAAAACCCATTACCCTTGATTTCTGATTCCAAAACTAGTTCATACACTTCGTGTGTAAATACAATGAGGCGATTAAAGGTTTTTATGGTTTCACAGTCATAACTGCCCTCTGAGGGAAACCGTAACTACAATGTGACCCGCGACCAAAATTAGTTTGACCCCCTGCCCTACACCATCAGCGACTAAAAATAACTTGTGCTAGCATACTCTTGTTGCACTGCTAGTCAAGATTAGTGATCTCTGTGTGTTTTACTCTCTTAAATGGAGTTCTTGAAATTAGTCTAGAAAAATTGCACCGCATAAAGGTGTGTGTGTGTGTATCAAATGTATACAAATAATTAACCACAACATTACGTAAACCTGTGTAACCGGCCACCACACTCTGATGAGCTAACAATGAGACCTTTACATAATTTTAATGTGACAAAAAATGGACTCCAACTACAATAATAAACAATGCTTTACATATAGCCCACTGTACAGTAATTATATTAATTGTTTCAGGAACCTGTTTCTGTCTACTGTACTGTTTATTGTTGTAATTGTAGTTTGCAATGATGTAGAAGTACTCGGATGCATACTGAAGCAGCGCAATAAAGCCTACCCATTCCAAAGGTTACTCACTGACATTTGTTATCACTCTGGGTGGGAACAAGGAAGCTGCTGCAATTTCGACATTTTTCACAGCAGTATTCTATCCAGTGCGTGTGTATTACCATACATAATGCTGTATTTAAAGATATTGTACTTTTGTCCAGTCAGTTCTCACACAAACAACCAGTAGTGAGTGCATATGTTGAGTATTTCAGCGACTTGTACAGTGTAGCCTTTGGAGCAGTAGACAGCAACCTAAGAATGACTATTTTTGTAATAAATAGTTTTTTAATAGATCGATGGATGGATAGATTTGTTAGCTTTGGTAGCTTCAGAAGAAAATAATTAAAACCTCTGCACATGACTCTGTGTTTGTAATAATGATTGAAATTAAAATAATATATATTTAAATAGTTTATTCATCTGCAAGGCATATTTAGTACTATATGATATATCAGTACTTATTATATAATGCATCAGTACTGATTACTTATTAGTGAATATTTGCTGCGTATGCCCCATTTGTCATTTATTTCAAGCCTAATTATCACTGTCGTAAAATTTAAAGAAGGAAATGCATATGGATTTTAAAATGCTGGTTTGAACTTCGAAAGAAGTCAAGGTGCGCCTGCTGCATGTTAAACACTAACACTGTAGTTGTACAGTTGGGATCAACCTTAAAATTCATAAATACAGTGGGTACGGAAAGTTTTCAGATCCCCTTACATTTTTCTCTTTATGTTGCAGCCATTTGCTAAAATCATTTATTTTTTTTCCACAATGTACACACAGCACCCCATATTGACAGAAAAAAAAACATAATTGTTTAAATCTTTGCAGATTTATTAAAAAAGAAAAAATGAAATATCACACAGCCATAAATAAGTATTCAGACCCTTTGCTGTGACATCTATTTAACTCGGGTGTTGTCCATTTCTTCTGATCATCCTTGAGATGGTTCTACACCTTCATTGGAGTCCAGCTGTGTTTGATTATACTGATTGGACTTGATTAGGAAAGCCACACCCCTGTCTATATAAGACCTTACAACTCACAGTGCATGTCAGTGCAAATGAGAATCATGAGGTCAAAGGAGCTGCCTGAAGAGCTCAGAGACAGAATTGTAGCAAGGCACAGATCTGAGCAAGGGTACAAAAAAAATCTGCTGAACTTAAGGTTCCTAAGAGCACAGTGGCCTCCATAACCCTTAAGACGTTTGGGACGACCAGAACCCTTCCTAGAGCTGGGCGTCCAACCAAACTGAACAATCGGGGGAGAAGAGTCTATGTGAGAGAGGTAAAGAAGAACCCAAAGATCACTGTGGCTGAGCTCCAGAGATGCAGTCGGGACATGGGAGAAAGTTCTAGAAGGTCAACCATCACTGCAACCCTCCACCAGTCGGGGCTTTATGGCAGAGTAGCTCGATGGAAGCCTCTCCTCAGTGCAAGACAAATGAAAGTCCGCAAGGAGTTTGTTTATAAAAAACAAACACCTGAAGGACTCCAAGATGGTGAGAAATATGATTCTCTGGTCTGATGAGACCAAGCTTGAAATTGTTGGCCTTCATTCTAAGTAGCATGTGTGGAGAAAACCAGGCACTGCTCATCACCTGTCCAATACAATCCCAACAGTGGAGCATGGTGGTGGCAGCATCATGTTGTGGAGGTGTTTTTCAGCTGCAGGGATAGGACGATTGGTTGCAATTGAAGGAAAGATGAATGCGGCCAAGTACAGGGATATCCTGGACGAAAACCTTCTCCAGAGTGCTCAGAACCTCACTGGGCCGAAGATTCACCTTAAAAAAATACAATGACCCTAAGCACAAAGCTAAAATACCGAAAGAGTGGCTTCAGAACAACGCCGTGACTGTTTTTGAATAGCCCAGCCAGACCCCTGATTTAAACCCAATTGAGCATCTCTGTAAAGACCTGAAAATGGCTGCCCAGCAAAGTTCGCCATCCAACCTGACAGAACTGGAGAGGATCTGCAAGGAGGAATGGTAGATGATCCCCAAATCCAGGTGTGAGAAACTTGTTCAATCATTCCCAAAAAGACTCATGGCTGTATTAGCTCAAAAGGGTCCTTCTACAAACTACTGAGCAAAGGGTCTGAATACTTATGGTTGTGTGATATGACAGTTTTTCTTTTTTTAATAAATCTGCAAAAATATCAATTATTTTTTCTGTCAATATGCGGTGCTGTGTGTACATTGTGGAAAAAATGAACAAATGATTTTAGCAAATGGCTGCAATACAAAAAAAAAAAAAGTGAAAAATTTAAGGGGGTCTGAATACTTTCCGTAACCACTGTATCACCTTTTAATTTTAAAATCTTCAAAGACACGGCAAAAATATTTCCTCACACGAAAGACGGTCAAGAAAGTGTGACTTCACTTGTATGTCTGTAAAATAAATCAAATCAAAGACAAAATTTTATTTAGGTGCAATTTAGCACGTCATGCAAACTCCATACAGGTGAGGCCGGATTTGAAACCGGGTCCTCAGACTTGTGAGGCAAACTAGTCATCCACCATGCTGTATTGGTTACTAGAGTCAGATGGAGCATGCAAATCTAAAAATTGTGAGCGTCAATATTTTAGATTGTTTAAGGGAGTGAGATCCAAGGAAGAGGGGCTTCAAGGCTGAAAGCTTGGTGGTAACTCGCAATCATACTAAATTCATGTTTCCAAGGTACTGTAAATACATGTTTATTGAAAATAGAAATCATTCATGATCATTATAACTACAATTGTACATGAATATCCAGCTTTCCAGTTTCTTGATTCAACACAGATGTTGTAATCCAAACAAAACTCAATGAGCTAAGTTGAAGAAAGCACATGCAGGCGCTCCTTGGGCCAGCATTTAATGCACAAGAGTCTCTGCAAGTGAAACAAATATGAAATCGCATCAGGGACTTGGAAAAGTTGTTGACACATGACTTTTGCACCAGAGTGTATCTGATTTCTATTGTAAGGAAGTACATATCAGGTTTCCATTATTTGAACTGGTGTGTTCTTTCAGTCAGTAACGAACTAAGGTTAATAATTAGCTACTGATAATACTTTGTGGTTTGTGATCTAGAAAGCGCTTGGAGCATTTAGCTTTACATTTGAGATCCATTAAAATATGGGGGAAACTACTCAAAAATACACTGGTGGGAATAGCAAAAATAAATTTTAAAAAAAGGATTGGTTAATAGATTGGAATATTGCCTTTACTACAAGGATGGAATCTTTTTTTTTTTTTTTTAATCCATACTGTATTGTGTAATAAATTAGTGAAGCTAATGTATTTGGTATCAATGAGAGTTACTGGACATATTAATGAATCTGAACTTGATGCAAAGTGTGCTGCTGGCCACAGTAACAGGGACAACAACACAAAATAAAAATAACACATTATTAACATTCATTTTATCAGAATACATATTTGAGGGATGAGATATTGTTCATCTTAATCAATTATGGGGCAATGAGTATTGTACAGTATCGAGCCTTCCATAATGTTTGTAAGCAATAGGCACCGGTGTATTTCCGGGTGGCGGAAAGTGATTGATTACCGGACTTGAACTGAAAACGATAAAAAGTTGCGGTGGGGTTGCGTGACCAGCTATACCAATACCGATACAGAACACTGACTAGTAGTTTTGATACATCAAATTTCAATTCAAACAATATGTACAGTGATTGTGAACAAAACTTTTCTTTCTGATGCACATGGCGCTTTGACACGCCAGCAAATCAACTACTGGCGAGGAGGGCTGACTTAATGTCAGAATTTGTTTGTAATAAGCCTGGTATCGCCCATCAATACTCGACCATCCATATTATTAACATTATTGTAAATTATATATACAAACACAAAATATTACTCCAGTTTATTTTTTTTTTTACTATAGTCATGTTCTGATTTATAATACAAGATAATTGATTGATAATGCAGTCATGGTAAAGACCTCACCACTGGTCTTCCATTATGTAGGGGAGGTCTCTGTTGCTGTGGGAGGCATCTCCGCATCATAGCACTCCACCGAAGAGGCACAAGTCTGAAAAGTTGGCTCATTTGGCGTCAAGGTTGCCATGGCAACGACCACCGGGCCCACAGTCTGATCCGCAGAAGACCTCTGCGCGCCTCCCTGCCGGCTGCCGGGTGCCGCGCCTCCGTTCCTGCGCAACGAATTCCTGATGCCGCTGGACACGCGGTTGGACAGGCGCCGGACCGCCCCGCCGATGCCACCCAGAGCGCCCTTGTCCTTCTTCACCAGGCCCACGTCATCCTCAAGTTCCACGGAGAGCACCTCGATATTGCCGGAGTACCAAAACACCCACCACACGAGGCTGAGGAAGATGACAATGGCACCGGCGTAGATGAGCAGGTCGTAGAAAAATACGTTGACGAACACCCCGATGAGAAGGACGAGCAGTCCTACGATGTCGAAGGCCACGGCGAGCCAGAAACAACAGACACAGCGACCCAGACCCCGGTACGCTGGTTCCATGTCAGCGTGCAGTGTCATGTGTCAGTAGGGCGGCTGTAAGGTGAGATCGGTGAGAGGCAGCGGGGGAGGGTGTGGGCTCAATGGAGGAGGGGTCCAAAGGACACTACCTGCAAAGTGCTTTTTGTTTTTAGAGCCTGCTACGTCTGTCATAAAAGTATTGCTTTGTCACTGGTTGTGAGGAGTAACGAAGTACAAATGCTTCATCACTGTCCGAAATAGATTCAGGTTTCATTCCGTACTTCGCTAGAGTATTTATTTTTTTGACAACTTTTTACTTTTCCACCTACTATAAATAACAGATACACTGATGCCTTGAAATACAAGTTTAATTCACTACTTGACAAAGCCCGTAACTCAAAACACTTGTATTTCAAAAGCGCTTTCCCCACTGAATTACATGCAAATGCCAATAACGTTCTTCAGCCACCCCCCCCACCCAAAGTAATAAATTATATCTACAGTAATTACAAAGAAATGAACCATTTTTGTCTCACTCCCGCTCAATTGTTTGGCCATTGCGCTGCTGCTCTGGTAAACCTGCCTCAGGCATCTACGGGCAGTACAAGCCAGACAAACAGATGTAGCTGTACAGTACTGTCGTCGACATGGACGTGTGAGCTCCTCAATACGCTATTAATATTAGTTGTTCTTCACAGAGGATAAGGAAAATATAACTTAGCAGGTGCTCAAGCCAAGAAAAAAAATAAACAGCACCAATCGCTAAAATGATTTATACAATTAAAAAAAATATCAAACGTATATAATTATTTCTGTTCACACAACCAACACAGTCAAAAATCAAACTAACAAAAGAGGTGAAGGGCTGCTATGTGCACCGCAGATGAGTAAGGGGCACAATTCTTACAAGGACTCAACTAAATGCACTGATACAATCAAATTGGGTGCACACTTAATATTTTCTGTGCACAGGCGCACCACTTATGTGCACCCCTTGACTGTCTCCATGTGTTCAAATAGTTGTTTGAAGGGTTGTAACACCGCAACATAGATGCTATAGTATTTAGCACTACCATTAGCATTAGTCAATGGAGTTTGCATTGCGCATTAAATCAGCATTAAGCGAGCGGACAAAGCTGTGTGGTTGTTTTTAAAGATGCGTAATGCTTTGTTTTACATTTAGTTTGTCAATAAACAGCTTGAAGCCTCCATTTTGAAGAATTTTTCATTAGTCCTCTGTGTTGTGAAGTGAGTTGTTTACTGACTCGAATCTCAAGCTTGTGCGTGCAAGGCAAAGCAAAGAAATTTAAATCGGCCTAACGACGGTTTATATCTCGAAAAATTCTGAAGTCAAGACACTCTTATATCAAGGCACCAATTTCTCAATCTCCACAAATGACAACACGACGTACACCACAGTGCATCAAAGACAAATAGGAGGGGGTGAAGAGCTTCAAATTGTTGGGCACCCACATCACAGAGGATCTTAAATGGACTGCAAAAATCAAATACGCCGGTGAAAAAGGCACAGCAACGATCATACTTTATCACAGTATCCGCTGGTGTCCTACTACCGCTACACCATTGAGAGCATCCTGACATCCTGGTACATGAGTAGCAGACAACAAGGATCTGGAGAGAACTATACAAAAAAAAAAAAAACGCACATCACCAACTCCGAGCTACCAATCTTGAAAGATCTCGCTTCCTGCAGAAATGACAACATACTCAAAATCCATCCAGCCAGAGATTCAGATTGATATACACGCGCGCGCGCACACACACACCACCCTGGTTTTTTTACCCCACAGAGCAATGAACTAATAACACAATTCGCAAGACTGTATTAATGTGCAATATCTGACAAATGTATTTTGTGACCTATTCATACAATGTTGCTGCTGTGTGGCAAATGAATGAATGCTGACTTGACTGATATATATATATATATATATATTTTTTTTTTATGACAATATCTGTAAGTGTACCTTAATTTCATTGGACAGCCTCATATAATGACAAAATATATTTCTCTCTACTTATGTATGTGATTTCTTAGTTATTTTTATTTATCATACAATTGCAAAAAGAACAACAAAGAATTGATAGTGTTCCATTTTGGAATAAGGCAACACAATGTGAGAAAATTGGAAGCAAGCGCTTTGAATATTATCCCAATGCACTGTACGCATCTTATCCACAGATTGATTCTGCAACCTATTTTTCAAAAAATGTCTTCATATTGGAGCCCCAGTTCAGATTCAATTATTAGGGCTGTCACTACTGAATATATTCAGAACTGATTATTCTATCAATTAATCAAATCTGATAAATGTATATTGCTTTAAAGTTTATTGCAAATATTGTTTTCCATATTACTGTTTATTTGGTATTGTTTTAATGATTAAACAAAACCAAATAATTAAGCTATATCACACGAGAGAGTGATATACTCGCCAACCATTTTGAAAGCGAGAGGTACTTCTTGGGTACTGATTACCGCTAAGGGCTACTAGTTTGATATACGCTTCTGAGGCTGCTTCAGGTTCCACTACGTTAATTACAGGTTCTTCATACTACAGCTGTGAATAACTTAATTTTGTGATAGTTTACCCGGACTGATTATTTTTTCCATTAAATTATGATTCAGGTACTGGTTTGGTCCCAAACATGTCAGAGAAAAGGGAAAATGTTGGTAATTTTTTCCCCCCACAGTTAAAGCAGATGTTTGCAAATGTCTTATTTGGATTCTCAGGGCATTGAATCAATCACAACTGGACTGTTCTGGTTGTCTCAGAATCGTTAGTACATCAAATGACAATCAGAACAGTCCAGTTGAGATTGATTCAATGTCCTCGAGAATGAAATGACCTGATGAATGAGAATATTCACAGGCATGTCTTTTTTTTTTTGGATTAAACAAATGATTTGGACAATTTTAAGTCCAACAATGGCTCTGAACGATGAATCTATTTTCAAAATAGTTGTCAATTTGATCGATTAGTTGATTGTGGCAAATCTAATTATGACGTATATGAAGCTCACGATGGATCAAATGGGACATTACCGGTGCAATGCCTCACTTCAATAAAATAGGTTGGTAACATTACTCACCAGTAAATCACTGCTTACAATGTCAAACATAGTACTTCATAATGTAGATTGTGGCATTACACTGATTTACACCTGTGACCCTGTCAAGTGAACAACACTGCTCCAAGACAACTGGTGTTAATTATCATTTTTCACATTACTATTGTCATTTATAACTATTTTCAAACCTTTTGGTACTTCTGCTACATAAGCTCTGGAGCACAAGACAATAACAGCATTAGGAATCCGCTCTTAAAGGAGAAGTGTTTTTCCCAACAATTTTATTGTCATAGTTGTTTGCTTTAATAACATTTGAGCACGCTCAAGCAGACAGCCAGAACGCCACACGAAAAAAAAAAAAAAAAAAACTGGGTAAAAGCAAAGGGAGTAATTTACACCCATGATAAACATTTTGGTCTGAATTGGTGAAATTCTTTGAGATTATTTCTTTTTGCAGCGCATTTCTGAAATCACACTCCAAGCAAAAATCTTGGTCCACATTTGTTCACAGATATAACTTCTGTCATTTGTCATTTATGAAAGCAAGAAAACCAAATAGAATAGGAAAAGGAAAAAGAAAAAAAACCTCAAACTGACCAGACTAGGGTGTTGGGGAGAGGTGGAGGGCGGGCTAACCCAGAAATGGCATAGCTGAGCTCTCAATATGAGAAAGCTGACTCGAGTAGATTTCTAGGATTTCACTGACTTAAAAACCGGTTCTTTTTAATCACGTTTTTTTCTCTCCTGAAGCTGATCTTCAACACACACAAGGTAGGTGTCAGAGGGAGGAGGTGCCTTTGCCGCTGACAACATTGGGCGGGTTATGACCGAGCTCCACCTTTTCCTTCCGACCTGGATTTTTTTTTCAGCAGCTGCGTTTTTAGTCCCGCTCTGCAACCAGCTTCAGAACCTTACCAATGGCGATGGTCTTACCTGAGACACACACACAAAATTTTATTTCAAAGTGGAGCTCTGTGCATTTTTTAAAGACCATCTCAATTGGTTGCTATAGGCGTTCATCAAAATTTCTTTGGCCCCGTAGCACATGGTTTATAAAACACACACATGGACATTCAAAATTCAACTATATAGGCGGATGCCTTGTTTGACTGCCCGCTGTGTGCAGGTGCTTTACCTTCATCCCGCAAGGTAAACCGTCCCATCTGAGGAAAATCTTTAAAGGTTTCGAGGCAAATGGTTCCTGCCGTGCGCAGACGTGCGATGCAGACCTGGTCTTGTTTAACAAATCTCGGCCGTGTCTTACTCTTCTCTCCTGACTTTTTGTCTACCAGACAGATCAAGGCCTGAAAAAGGAACAGAATTACAGAACATTGTTTTTCCATTGACTTACAAAGAACATTTTTTCAGCAATCTCTTTAGACACAATTTTCTTCCATCAAGTTTAATCCCCATGATCAGCTAAGTAGTGACCAGGAAGGCTTGCATTTATACACAAATAAATCTACTGAAAGTATCAAGCGTCAGCTTCTTCATCTAAATCTGCTCAGCCATAACTTCATTTTTAAACGGAACCCACAATGTTAAAGTGCAACCAAACAGACCAAATTTGCCACATCACATAAATGCTCTTAAAACCCCACCTGCCGTAATTTTCACCTGTCAAATAAAAGACGTGCCTCCTCTCATGGATCTCCTGGAGAATTTGCAGCGACTGCGCACGCTCTCACGGGTTGCAGAGAGACATTCTGGGGCGGCCACCCCTTTCTTCCTTTGTTTAGTTGAAATTCAGTGGGACGTTAATCAATGGCGTAAAGGCTCGTCAGCCGTGACGCACCGCGAGCAGGAGGAGGGGAAAAAAAAAAAGTCATCCAGGCACAGGGGCCGTGGTGCATGCACTGCTGTGACCGCCGAGGTTCAGCTTTAGGTGGCCAAAGTGGGATGACTGTTTTTCCTCAATGTCTTTATGTCTCAAAAGTGCTCTCTTGTCAATTGACTGTCTGTTGTCGTACTAGAGCGGCTCCAACTACCAGAGACAAATTCCCTGTGAGTTTTTTGGACATACTTGGACAATAAAGATGATTCTGATTAACAATCGTTGTAGTGGCTGCCTTGACTTCAACTTTTCGGCTGGCCTGACCACGATGAAAAAAAGCGCCGAGAGTAAATAGAAAGGGAAATCACAACTGTCGAGTTCTTTGCAGTTTGTGACCGCGCACGACTGACCAATGGTCAAGCAGAACAATGGAGACGTATCCGTCCTTGACAATTCACTATATTGACGGGGATTTCCAAATGAAGAGTAGGTGGTTACAACCTGTTATTGCGTTTTATGCATTAACTGTATTTGCTTCCATTAAGTTGCAATTCGTGATTGCACATTGTAATAGCATATTAAGTTAGCCCATGGTGAGGTAGATTTTTTGGGGTATATTTATTTTTTCATGATCATTTATCATTTATTCTTACTTACAGCTGAAATCCACAAATTCACCCAAGCCAATATAAGAGGAGATGACAAAATGGTGATTACGCCTGTGAGCTCCTCTAACATCTCAATGTACTCTTCAATAGTTCATTTTTTAAATATATATATATATATATTTAGTGAACGCCCGATTCATTTCCCGCGCTGGCCCAAGTTGGTGACACAATGAAAATGACGTAGAAGGAAATGACTGCACGGAATGGGAGATTTACATATTACTATGGTTACCAGTCGAGGACCTGGTTACCATAGTAATAGGGTGGATGGTGGGTTTTCACATTTCTCTTGGCTTGACTCCCGGGACCCGCGCCCCCCGTTTGGTTGTCTGTTCGTGGAGAGATGGAGGTTTCCCACTGCCCCCTTTAGGCCCCGCCTCCCTTCTCTTGGCGCTCTCGCCCATCCGTGCTCACGACCTGCGCTGCACATGGGCTCGCTTTCGGCTGGCTATGACTGTTACTGCGTGGCGGCTGGCTCCCGCATTGGGCCCTGTTGGTGGCTGGGGCCCCCATGCTCTCCAGGGGTGGTGGGGGCGATGGCAGCAGTGGGGCGCGGTGCGTGGGGGATTGGGGCGGTGCCCGTGCCCCTACCCTTGGGACTGGTTGGGGCACTTTGGTTGGGCTGGGGACCACCCTGGGTCCTGGTGGGTTGGTGGCGTCTTCCTGATTGGTTCCCCTGCTGAACAGGCTCGCTGGCTTGACCCCCCCCCCCCCCCCCCCTGCGGGTGGAGGGGGCCGGGCCCACCCGTTCTTCAGCAACTCCGTGCACCAGTTGACGAACATGCATGTGATATGGTGTTCATTCACTCATGAGTTCGATAGACACGCTACACGCTTTAATTGCTTGTGCTGGGATCATTAATAACATAGGTTAGACTAACTTATCAACTCACAAGTTCTTACAGGTGTTTAGACACTAAAAAAAGAATCCAACTGCACCACTCATCAGTAGCAATCCTTGCTCATTTCCCACATCCTGTCCTTTTCTGGCCTTTCTCATTGTTCTCTTGGTTAGATATTGCATGTCCTCACCAGGTGCCCGCCCCCATCCACAAATAAGAACACAATTTAACTGTTGTAATGTGACTTGTGCTCAAATATCTAGAGTGCCACTATTGTTCTGCTGTGGTTCGCACCCCAATTCCCCCTTGTCCGGCTGCATTTTCAATAATCAGAATAATAAAAAAAATTTAAAATAAGAAGAGGGAGTATTTCAAATTGGACAGCAACGGTCCGCTTTGTTGTAATGCTGAATTGCAGTAGTAGGGGGCGCCAAAAACGCAGACTATAGCTTTAAGGATTCGTTTTGCACTGAAAACTGTTACATATTGATTGTTGAAAAGTAGTGCAATAAAATAATGTTTCCTAATGAGGAATAATCATAATTAATATTCGGGATTACAATATTGATCAAAATAATCTATTATTTTGGCCATAACTGTGCAGCCCTAATGTCTACTGTATATATAAACTCATGTATGTGCGAGGTTGAATGGTAGGTAGCATTTAGTGACCTGAAATGGTAATCGCGAGCACACCAATTTTAATCACGATTGCTAACCGTTTAAGATGGGCTATTTTCTTTTACCATATACTCAGTACCAACATATGCAGTCAAAACACAGAAGTCAGTTCCTCATAAATGCTACACTAGTTAAAAAAAAATAAAAAAAATAAAAAAATAAAAAGACATGCGACAGCGCTAATATGGTGTCGTAAAGGCCAGTACACAAAAAGCCGCCAGTCAGCCAATGACTTTCTTTCTCCTGAAAAGTTTGAAAATGCCTTTTTTTTTTTTTTTTTTTTATAAAGTGTTGCATGAGCGACAAGGGTTCTGTGTGCACACGTAACTGTGTGGGAGTTGGGAAAATGAAACAGCTTTAAACTCCCGACTAGCTCCTGCGGACACGTTAGCATGCGTTAGTGTTAGCCACCGGGACGTAACCACAGAGTCCGCAGCTCACGAGGCTCTGTGAGCAAAGTCAGTGTTATATACAGTGGATTTTCCTGTGTTGTTAGGCAATCTCGGCAATCGATGCACACAAGAGTCAGTGTTACCAGTAGGCGATCTATAGCATCGATAGCATGGGACGACTCAGCACTTGGAGCGCTCCAACCCAGATACAGGCTACACAACATCTGAGACCACTCCGGAAAGGGGGGAGTTCGAAAAGAATACAAATCTACCCAAATGCAAAAAGAGAACCACTTATTATCCAAGTGGAACCAAAAGGTTCACTTTTTCAGTGTCGTGGCTCTGTACGCAATTAAAAAAAAAAAAGAAACAGCACTGGCCGGCCACTGAGTTGGCACACATGTATTGTTTACAATAGAAGAAATCAAATGCAGCCAAATACAAGAATACTGCATACTAAAAGGTTACACAGTATTACATATGAGTAAAGTGAATTACATATAAACAAAGAATATAGTCACGGAAAAAACAGACATTGTTTCTTTTTCATTTTTAATGTCTGGTGCAACTAAAAGCATTTGTTTGGACAAATACGAAGATAAAAATATAGTCCCCTCCAAAAGTAATGGAATGGGCAGGTTAATACAGTTGTTTTTGTTGTATACTGAAGACATTTGGGTTTCAGATCAAATGATGAATATGAGAAACATTCAGAATTCCAGCTTTTATTTCATGGTATTTACATTGAGATGTGCTCAACAATTCAGGACAGAGCACCTAGTTTCAAGCCACCCACTTTTCAAGAGAGCAAAAGTATGGGAACATGTGACTCATGGGTGTTTGTAGTTGCTCAGGTGTTGCATTTTAGATTGATTGCTTAAACATTAGATAGCGCTTGTTTTTGGCTTTCACATGTGAAAACTGCATTTGCTGTTAAGCAAACGTGAAGATCGATCTCCGCTATTGCACAAACATTGGGTATAGCCAATACAACAATTTGGAATGTCCTGAATAAGAAAGAAACTACTGGTGAACTGAGCAACAGACAACGAACAGGTCGGCCAAAGGTATCAAGAGCAGTTGATGACAGAAACGTTGTGAGAGCTGTGAAGAAACACCCAAAGACAGCAGTCATTGACATCACTCACCTCCACAGGGCAGGGGTGAATGTAACACAATCCACTGTTCGAAGAAGACTTCGAGAGAAGAAATATACAGGCCATAACACAAGATGCAAACCACTCATCAGCAAAAAGAATCGCAAGTCCAGATTAGATTTTGCAAAGAAGTACAGAGATGAGTCACAAAAGCTTTGGAACAAATGTTTATGGGCTGACGAGAGCAACATAAACCTCTACCAACATGAAGGAAAGGCCAAAGTATGGAGAAAGAAAGGATCTGGTTATGATCCAAAACACACAAGCTCATCTATAATGCATGGTGGCAGTAATATCATGGCTTGGGCTTGCGTGGCTGCTTTTGGAACGAGCTCGCTAGTCTTTATTGATGATGTAATTCATGATGGTAGCAGCAGAATGAATACTGAAATCTATAAAACCATTTTGTCTGCCAATTTACAGAAAAATGCATCCAAGCTAATGCAGGAGGAGCTAGGAGGAGCTTCATCATGCAACAAGACAATTACCCAAAACACAGCAAAGGACTTCCATCAGGGCGAAAAAGCAGGTCTTAGACTGGCCAAGTCTATCATCGGACCTTAATCCAATAGAGCATGCATTTTCCCTCCTGAAGAAAAGAACTGAAAGAGGCTGCAGTAAAGGACTGGAAAATAATTTCAAATGAAGAATGCAACAGTCTGGTGAAGTCAATGGGTCGCAGGGTTGATGCAGTTATTGCAAGTAAGGGTTATGCCACCAAATGTTCAATGTTATTCATGAGGTAATTTAATAATGTCTGCTCCAATACCTTTGCTCACTTGAAAAGTGGGTGGGTTCAAACAAAAGATGCTCTGTCCCGAGTTGTTTAACACATCTAGATGTAAATACCATGAAATAAAAGCTGGAATTCTCAACTTTTGTCTCATATTCATCTTGTGATCTGAAACCCAAATGTACACAATGTACAATGTTTTGTATGCAACAAAAACCTTGCCGTTCCAATACCTTTGGGGGGGCCTGTATATATAAAATCATGCAGGCACTGATCTATTTAAAAATTACTAATGTTAAGAATTCCATTATTCGATAATTCAAGTTTATAAAATGTTTTGAATTAATAAAAATAAAGGTTAATAAAGATAAATTGTTTTGTCAGTTTTCACACCACTACTTTTACTAATGTTTGACATTTTGGCCATGGTATCGTTTCAGTACCGGTATCGAGGTACTTCACGCAGGTATAGTATTGTAGTCGGAATTTCGTTATTGTGACACCAATATTCCACACCAAACGAACACAGCTGTCCCGAACAGGTGGGCCAGACAGCAATGGCTTTCTGACCCCACCCAACCAAACTGTGACAACTCTTAGCGGCAGATCATTCAGCGATGAAGTACGCAGCTAGCTCTGGGAAATAATGTGAACTGCAGGACAAATTGCTCATCAAAACCTTAAACGCACCTTGCGGCCCATTGCTTCGCTGGGCGAGCCTGCCAGTAGAGCAGCATTCAAACAGTTATTACTCAGTAAAGTGCTTGAGTTGATTAAGTTGTTTGAAAGATGACTATAGCCCATCTGAAATATGAGTTAGATCCTTGTAAATAGTCAGATTAAAATACAGCTTTAACTCTTATTCCTACAGTTGCACTTGTGTGAAAATTCACTTTGGGTATTGCGGTTTACATAGTGTTGCTCATTTTATATATTTTTTTATTGAAAATAAAAGGTTTTGCAACATTTTCATCCGTGCTTGTTTTGTTCGTTTAGATTTTATTAAGTATTTTTGGTCATGATAATTGTGATATTGGCACAAAACGGACACCAACCGTTTGGTGCCCAATTATAATTGGATTACGGTAGGCTACTTTTACTTGGAACTATTAAAGACACCACTGACTTTAGTGTTAAATATTGTCCAACATTTTCATTTACGTACCGTAATCTGCACCTCTTCAATGCACGTGTGAATGTGAAGGACTGCGTTATAACCAGGACAGATGATGGATTTGTGTTCAATGATGACAATCTAGAAGGAAAAGAAGCCCAGAAAGTTTTTAAATTAATCCTACTTAGGTGTACGACTGAAATTGCATCTGGTTGGCGCTTCCAAACTGACTTGGGCATCAAAGGTGCGCCCAGAATGGCAGAGGTTCTCTGCATTACACAGGATAAAACCAGGAAGGATCTCTTCCTCTTCAATGCCTTTAAGTCTCAACTTTAGATTTTCACCAGGTCCTGCATCGTCTGTTTCCATGTCATCAGACAAGAGGCTCAACACCTCAACCACATGCTGTTAAGACATTATAATGACATTCACATTACAGAAGAGGAGTAAACAGGCATTAAAGTAGTATAAAACATTTGAAGGGTAGAACACACAAACAAATATAAAGCTTTTATTAGCAGTACAAGATGAATAGCCTTACCCTATTTGGCATCATAACAAGCTGTTGTGCTTTACTGATTGAGCCTGACTCAAGTTTGCCAAGAATCACAGTGCCCATGTCCTGTAGGAAAGACAACATTGAGTAACATCATTTTCTCTGTTTGAAAACATCTGAAATGCAATATCTGAAGTCTATTTGAGACTTTAGCCTTTTAAAAAATAAATTATATATCTAGTTCAAGACCAAAATAATATGTTAATATTCCACACCATTATTTTTACCAAGCACAATATCGTATCTGCCGCAGTGTGGCAAAGGCGTCAAACAAAGACCAGGGAGCAAGAGGCTCTAGTTTAAAAACGGTACGACATCAAGGGATTCCAATTTGTTTTCGATTTAAAAAGTCTGATAGTGAGCAGAAAAATGTCTTTGGCAAGATGTGTCGAGTGACAGTGCCTGGAAACAAAAGGTAACACAAGGCTCTCACGTGTGACCAAATTTTTCAACGCACCCCAACAACAACAACAAAAAACAACAACAACAAAAACGACGTCGTATTGCTGCCATCGAGCTGTTCCAAGGGCGAAAATACTCTCCAGTGATGTCAGTTGCAAATGAAACTGCTCTTAGGTCCTAAATGACAGCCCCCCCCCCCCCTTCTCCCTTGCACTGCGGGGAGGGTAGTGGTGGCACAAACAGCGCTGCAGATGCACAATGCATGCCCATGATTGGTCATTGCACTGGGTAGGAGGGGTGGCAATTACACAGCCCACAAATGAAGAGTTGAGCGGAGGGAAGGAAACGAGAGAATTAAGAGTACCGTATTTTCATGACCATAAGGCGCACTTAAAAGTCTTACATTTTCTCCAAAATGGACGGGGCGCCATAATGCGGCACGCCTTATGTGTGCACAGAGTTCCAAAATCTGTAAATGTTGTTGTGTGACTTTAATGAGCACTCCGCTTGACTGACTGGGTGCATTTCCTGCCGTCACGCTGCTTATATAGAGGAAGGCGTGACTGAGGACAGCATGCGAACGTAAAGGGGGACGGTTGCGCGTGACAGAGGACGCTAAAGACACGCCCCCAGTAGGTATATAGTTCCTGTATGTGCAGCGCTTTGGCTAAGGACCCCTGAAAATGGCACTTACGAAGAGAAACGCTTATGAAGCACAGTTTAAACTGCAAGCTATTAGTTACGCGGCGGAACATGGGAATCGAGGAGCCGCGAGAGAATTCAAGATCAACGAATCCATGGTTCGCAAGTGGAGGAAGCAGGAAAATGAGCTTCGCCAAGTCAAGAAGACGAAGCTGAGTTTCCGCGGAAACAAGGCGAGGTGGCCCGAGTTGGAAGACCAACTCGAGCAATCAATTAATGAGCAAAGAACAGCCGGGAGAAGCGTATCTACAGTCACCATTCGACTGAGTGCAATAACTCTAAGATTTCCATTATTCCGGGAGGCTTGGCGAAGGAACTCCAACCGCTGGACATCAGTGTAAACAGGGAGTTCAAAGTGAAGTTGCGAGCGGCGTGGGAGCCATGGATGACAGATGCCGAACACAGCTTTACTAAGACTAGGAGGCAGCGCCGGGCGAGTTATGCCACAATTTGTGAATGGATTGTGGGTGCTTGGGCTAACGTGTCTGCTTGCACTGTTGTTCGAGCTTTCGTAAAAGCCGCGATTATTTCTGAGGCGCCACACAGCAACGAGACTGACTCTGACAACGACGTGAGGGAACCTGGCATGTTTGATGGAGAACTTGCCCAGTTGTTCATTTCGGATACAAAAGATGAGGACTTTGATGGATCTGTGGATGAGGATTGATCAAAAAATAACGTGAGCACATTGTTAAATACTTCAATAAAGTACAACCAAACTCAGTTTTGCTCCCACTGCCTTTTTAAAAACATTGTTTTAGCGTGCATGCATGCTACTGTATGTTTAACCATGCCTGTGCCCAATAATACGATCCGCCTAATGTATGCGTTAAATACAGAAATAGACCCCGTAACTGAGACGGCGCCGTTTAATACGGTGCGCCTTATGGTCGTGAAAATACGGTACAAGGATAGACTCACGAACCAACGGAAGGCGAAGAAAATAAGTGACAGCAGGAAAGGAAGTAAAATATGGACACATTACTATTTCTTTGACAATTCAACTGCAGAATATAGAATCTGCAAGAAGAAATATGGCTCCACAACCTACACAAGTGTAAGTCCGTTCATATGAGGATTGTCCACCAATCAGTGAAATGGGAAGAAAAAAGACAGCAACTGAACCCTAGATAAATTAATGTGCCTGTATTTCTGCTGGAGCTAATGCAGCTGATGCTGGAGACCTCAATAAACATACTGTAAATAAAAAAAACAATGCATGTTAATTTTTTTTACATTAGCATTTCATTTTGCGCATATTTACTCTACATTTCAATACCAATGTTCAACATTCTTTAGAATTAAGAGGAAATTGCTTTAAAAAATGATGTACTTTAATTAGTATGCTCTAATATGTCAGAAGCATAAAAAACTGATTTATCATGGTAGTTTCTGGGAAAATATATCGTCCTAAAAAATGTGCTATCGTGACGGGCATAGGTGAGTGGCTAGGCCCATCAGATTTAGAATGAGAAATAGCCACAGAAGATAAGATGAAAATAAATTGACAACTTCTTAATGAAGAAATGTAAGGAATGATTAGTCCGAAAGTCTTAACCAACACTCTGACACGGAGCACATTAAGCACCAATACTTTTCAGTAAGTTACCAGTCTTGTGGAAATTGTGCTTCAAATAAAGAAATTTATGTTGACCAAATTGTAAGTAAATCATTTACCAGTCAATATTCCTAAAAAGACAGGCAGCTATATTGTTTTCTTTAAAAAGAGTAAACCTGCATATGCGTTGTTGAATGCGATAGCGTCGAAAAATTGGGTGCACCTAACATTTGTGCTGGTGCATCCAAGAAAAAAAGTTGGGCGCAACAGTGCAATCAGTGCAAAAAAGTTAGTCTAGTGCCCTGGGTACCAGGCAATATGTTCTACAATTTCAAAAAACAAAACAAAAAAACGCTCAACTCAAACACCCAGTCACGAACACCGGAGGAAAGAAAGTTTAACCAACTAACCAACCGCAGAATCTTATTGTGAAAGTTTTTTTCAAGAGTACAACCCCCTCATGGCACGCGGGACACCCACGCAGACTCAACCATTGGTTCTGAAATGTGGCACAACTTGGCATTTTGACAGGTCGTAACATCCAAGCTGTTGCGATGCCATTCACTCAAATTGACATTTGAAAGCAAAAACTAGTTGCAGATGATCAGCAACCAATGAAAACTAGTTGCAGAAATACGCAAACTGTGCAATGCAACTGACGTGTTCAGTGGCATTCTGCTGCATCGTACGGTGTGCAGCTGGCTGCAGAGGCAGGCTTCTGCACCTTGAGGTAAGAAATATAAGTGTGAAAAAAGTTGAATGTTACCTTGTATTTGTCTACAATGGGCAATCTGATAGGGCCATCACTTGATCTGTTAAAATTTGGCAAACTGTCCAGGTGTGGAATGAATGGTAAACCTCTGCAAAAACAAATATGGACACATGGAATGGGGGGAAAGTAAAGAAAGGCTTTATATCTGGTCATAATTAAGGACTTACGTGTACCAGGAGCACATGTCAGTGGGTTCCTTCAGGTTTGCTCCTGTTAACCCCGAACATGGCATGAAATGAATGTCTTTCTTTGGGTTGAAGCCCACCTTCTTCAAAAATGGCACTAGTTTCTCCTTACACTCTTCATACCTGAGCATTGAGACAAAGGAAGTCATGTAAAGTCAGTTGCATGGAAAAACTAAACTACCCTGCAGTACAGTGAAACCTCGGTTTACCAACTTAATTCGTTCCGTGACTCATGATGATGTATGATGACCTCCGATTTATCCTGTGCACTAAATCGGGACAATAGTGACATGATCCCAGAGCGAGAACACTTAACATCTATCAAATAATCAGATCATCTTATACAACCCCAATTCCAATGAAGTTGGGACGTTGTGTTAAACATAAATAAAAACAGAATACAATGATTTGCAAATCATTTTCGACCTATATTTAATTGAATACTCTACAAAGGCAAGATATTTAATGGTCAAACTGATAAATCCATTGTTTTTAGCACATAATCATTAACTTAGAATTTTATGGCTGCAACACGCTCCAAAAAAACGTTACCACTGTGTTACAGGACCTTTTCTTTTAACAACATTCAATAAATGTTTTGGAACTGAGGACACTAATTGTTGAAGCTTTGTAGGGGGAATTCTTGCTTGATGTACAGCTTCGGCTGTTCAACAGTCAGGGGTCTCCGTTGTCGGATTTTACGCTTCATAATGTGCCACACATTTTCAAATGGGAGACAGGTCTGGACTGCAGGCAGGCCAGTCTGGTACCCGCACTCTTTTACTACGAAGCCACGCTGAGCCCCTGTGATGATATCCTTACACACTGATGTCGTTTTTTGATGCAGTGCCGCCTGAGGGATCAAAGGTCACGGGCATTCAATGTTGGTTTTCGGCCTTGCCGCTTACATGCACTGATTTCTCCAGATTGTCTGAACCTTTTGATATTATGGACCGTAGATGATGAAATCCCTAAATTCCTTGCAATTGTACGTTGAGGAACCTTGTCCTTAAACTGTTTTGACTATTTTCTCACGCACTTGTTCACAAAGAGGTGAACCTCGCCCCATCTTTGCTTCTGAATGACTGAGCAATTCAGGGAAGCTCTTTTTATACCCAATCATGGCACCCACCTGTTCCCAATTAGCCTGTTCACCTGTGGGATGTTCCAAACAGGTGTTTTATGAGCAGTGCTCAACTTTCTCAGTCTTTTTTTGCCACCTGTCCCAGCTTTTTTGGAACATGTTGCAGCCATAAAATTCAAAGTTAATGATTATTTACTAAAAACAAAGTTTCTCAGTTTGAACATTAAATGTATTTGTAGTGTATTCAATTAAATAGGTTGAACATGATTTGGAAATCATTGTATTCTGTTTTTGTTCCAAACTTCATTGGAATTGGGGTTGTACATAAAAGCGTACCAACCCAACTTCAAGATTGATTTTTAATTTGATGACCCTGGTACACTTTCGTTAAAACTCAATGTTCAATTACCATTAAATTATTGAGTCTTACTAATTTAATCCAGCTACCAACAAAAAAGTTGAAAGGTCTGTTGTGTTAGGTCCCACATTAGCGTGTCGATGTGTTCTCAATTGACCATGCACACCTATATATAGCTGCTGAAATAAGTATTTAACACGCCACCATTTGTCTCATATTTCCAAAGGTGCTATTGACATGAAAATTTCACCAGATGTTAGGAACAACCCAAGTAATCCATTCATACAAAGAAAGTACAACAAATAAATTCAGAAATTAAGTTGTGTGTAATAATGTGAAATGACACAGGGAAAAAGTATTGAACACGCCAACTGGTATTTATTTAATACTTTGTACAAAAGCCTTTGTTTGCAATGACGGCTTCAAGAGGCCTTCTGTATGGAGAAACTAAGTCACATGCATTGCTCTGGTGTGATTTTGGCTCATTCCTCCACACAAGCAGTCTTCAAATATTGAAGGTTCAATGGGCTTCTTTAATGGACCTTGCGTTTCAGTTCTTTCCATAGATTTTCAATTGGATTCACGTCAGGTGATTGGCAGGGTCATTCTAGCATTTTTTTTTTTGGAAACCAATTGAGTTTCCTTGGCAGTGTGTTTTGCATCATTATCCTGCTGCATTATCCACCCTCCTTTCATTTTCATCATCTTCGGAGATGGCAGCAAATATTTGTCAAGAATGTCTCAGTACATTTGCCATTCATCCTTCCTTCAATGATGTGTTTACCAGTGTCACTTTCTAAAAAGCAGCCCCACACGATTTTCCCACGTCCGAAGTTCTCTGTTAGTATGGTTTTTTTAGGGTGATGTGCACTGCCATTCTTCCTACAAACATGGTGTGCATTATGGCATCCAAACAGTTCAATTTTGCTTTCATCTGACCAGACTATATCCTCCCAGTATTTAACTGGTTTGTCCAAATGTCGTCCAGCAAACTTTAAACGAGCGCTGACTTTTTTTTTTCTTCTCCCCCAGCAACGGGGTCTTCAGTGGTGAGCGTGCATACAGGTCATGACAGCAGAGTAAATTACTCACTGATTTCCTTGTGCCAACAGTACCTGCTAATTATTCCAGGTCTTTTTGAAGCTCTCCACAGGTGGTCCTTGGCTCTTGGACAACTCTTCTGAATTTTCTTTGCACTCCTCTGTCAAAAATCTTACGAGGAGCACCTGATCAAGGCACATTTATGGTGGTATGATTAGCTTTCCACTTGTTCGAATTATGCCCCCCACCGTGCTCACTGGAAAGCTCAGAAGCTTAGATATACGCCTGTAACCAATCCCATCATTATGTTTAGTTTGCGATGGTCTTGAAACAGCTCTCTGATCTTACCCGTCATGAGATGGGTCTTGACTCACATCTTGGCAATGAGACCTTTTATGTAGGTCATCAATGAGGAATGAACCAGCTGATATTCATTTGCACTGACAAGGGGCTGGATTGCTGTTTGATTATTGATAGATTTTAGGTGTCGTCTTGGGTTTCCATCCCTTTTTGCACTTCCCTTCATGTGTTCGATACCTTCCCCCCCCCCCCCCCCCCCCCCGTGTCATTTCACATTTTTACACAACTTAATTTCTGAGCTTATTTGTTCTACTTTCTTTGTATGTATTTATTTATTGGGTTGTTCCCAGCATCTGGTGTAATTTTCCGGTCAGTAGCACCTTCGGAAGTATTATTTAGTGAGAAAAATGGTGACGTGTTAAATACACATTTCAGCCGCTGTATGTACAGTATATGATGGAAATAACTCAAAAGAATATTACCATCAAATTTTAAATACAATTGTAACAATGCAAAATTTTGAAATTACCTGGAAGGTAAGAAAGTTTTATGTACTCTAGGAAATATCTAGTTTCCTGTGAAGGGTAGAGAATGATGATCACATAGCTCGTGGTTTTCTAGAGAAGCTGTATCACATCCATACATCCATTTTCCGTACCGCTTCAAGTTGCCACAAAAAAATGGATACAGTAAATCCCCGCGACTGTGGGTGATAGGGACAGAGCCCTGCTGCAAACAGTGATAAACCGCAAGAAATTTACGCTCCCATTAAATTTCTCTTTTTTTTTTTACAATTGCCTGATTAACTATACCAAAGTCTACGACCCAAAAAACAAATATCATTTGAAACTCAACTTCCATTATCTTTAAAATCTATTTTGATGACTTGATTTTTCAAAATCTACAAAGGTTCTGTGCCCATGTTCATGCGGAAAAGATTCTCCGTAAATTCAACACACAACTCAGGCTAAACTTAGCTCCTCACTGACATGCAAAGATGTTCGGCGCATCACTTTAACATACTTCCTTGACACAGCTACTTTTTTTATTAGCCAGGGCTTTGGTGCGACCTTGCGGCATCTTGCAGCATTGTTTAAAGAGCACAAAGGCTACGAACAAGTGAATTTTACAGTAAATTGTCGGATAGATTCCACAGAAAAGCATATGAATAGGTGAATTCATGAATAGCGAACCACAAATAGGCAGGGGGTTGGGAGGATACTGTCATGCATAAATTGCAGAAATGAAAAAGTAAATGCAAATTCACATTTGATTTAGAATATCGCCCCTTACTTTCTTTACCCCTGCCATAGATTTATTCAAAGGAAAATGTGACTCCACTGACCAAAGTAGAAATGAAGACTTACTCTTTCCTTGGAATAAAATATATTAAGACTAGGCTTTACACGATCAGGATTTTTGGGGGCGATCACCAATCACAGAGTTTTAAAAAAACGATAACCGATCCGATCACAAGATGGAGGAATGTTTCTATTTAAATGACCTGTTCATTTACTGTATATACTTGTGTATGTAATTGCTCCCAAAAATTATATTTACAATAAATAATGTATCTTTGTTCTTCTATTTATGCCAGTGAGGCATAGTGACAGACAGAACAAATGAATGGTCTTCTATTAGATGGCAGGAAGTAAATACAGTAATTAATGTATTCACTTTTTGTGACATCTGTTTGTTGGTATGCCGTGAGATTTTTCAATTGTAAAATATGTTCCTTGGCTCATAAAGGTTGGAAATCACTGCTCTAGTCAGATCATATATTTTAATCAGTCAGGTCAAACCAACATGACATGACAGAAATAATGGGTGCTAACTTACTGTAATTAAATTACTTTATTTGTAATTAAATTACTTGACCCACACCGAACCTTTAAAGCATGATTCGACAGAATGGCTGCATGTTTACATACAACCGTTCGTGCTACCACTAGCTTGCTAGGCTACATAACGTTTTTTTTGTCTGCTTTCGAGCCGTATCGTATTAAAAGTATGTGAACATACCTAAAGTAAGCCTTAAACGAACGTCCTCTCCTGTCCTGAGCACCGGTGACCACCAACACACGTTTTCCCCCATTTTGTCCTCATAATACAGTCGGCACAATCAACTCTTGTTGTCGTTGCCACGGTAGCGTGTGTATCCGGTCGCATTTGAGTTGACAAGATAAAGCCCAATGATTGTAAAAACGGGATGCGGTGGTATCGGAATACAAGATTTTATTGCAGTAGTCTGAAAAGGCAATCATGAAAGAGCAAATTTGTTTTGTAGTTTGATCCCGGGCATTACGCGATTGGCTGGCAAACAGTTTAGGGTGTACCCCGCCTCCTGCCTGATGACAGCTGGGATAGGCTCCAGCACGCCCGCGACCCTATTGAGGAGAAGCGGCTCAGAAAATGGATGGATGGATGGGCATTACGTGTTGTCTGTCTCAGACGTGTTGTCTATTCCACACCACAGACGTTTTTTTTTTTTTTTAAATAACCATTTTTTTTTAAATAACTAAATAACTATTATTTCCAATAATACGTCAAAAGACAAGGCTAAAAATAAACTAGCTTTTGGATTCAAATATACTGTGCACGATAGCGACGCGAAGTAAATCTCTTTTGCGGAGCCGATCGATCGGCGAATTACGACAAAGCCGATCAGCATAAAAATGCTAATTATCGGCCGATATCAATCAGCCCGATAAAATCTGTGTAAAGTCTAATTAAGACCAGTAAAAAGACAATTGTAAATAAGATTTTCAATTTAACAAAGGAAACTGTTCCTGCCCTACCAACTGTGAGACAACATTGCAAGATTAACACTGTTCATAGTGTTGATCATTATGATCCATCTACCCACCTTTCTAGGCTCCAGTTGACTGTAGCGTCATCCATTTTATTCACCAAAACAATCAGGTGCTTGACACCTGCTGTTTTGGCCAACATGGCGTGCTCCCGTGTCTGTCCACCCTTTTCAAAACCTGTTTCAAACTCGCCTTTCCTGGCAGAGATCACCTGGAGGACAAACATTCGTGTTACAATGTCTAACTGTGCATGTCACAAAACACGAATATACTATTATATATACAGACCCTTTCCAAAAAAAACTTATATAATGGAAAAGTTTATTTCCATAATTCCATTCAAAAAGTTTAACTTTCATAGATTATAGATTCAGGGCCCACAATTTAAACAATGTCAAGTATTTGTTTATTTTTACATAATTTGGGCTTCCAGCTCATGAAACCCACGATATCAGGAATTCAAAAAATTTGAATACTGTGAAGAAATAATTTTCTTCTCAGTTTTTGTAGAAAAAAAAGAAAGAAATTAGGGTCACATAAAATAAAAATATGGTACTTTCAAAACAATTTATTAATCTTCAATACTTGGTTGGGAAACCCTTTGCTTTAAAAACTGCTTCGATGCGTCGTGGCATTGAGGCAATCAGCCTATGGCATTGCCTGGGAGTTATGGAAGCCCAGATTTCCTTGATGCTTGCTGTCAGTTGATCTTTGTTTTTGGGTCTGGTGCCCCTCATTTTCCTCTTGATAATACCACATAGATTCTCAATGGGGTTTATATCCGGCGATTTGGTTGGCGAGTCAAGCACTGTGATGGCATGGGCATCAAACCAGGTTTTGGTGCTTCTGGCGGTATGGGCAGGGGCCAGGTCCTGCTGGAAGATGAAATCTGCATCTCCATACAGATCCTCAGCAGAAGGAACCAAGTCCTCTAAAACATTCTGGTAGACTGTTTCGGTGATCTTGAATTTAAGAAAGCAAGATTTTAATCAGCCGAAAGCTAAGCCGAAAGGCGAAGCTCTCGATTTACCGGTCGATCTACGTTCCTACCTCTACGACCCAGGACACGCTGGAGAGACTACGTCTCTCGGCTGGCCTGGGAACGCCTCAGGATCCCCCCCGGAAGAGATGGATGAAGTGGCTGGGGAAAGGGAAGTCTGGGTGTCCCTGCTAAAGCTACTGCCCCCGCAACCAGACCTCGGATAAGCGGTAGATGCATGGATGGATGGATGGAAGAGTTTAATCAACACCTGCATTGGACATTGTACCCCATATCATTAGTGACTGTGGATATGTCACACTGGACCTCAAGCTGCTTGGGTTCTGTTCTTCACTCGTCTTCCTCCAAACCCCTTGGACCTAGATTTCCAAATGAAAGGCACACTTGACTTTCATGGGAAAAGAGGACCTTGGACCACTGGCCAACAGTTGAGTCCTTCTTCTCCTTGGCCCAGTTGAGACGCTTCCTACGTTGGCTCAGGCGTGGCTTGACCCCAGGAACCCGACAGTTGTAGCCCATCTCCCAGATGCGTCTGAATGTGGGGGGTTTTGAAAGTGTGACTCCTGCCTCATTCCACTCTTTCTGGATCTTTGCTAGATTCTTGAATCCGCTGAAGCCCCCGGTCATCTTTTGCTGGTGCATCTTCGCCTGCCACATGTTGTCCTTCCACTAGACTTTTCATTGATATGCTTGGACACAGCACTCTGTGAACAGCCAGCCTCCTTAGCTATGAACCTTTGTGGCTTACCCATCCTATGGAGGGTATCAATGATGGTCTTCTGGCCAGTTGCCAAGTCTGCAGGCCTCCCCATATTGAAACCAACTGAGACAATTGAACCAAATTGAAGCAATTTAATGACACCTGGGGAAACCTGTGCAGGTGCTTTGTGTTTAGTAGATGATTAATGTGTGACACTCAGTTTAAAACATTTATGGCCTGCAAAATGTGGCCTGATTTCTTCACAGTATTCTAACTTTTTGAATTCCTGATTGTGGGTTTTATGAGCTGGAAGCCCAAATTATGTTTAAAAAAAAAAAAAAACTTTAAATTGTGGGCCCTAAATCTGTCATCGACGGAAGTTTAACTTTTTGTATGGAATTATGGAAATAAATATACTTTTACATGATATTAAATTTTTTTTGGAACGGGTCTGTTTATATACACCCACACATTCAATAGCTGCAGTTCTATTTGTATTATTTTGTTTTATTTGCTTTGATATGGTAGTTACCTTACCAAATCAAATAAAGCTTTCATTTTATACGGTTCGAGATTTGTATTTTTTCACTTTTGGCACAGATTTGGTGTGAAAAAAAATGGTGTTTGAAATGTGTCTGTACAATGCCATCGTAAATTGAGGAAGCACTGTAAAATCAGTTTCTACCTACTCGAGTGCCTATTGTGTTTCTGTACTCCAAGCGACAAAAAAATAAAAATAAAAAAACAAATAAAGTTGAATGCAAATAGGACAGGGATAATGGAAGCTACTGTGCACTTGCTTTTACCACTGGGCTACACTTCCATCAGCACAAAATGTATGTTAGTATAGGTTAGTCAAGTGCAGAATATGGTATGTCCATGTCAACTCGATACTTCTGAAGCAACTTAACGTCACCATTTTGTTTTGGGGGAATTGTGTGTGAAACACACACTGACTCACATTCTGCAGAAATCGACTACGACTGACGTACTAACTAACCATATACCATAAATGCAGACAGAATTTATGTTCAAAGATAAACGTGTTTGAAGAATTAATTTAGTTGGCTTAATGCATTACATCTGACGCGGATGATATGCTTACACCACTTTGTCTGTCTGATCACATGTGCAGTCAATTTTGATTATTTTCCTCTACCCACCAGCACAGCCAGGTCAGCTTGTGATGCACCTCCAATCATGTTCGGCACAAAGCTCTTGTGGCCTGGGGCATCTAAGATGGTAAAGTGCTTTTTGTCTGTTTCAAAGTATGCTCGGCCCACTTCTACCGTCTTGCCTTTGTCCCGCTCCTCTTGATTGGTGTCCAAGGCCCAAGACAGATACCTGAAGAGAGACAATCAAGATGTTATAATCTCCTATTTTTTATGGAAGAGGAGGGATTTATATATTCTAAAATCCATCCATCCATCCATTTTCTTCCGCTTATCCAAGGTCGGGTCGCGGGGGCAGTAGCTTTAGCAGAGAAGCCGATTCTCATCCCAGCCGCTTCACACTCTGCTGCGAACCGCTCTAGTGAGAGTTGGAGATCATGGGCTGATGAAGCCAACAGAACCACATCTCCGCCGAGGGTGAAGAGCTGGTCCACTGTTCCACAGCCAGGATGAAAACCACACTGCTCCTCCTGAATCCAAGATTCGACTTCCCGACGGACCCTCCTCTCCAGCACCCCTGAATAGACCTTACCAGGAAGGCGGAGGAGTGTGATGCCCCTCGTAGTTGGAACACATCCTCTGGTCCCACCACCCCAGTCTGCCAATCCAGAGGCACTGTCACCGATGTCCACGCGATGTTGCAGAAGCATGTCAACCAGGACACCCCTACAACATCCAGAGCCTTTAGGAACTCTGGGTGAATCTCATCCACTCCCGGGACTTGCCACCGAAGAGTTTTTTAACCACCTCGATGACCTCAACCCCAGATATAGGCGAGCCTGCCTCAGAGACCCCAGACTCCGCTTCCTCATGGGAAGGCGTGTCGGTGGAATTGTGGAGGTCTTCAAAGTATTCTCCCCACCAACCCACAACGTCCCGAGTCGAGGTCAGCAGCACCCCATCCCCACTATACACAGTGTTGATGGTGCCCTGCTTCCCTCTCCAGAGATACCAGGTGGTGGACAAGAATTTCCTCGAAGCTGTCCGGAAGTCATTCTCCATGGGCACACCGAACTCCTCCCAGGCCCGAGTTTTTGCCTCAGCAACCACCAAAGCTGCATTTCGCTTGGCCAGCCGGTACCCATCAGCTGCCTTAGGAGTCCCACAGGCCAAAAAGGCCCGATAGGACTCCTTCAGCTTGACAACATCCCTCACCGTTGGTGTCCACCAACGGGTTCGGGGATTGCCGCCACGACAAGCACCAACCCCCTTACGGCCTCAGCCATGGTTGGCCGCCTCAGCAATAGAGCCGCGGAACATGGTCCACTCTGACTCAATGTCCCCCGCCTCCCTCGAGATGTGGATGAAGTTCTGCTAGAGGTGGGAGTTGAAACTCCTTCTGACAGGGGATTCTGCCAGATTTTCCCAGCAGACCCTCACAATACGTTTGGGCCTGCCAGCTCGGACCGGCATCTTCCCCCACCATCAGAGCCAACTCACCACCAGGTGGTGATCAGTTGACAGCTCCGCCCCTCTCTTCACCCGAGTGTCTAAGACATGCGGCCGCAAGTCAGATGACATGACCACAAAGTCGATCATCGAAGTGCGACTTAGGGTGTCCTGGTGCTAAGTGCATGTGTGGACACCCTTATGCTTGAACATGGTGTTTGTTATGGACAATCTGTGGTGAGCACAGAAGTCCAATAACAGAACACCACTCGGGTTCTGATTTGGGTTCCTCCTGATCACGCCCTTCCAGGTCTCACTGTCATTGCCCACGTGAGCATTGCAGTCCCCCAGCAGAACAATGGAGTCCCCAGCGCGAGCACTCTCCAGCACCCCCTCAAACTGTGTATAGGCACAAACAACAGTCAGGACGGAGTTAAACCCAACGTACAGGCGCTGAACCGGGGGGCATTAAGTATACCCACACCTGCTCTGCGCCTCGCACCTTGGGCAACTCCAGAGTGGAAAAGAGTCAAATCCCTCTCAAGAGGACTGGTACCAGAGCCCAAGCCATGTGTGGAGGTGAGCCCGACTACATCTAGTCTGAACTTCTCAACCTCACACACCAGCTCGGGCTCCTTCCCGGCCAGAAAGGTGATATATTCTACGTCCCGAGAGCCAGTTTTTGTAGCCGGGGATCGGATCGTCAAGCTCCCCGCCTACAGCCACCGCCCAGCTCACACTGCACCAGACCCCTATGGCCCCTCCCACAGGTGGTGAGCCCATGGGAAGGGGGGACCCACGTTACCCTTTCGGGCTGTGCCCGGCCGGGCCCCAGGGGTGCAGGCCCAGCCACCAGGCGCTCGCCTGCGAGCCCCACCTCGGGGCCCGGCTCCAGAGTGACCCGCGTCCAGGCAAGGGAAACCTAAATCCATTAATTGTATTAGTTTTTGGAGCCGTGCTTTGTCTAGTCCCTCACCTAGGACCTGTTTGCCATGGGTGACCCTACCAGTGGCGTGAAGCCCCAGACAACTTAGCTCCTAGGATCATTGGGACACACAAACCCCTCCACCACGTTAAGGTGACAGATCAAGGAGTAGTCTAAAATTTGTTTAAAATACATAAGAGGGTGAAATATATTTTAACAATAATTACTTTTAAATTGCTCAGAAGTGAGCATATCTCCATTTTCTAGTTTGAAATAACAGAACAACACATCCACTCACCAGGTTTCTCGGTTCTTCTCCTTTGCTTCTCTCTCATACTTCTCTAAGGTTCTCTTATCTACCATGCCTGTAAGATACCTAATGGTGAGGAAGGGAACAAGAGAAAATATGAGACAAGAGTAATGAGTATTTTCACCCACAGTTAGATGAAATGTACCAAAACAAAACCTGTGCAACTTACATGATTTGTCCGCCAATCGTGGACTTTCCAGCATCTAAAGAGGAAATACAATGGTTATATGTTTTGACAATCACTTGAGTGACTTAAATCCAACATACACTATTGTCAAAGGTATTCGGTCCCCCATCCAAATCGGAATCAGGTGGCCACAGGTGTATAAAATCAAGCACCGAGGCATGCTGTTTTTACAAACATTTGTGAAAGAATGGGTCGCTCTCAGGAGTTCAGTGAATTCTAGCCTAGCAGTGTGATAATATGCCACCTGTGCAACAAGTCCAGTCAGGAAATTTCCTCGCTCCTAAATATTAGGATATTAAATATTCCACAGTCGACTGTATTTTAAGAACGTGGAAGCGTTTGGGAACAACAGCAACTCAGCCACAAAGTGGTATGCCATGTAAACTGACGAAGCAGGGTAAGCGGATGCTGAGGCACATAGTGCCAAGAGGACGCCAACTTTCTGCTGAGTCAATAGCTACACACCTCCAAACTGTGGCCTTCAAGATTACCTCAAGAACAGTGCGCAGAGACATTCATGGAACAGGTTTCCATGGCCGAGCAGCTGCATCCGAGCCATACATCAAGTCCAACGCAAAGCGCCGGATGTAGTGGTGTAAAGCACGCTACCACTGGATTCTAGAGTAGAGGCTGACATTTTTGGGGATTCCCACCGGGTCCTGTGGGTCCCGTGGAACAAGAGTGAATTTCACCTTCAATCACATGATTGGGAAGGAGCGGGAACTACTAAAATTCAAAATGCTGAAGCTCGGGTTCTGACAAGAACAAAGAGGTCAGAGCATATTACTCAAATTCTAAAGTCTTTACACTGGCTTCCAGTTAGCTTTAGAATAGATTTTAAAGTTCTGCTACTGGTCTATAAATCACTAAACGGTTTAGGTCCTGAATACATGAATGAAATGCTAATGGAATATAAACCCTCTAGGTGGCGGAGGCATACGGGAATAAAGTGTACACCTTTCATAACCTCTAGGTGGTGGTGGCTTATTGGAATGAAAGTGTACAGCTTTTTCATAAGCTCTAGATGGCGGCATACATTTATAAAATGTGACTTCCCCCCCCCCCCCCATTTTTCTCTTTACCCATGTGTAATGCGCACTATTGACTTTTGACATTTTTTGGGGGGGGAAATGTGCATTATCCACGACAAATTACAGGACTGCAAATTTTATACTGAGGAAGAAAAATTAAAAAAAAAGAAATTGGGATTTTTTTTTCAAAAATTCAGGATTGGGCTGGATTTTGGTGGGATATTTTTTAAAACGTGGGATTGCGAGGGAGTGGGAGCGATCTCTGTGGGAGTGGGCGGGAGCAAGAGTCAACCTCCACACTCCTGTCAGCCTCTACTCTAGAGCAGGGGAGACATTCTCTGGAGTGACGAATCACACTTCTCCAACTGGCAATCTGACGGAAAGAGTGAGTTTGGCGGTTCCCAGGAGAATGGTACTTGTCTGACTGCACTGGGCCAAGTGTAAAGTTTTGAGGAGGGGGGGGGGGGGGGGGGGGGGATTATGGTGTGGGGTTGTTTTTCACGAGCTGGGCTTGGCCCCTTTCTTCCAGTGAAATGAACTGAATGCTTCAGCATACCACAAGATTTTGGACAATTGCAAGCTCCCAAATTTGTGGGAACAGTTTGATGCTGGCCCCTTCCTATTCCAACATGACTGTGCACCAGGGCACAAAGCAAGGTCCATAAAAACATGCATGACAGAGTCTGGTGTGGATGAACTTGAATGGAATGCACAGAGTCCTGACCCCAACCTGATCGAACACATTTGGGATGAATTAGAGCGATGAACTAGCAAGCTGATAGACAGGCCAACAAGGTGCTAGCTGCCGCTAAACCTACTGCCTTCAAATAAACAGTAAAGACTAGGGATGCACTGGTATCGATGTCAATAACTAATAACTAAGTACTTTATTGGTACAGATACTGGTACAGGTCCAACCCTAGTCAGGAACCCAAATTGTTATTGTTTAGTAATTAGAAAATAGATTACTATAAATAAAAACATGCATTAATTGGAGACTCTAAATTGCCCGTAGGTGTGACTGTGAATGGTTGTTTGTGTGTATGTGCCCTGCGATTGGCTGGCAACCAGTTCAGGGTGTACCCTGCCTCCTGCCCGATGACAGCTGGGATAGGCTCCAGCACGCCCGCGACCCTAGTGAGGAGAAGCGGCTCAGAAAATGGATGGATGGATGTATGGATGAAAATGGAAGATGCATTTGCATTGTGGATTTCTGATTGCAGGGAAAAGACAGGGAGTTTGGACACCAATATTATCAGGACAAAGTAAATATTACTGTATAAGGTTTTATAATTAAATATTTTTTTTATAAATATGTAAATATTTAAAATATAAAATAAATATGCGTACTGTTGCAATCTTTGTCTCATATAGTATAAATACTGTTTACATATTTTAAACATTCTGGTACCCACATAGACAAAAATTCCTGGGGTGGGGGCAAAATCCTACTTCGCAGTTTTTCACCTTTCGCGGGGGGTTCTAGACTGCTAGACGTAATGGCATAATCAAGTATTGGTACTCAGTGTCGGCGAGTACTCAAATGTACAAATGTAAAAAGTGGCATCAGTTTTCACTGTCATCTTTTTGTTGCTTTTGTTTTTTTCACTTCTAATACTTTCATGTTTGGATATGGCATCGCCAGCTAGTGGTGTGTGGTATACATGGTTGCAGGAGACAGTATAGATTTGGCCTTCAGTATAGACTAGGCACTTGTTCATGACGTCATTGTACAACCCCAATTCCAAGGAAGTTGGGACCATGTGTTAAACAAATAAAAACAGAATACAATGATTTGCAAATCATGTTCAACGTCCCAACTTCATTGGAATTGGGGTTGTATATTTGCATTGTAGTAAATAGCCTGTTGTACTGCTTTTATTTAAAATAGGTATGACTGATACCCATTTTAAATGAAGATGTATCAAGATGTTATTTGTGCTCGTTTGTACCATTTTGCACCACAGAGTTCTGATTTTAAGTTTGGAGATCTGTATAATAAAATTACATATTTTTGTTCTTGTTTCTTTTTTCCCCCAATTTAGCTTTGCTTAGGGACTACAGGTATGTGCCCAAAAGTTAAAATATTGAGGGAAAGTCCATTTATTTAAATAAATTGTTTCAAAAATGTGAAACTTGTATGTTATATTAGTTCCCCACACACAAAGTGCAATATGTCAAGCCTTTGTTTCAATTTTGATGACTATGGCAGAAAGACAAAAAAAATTAAAATAAACAAATCCAGTATTTCACAAATATTTTATGTGACCAACAAAAAAGGATATTCAACACAGAAATGTTGGCCTTCTAAAAAGTGGATTAAAGTAATATGGCCTCAGTACTTTGTTGGTCCTTCATTTGCATTAATTACAGTATCAAGGCGGCGTGGCATGGAGGTGATCGGCCTTTGACACAGTTCAGGTGTTACTTACTGTAGCCCAAGTTGCTTTGATATTGGCCCTCAGATTGTCTGCCTTTTAGGGTTTCTGTTCCCCAATCTTCCTCTTGACAATACCCCATAAATTTTCAATGTGGTTGAAGTCAGACGAGTTTGCTGGCTAATCAAGTACTGTAGTTCCATGGCTATTAAACCAGGTATTGGTAGTTTTAGCTTTGTGGGCAGCAAAAAGCATGAAGTGCTCTAAAATTTCCTAGTAGGCAGCTGCGTTGACTGTGGACTTGTTAAGACAATGGACCCACACCAGCAAATGACATGGCTCCCCAAACCATTACTGACGGTGGAAACTTCAGACTGGACTTTAAGCAGCTTGACTTCTGTGCTTCTCCAGTTTTCCTCCAGAATCTGGGACCTTGATTTCCAAATGAAATGCAAAATTTACTTTCATCTGAAAAGAGGACTTGGGACCACTCGGCAACAGACCAGTTCTCTCTCTCCTTAGCCCAATACAGACGCTTCTGACGTTGTTTTGGGTTCAGGAGTGGCTTGACATGGAATTCTACAGCTGTAGCTGTATGTGGCGGTTTTTGATGCACTGACACCAGCCTCAGTCCACTCCTTATAAGCTCCCCCAGATTTCTGAATCGCCATTGCTTGACAATCCTCTCAAGACTGCGGTCATCCCTGTCACATTTGCACTTTTTCTAGCCACATTTTCCCCTTCCGCTTTACACTCTGTTAATGTACTTTGATACAGCGCTCTGTGAGCATCCAGTTTCTTTTGCGATTTCTTTTTGAGACCATTTCTCCTTATGGAGGGTGTCAATGATGGTTTGCTGCACAACCGTCAAGTCAGCAGTCTTCCCCATGATTCTGAAACCTACTAAGCCAGACTGAGACCATTTAAAGGTTGTGAAAAACCTCTGCAAGTGTTTCGCAATAGTTAGCTGACAAGATTTGGACACGGGGAGCCTACAAAGCTGAACTTTGTCGTGATATTCTAATTTTGTGAAATATTGGATGTGTTCATTTTTGCCTTCTGCCATAATCATCCAAATTTAAACAAGGCTTGAAATAGTTCACTTTGTGTGTGGTGAACTAATGTAACATACAAGTTTCAATTTTTGAAACGGTCTTTCCCTCGATATTCAAATTTTTTGGCACATACCTGTATATAACCCATTCAGAAACACTTCAATTGTATACCGTTTACACAAAAATTTATATTACTCTATATACTTTTACCATGAAGGTATTCCATTATTATAGTGATATCAATTTTAAACGCGCAGTCCTATCGCCAGTGTTTGTGCTGACACCTAAGTCGTGCAGTGTGAAAAGGCAGTATAGTCAAGGCTCCACTGTTCTCACAAACAAATGCAGTACATTTGTGACAAATTATGAGCCATGTATTTATTTGCACTGACCTACATGTCCGATGAACACAACATTGATGTGTTCCTTCTTGGGGGCATCTGGCTGCATAGGGGGAACCTTGGGCGCAGGTATTTCCTCTTCCTCTTCCACCATCTCTGACCCCGTCTCCTCAGTTGTTGCTAACACCTCAGGCCCACAGTCGCCACGGCACCCACCTCCTGGCTCTTCCTCGTTTGGTTCAGCTTCTTTCTGGTCCCACGGTTCCTCTGGCGTCATTTCTGTGTCACCATTCTCCAACGGAGCTGCAGAAATATTTCAGACTTATGTGCACATTTTCTTCTCCAAATAATAATTTTACTAAAGTCTAGGGCCTGCAACTAACGACTGCTTTAACAAAACCATTAATCTGAATATTATTGTTTTGCATTAACTGATGAATCAGATAAAAAAATATATATATTTTGTAATTTCCATCCCTTTATTCAAAAACAGGACACCATTTGAAATTGACAAAAGAGAATATGCACAAATATAAATTGATTAAAAATCAGTTACTGGATGGGCCAGCAAGTAAAAACAAATGTTTGCAAAGGTCCGATTAAAGACAAAGATGATCTGTCTGCTTTCATGGAGGACTACAGAAATCTGACAATATTTACTGTTGAGGCTGAAATTCCAGGATTTGGACAATTTGAAATAAAAAAAAGTGCTCTAAACGAATTGATTATCAAAATATTTGTTGATTAATTTGATAATTAGTTGTAGATCAATTTGATAACTGATTAGTTATCGATTAATTGTTGCACCTCTACACACACGTTTTTCAAATATACAGTGTGTATAACATTTCAGTTAAATGACACCAATTCAGATGTGAAATACTGTTTCTTAATGTTCTGCAGCATATAAAGCAACCTCAACAATTAACTGTATTTAGCATGTGGGCAGCAATAACTACTACTGCATTTTTATAAAATTGTTAAAAATGTTATATTTCACTATGTCTGGCATCAGTTTAAGAAAACACAGCACATTGGGCTAAGTTCAATTCACCAAGTCAACTTTTCATACCACCCAAACATTCATTTTGCAAATAGTTAATAAAATAAAATAAAAACTAAACCTACTTCTTCACTCACAGAGCAGACAGGCTCCACTACTATTTAACTCTTTCAATTGTATGTTTGCAAGGGGTTGGCTGCTGGAAGATTGTCGGCTATTGTTTATCAGTCTTACTTAATTAGGAAGGAAAAAACAATGGTGGTGGCCCAAGTCTTCCATCGACGTAAAAGCCATTTACCATTTTCCCCACAAACACACAAGACATTGGCGGCACGGTTGCTAACTGCTTAGCACATTTGTCTGACAGCCCCTGTGTGGAGTTTGCATCTTCTCCCCACGCCTGCATGGGTTTTCTTCGGGTATAGACATTTGGGTTTCAGATCAAAAGATGAATTATGAGTGTTCAGAATTCTAACTTTTATTTCATTGTATTTACATCTTGACGTGTTAACCAAGGCGGCACGGTGCTCGACTGGTTAGCACATCTGCCTCACAGTTCTGAGGACTGGGGTTCAAATCCCGGCCTCGCCTGTGTGGAGGGAATCTCAACCCTCTAAAAAGTGGATTTAACCAATCTATTACAAAAAAATTGTGAATGGTTATTACCAATTAAAACAATTTAAAGCAACAAGGTGGAGATAGTTACTTGGCATAAATCAATGCAGAGTTCAATAGCCAATCTAGCCCACCTTCTAGACTCAGTATCTATACTAGGGTTGGGAATGATAAACCGATGCGACCGGACATCCGTTCGTAAAGGCGAGATACACGACTTTATCAGTAGCAGACTCCGATATAGATACAAAATCCGCCAGGAATCCATAGATTTGTCAGCTGTAGCGCTGCGGACTGGATACCGCGAGCCTGGGAATCGGTTGCCTGAAGGTTTATGGTTTTCATCTCGTAAAACAAGCACGAGAGATCTCGCGGTCCTCGGCAGGTAACGTTATGTTTACAACCAAACGCAGCAGTGGTGGATATTAGCGACACGACAAGCTTAACTACATTTCTGCGCAGCGTCACTATTTCAACATCAAATAGCTTTTCAGTCGTTAAGCTACTTTCGTGGTCACGCCGATAGCAAAGTAGCGTTACCCCAAGAGTTGTAAACATTCAATCCGACGTCACGTTATGTACTTTATCTCAAGTCCGCCGTTGACACCGGGGCCGGCGCCGAAATGTGCGCCACAGATTGTACACAAGTACATCTTGCCAATTTCCTTGGGCTGTAACTCAGCAAACTAATGCTTCTTCTCGAGTCCTCGCGGCCCACTTATACGTTTGTGTTGGTACTGTGTGACCGTAATAAGAAACTACCGGGAGGACACAAAGCCAGGTATGTTCCGAAACTGCCACAACATTGGCCAGCTAGTCATCACGACTTAAATGTTCAAAAAGTCAGTCAGCGCATGTGTGCAATGGCGGTCCTAGCTTGAAAGGGACGGTGTGCGAGACCACCCTTGGCTCTTTAAATATTGTTTGTGCAAAGTTTGTGGAGAGAAAATCTTAAAAATTAATAGTTGTATTGTTGTGGTCCATTTAAATAAAAAAATTTTGCAGTGCCATAAAGCAACAATGCTCATGGTTAAGTGGTCTTTTACTGTACATGGAGACATGTACAGATGAAAGGCATGAAAAAGTTGACCCAAAAAAAAAAAACATTGTAAGGGGGAGTCTGGGGGGGATCGCAAGGCCCCCGCGGAGAATTATTATTTTAACATAAATTATGCAATCTAGAAGAATCTGAAGAGTACAATAAGGCAAAATATATTTATTTACACCACTCAACAACATTTTGACGTACAAATTTAAGATTATAATTAAATTTGCCTCATTTCTTTGCTTTTTTGTTATCCAATTTGAGCCAGGCCCACAATGACCTGCACCTGATGCCTGCTTCAAGCTGTTCCACATGAATAGCATCCTCCTCTTTAAGCACTCTCATTCTGGAAAAGAATTGACTAAAATCAGTCTGTTACACTTAATTTTTCACTCTTAAAAACTTCAAAGGCTAGTCCCACAAGCATACTCCAGGAAAATATTAAAAACAATATTTTTCAGTTTTTATTGGCTATTTCTGTATTTGAAGTTGGTTCATTCTGTGTTGTGACATTATCCCTAACATCGCTCTGTTGGTTCATACATTTAACACATCCGTAAAATCATTAGATAATTGTAGGCGCGTTTCCTCATTAATACAAGATGTACAAGACTTGTCGTCTTGTGCTACGTGTGCTTTGCGGTTCTGCGGGGACCACAACCCGTAGCACCTCAACGCGAAAATGCAAAAGACCAGTGTAACAAATACGACAAGGGCTGATCTGATGAGCAAAAATGTTGCTTAAACCTGAGAGTAGCAATAGAGGATGCCCGCTGAACAGCGTCCGATGCGGAAGTCGAAGTCTCGCGCACTAATTTATAAATAAAAGTAGCGAGCGACATTTAGCTTATTGTCACAGAGTACAAGTACAGTTACTTAACTGCAGAAGCAGCGGAAGTTTTTTTCTGGTCTCGTCGACTCGTGTGACTTACCCAAACCAGGTCCCGAGCACACACGCGGAACCTCAGGCCGCATATTAGTCCGCCGCGGTGTAATATTCACAATTAAATCTGTGTGTGGATGGTGAACGTGTGGAATGTATCTAGCTGCCAGCGTCCAACGAATACGAAACAGCCTATGACGTCAGCGACTGAAACCCCCCCTTAAATTCTTAAATTTTCGCCAGAATGGACGGGGCGCCATATGTGTGCAGAGTTCCAAATCTATAAATGTTGTGTGATGAGCGCTACGCTTGACTGACTGGGAGCATTTCCTGCCGACACGCTGCTTATATAGAGGAAGGTGGACGTGACTGAGGACAGCATGCGGAAGGGGGAAGGGTGAGCGTGAAGGAGGACGCTAAAGGCACGCCCCCAGTAGGTATATAGTTCCGGTATGTGTCTGCTTGCACGGCTGTTCGAGCTTTCGTAAAAGCCGGCATCACTTCAGACGAGCCGCACGGCAACGAGACAGACTCCGACAATGACGAGAGGGAACCTGGCGTGTTTGATTTAGAACTTGCCCAGCTGTTCATTTCAGATACAGAACATGAGGACTTTGATGGATTTGTGGATGAGGATTGATCAAAAAAATAACGTGAGTACATTGTTGAATACTTCCAATAAAGTACGACCGAACTCAGTTTTGCTCCCGCTGCCTTTTTAAAAACATTGTTTTAGCGTGCATCCATGCTACCGTATGTTTTAAGATAGCGTATGTTTTACCATGCCTGCGCCCAATAATATGGTGCGCCTTATGTATGTGTTAAAATACAGAAACAGACCCCGGAACTGAGACTGCGCCTTTTCATATGGTGCACCTTATGGTCATGAAAATACATTTTTAGTTCAAAACGGGGAATTTCGCCGAAAGGCGACTGATTTGCATGTATGTACATGTTTTTAAAATAAGGTTAGACAAATGTAATTTTATAGAATTGGATTAAGTCAAGGTTCTTTATGATTAGCACATGTGCAAATGTTAACTATCACATTTTTTCTGCCTCCGAATCAAATCGAGAATCGTATCGCTCACATACTGAATCAAATCGTATCGAATCGTTCCGCCCAAAAACATGTTTTTTTTTTTTAAATTGAATCGCTACCCATGTATCTAGATATGTATCGAATTGGCCTCGTTCCAGAGATTCCAAGCCCCTAATCTATACATTCTGTTGTCTGTTACCTATGACTCAACTACTTCTGCTTTAAGTAACTGAAAACTGGTGCATTGAAAGTGTTTGAAATTTTTAAACAACCTCCAAGAAGCTGAGGCTCACCTACAATTTAAGTAGTTTGTAGACAAGTAGTAGATCACATTCAAAGAGGGGCTCTTCACATAAAACTGAAACTTATGTAAATGCATTTCAGTAATTTGGCACAACAGTCATTACAGGACTTACTATAAGACTGCCTGTAAAGTATTGAACAACAAATGAAAATAGATCTCACTGCTGGAATGCTCGATGGCACACACACTTAAGACACTGAGGCCATACATACCAGCGCTTTCTGTCACCTCCATGGTGGCTATTTTTTCAACAGCAACTGAAAAACAACATGCTTTGTTATTCCAAAACCAGAAGTGACGAATTCAGGTATTGTTTAATCTCCATCATTCAGATATTACCATACCATACTGTATGCACAACTGTTTTGTTGCCAAAGTGAGGGTCGCAAGTCATTGTTTAATGTCAAGAAGGCATACAATTCATTGTAAATGGCTTTTGATTCAGGTTTGTCATAATACAGTGGTATCTGCTTTATTATTTATCATTAGTCTATGTAAAGTATATAAATGTTAAGCCACTGTATTGGTTTTAAGCTTGGGCCCAATGGGACACACATATCCAATTTAGAGCTTGAGCTGAAAGTTTTGAAAAAACAGTTAAGTTTATTATTAAACGTCCTGCTAAATAAAACAGAAAAGTGAGTGTGTCATGTAACCAGCTACCCGTTACAACACCATATAATATTGTATTGTGTCGACCATTGCGTCCTTAGCGCTTGTAGTGTTGTTTACGCCTGGAAACGGGCCTTGACAAAGAGTTCAATGAATCATAATATCCACGTCACACCACACTAAGGTCAACACGTAAGAGTCCAAGTAGGTTAGCTTTACCAAAGTGATTCAATGCGTTTATAACTGTTAAATATGACAACAGTTCCAAATTTCCTTCAATAACATTCCTCTTCCAATAACGTGTACCGTTTGGAGAAATAACGGTTTATACGCCACAATAAGTAAAACAGGGCGGTACAAGAGTTCAGCACACTATCGTGAAACCACACGCTACGTTAGCATTCACAGCTAACACGCTAATGCCGGTTGGGATACACCAGGCATTTAACACATACAGAAAAGTGATACAATTCCATAACACGAGGATCCAACCATAACCTGAACATACACTCTCACCGATGTTTTCATTTCAGCGCAATACACGTCCAATTATAGAATAAAAGTAGACCGTGCAGTAGTTCTAAAACACGAACGCGCGCGTGTGTAGAGTCGCTCGAGTTAGCACCTGCACAGTCGTGCTCACGTTAACGACTAGCATGTCGCTAATGTTGCTACCCAACGTGACAAGACGGCTTACCCATTGAATCGAGATTTTCAGAGTGTGCTTTCATGGCAAACGTCGGGACAAATTCGGCGGCGTTCACATTGGGAACAAATGGTTTAGCGTTCACATTTAAGCTTGTGAAAGCAGATTCAAGCTGCCCGTCGATTGTGGCCTCCCCATCGTCCTCTTGTTCCCAAGAATCAGGGGCAGTGTCTCTCGAGTCCATCGTGGGTTTTGAATTTTTCACTATAGTGAGATTTGAGCAACGCCGTTCTTGGGCTACGTTAAGTGTCCACCCAAATCCCGGTGTTCAGGCCACACCTTGGAATGATAGAGAGCGTCCCAACTCGAGGAGGAATGTTTTCAACCCGACCTAGGTGAAATATAGCGGCCGGTTTCTATCGGTGGAGACGCCAAAGAGGATATTCGACTCAGCACTCCCAGAGACAGTCCGCGTGAGCTCATGCGTCCCTTCAACCGGACGTGCTGTCCGCAATGACACATGGGATATGAAGTCTGAAAAGATACAAGAAACTAGCTTTTCGTGACTCGTGAAACCAATAAAACTACATTTCCCATTTACTCCTATGATACTTCTCAGCATAAACAGCGCCGGTCCTTTAAATATAGTTTTTTTTCTTTTTTTTGTTGGGTGATTAAACTAGTTTGAAATGTTCTCATGACGGTTTTAACAAAAAAAAGTAAAATAAAAAATGTAATGTCTGGGTTCGAAACACTGATGTGTCGGGTGACCCTAAATTGTTTTCCTAATTCATAAATCATTTGCATGTAACCAAGTTTAACAATTAATAACAAAATCTACCTAAATACCAACTTATTTTTTTAAATGAATAAAATTATTATTATACATCTTCATTATGGTATATTTTAAACATGTCAAAATGAATCTGTGATAAAAGGTGCTTTTAGGAAGTATTGCTTAAAGTCTCCCCCTCCATTTATCCAGCTATATAAGAACTCAAGACAAGTGTGGTTTCCATCTGGTATTTTTATTCTACTATTCTTTAGTAAATCTTTGCTATAAAAAAGTAAGCAGGAGATTATTATTAGTTATATATTTTGACTTTCTATATTTTTAAGTGCATTCAAAATGCAACATTTGATTTTTATTAGTTATTTGGACCCTCTTGACATAATTGCCAGTAGAGCAAATTTCTTCTACCAGACATTTTTTTTTTTTAGAACTGTTAAAATAAACATGACACGGAGTGACATTTTTGAAAGAAAGGCACTCAACCTCCTGATAAATCAAACAGTATCCTTTAAAACTTTAATTTGCGAGCAAAACAATATTTAAAGTTCAAGTACCACAACTGTGGGCCTGTCACTGAGTGGACGATCAAATTACATTAAACATTTCTGTTTTTGCAGTATTTGATGCATATTTGAATAGTCCTTTAAATGACCCACATCATTTAATCTACGTTCAAAATAAATCTTTCTAAAAAAAACAATTTGGTTTATATGTTCAGCGCATTATGGAGAGCAAATTTCATGTCAGTGTCACAGAGTGACAGGTCTATCAGGGACAGATTGTGCATTACACGATTCAAGGTGGCAGTAGATCACACCAGCTGATTAGTGGATGTTTCAAGTGCACAATTTACAAGTAAAAGTCTGCCAATTAAATTACGGAATGGGTTATCCAAGACCATAATGACCAAAAATATGTTGGTGGGACATGTCATGGTGTGACATTTCATTTAGAAAACATTATTTCCAAAGAGCAGACAGGAAAATTGTTTGTGTGTGTGTGTGTGTGTGTGAGAGAGAAAAAACGTGGTTAGCATTAAGTATGACTATTATTTAATGCTAAATTAACAAAAGTATGTTTTATTTTAAAAGAGGTAAGGACCTGGGTCACCTGTGGCCACTAAAAATGTAAACCCTCATTTGATAATTACAAATGTTGATCGTCCGAAATACCTTGTACTGTACAGTATTTAAATAGTAGGGAGATTGTAAATTGGTGAGACTGCATTCGGTGAAAGTGGAAATTATAGTCAATAAGGCCATTTTTCAACAAAATGTGAGTTCCAAATACTAGGTAAATTCAAATTCAAAATTAATGTACCTATATAGTAACTGAAAGGAGTATTTGGGAGAGTTTCATTATTATATATTCCCAATAAGACAACATTACAACAGGTTGGTCTATAGAAGATTTCATTAAATCAAGGTTCTTCATGAACGATTGGACGGTTACAAAGTTAGTGACAGAACTTTACAATCATCTGACATGTAATCATTAAGCATGAGTTTCATTTACATCATGTAAGAAATTATTTACAAGTGCAATAAAGGTGAATTGTTTCTTAATCCATTTTTATTCTTCCCACAATAATTTACCAACTCAATGCATTTCTATCCACAAATGTTTGTACTTCCATATTATATCTAAACCTTCCAGAATGATCTGGCTCAGAGAATTACAGTAAGACTTTAGCCAACGTACTTTTTAAATTTGATATACATTTAGCAGTTAGTAGGCAAGGCTTATAAAAATACAAGTCTACCAGGCCTGACTAGTTCAATCTTTCGCCAAGTTCCAAGTGATCTTGATAAGCTGTCAATCAGAACTGTGGTCAATTTAAACAGGTTTCCTGCGCAATTGCACAAAATTGTCACTGGAAAAAAAATAAAAATTCTTGAATAAAAAAAATGTATGTAAATGCTGTCATGTGCAAAATAATTTTATTTAAATGCATTCAGCAAGAATAATTAATATTTTCTATGGGGTATAATTTGCAAATGTACACTAAAAATATCTTGTCTTGCAGCCTTGAGCTCAACATCTCTATAATCAGAAATTGTAAAAAAGTTCTAAGACTGGTGACATAAAAGATATATTTCAAGCCTGAAGTAGCAGTTTTCCCCTTCAGTGTGGGCCAGATGATCAACCAGCACATCTACCAAGAGCTCTTGCGGCATTTGCTTCGTTCAGTGTGCAAAAAAGATCTGAGTTATAACAGGACAACTCGTGGCTACTTCACCATGACAACAGGCCCACTCAAGATGCTGACAGTTCCTCGCTGAGAAGAACATCGCCTTGTTGGAGCAACCTCCCTACTAACCCGATCCTGGCTACCTGTGATTTTTTTCCTCTTTCCCAAGTTCAATGGGTTCATCAAGGGGAGCCATTTCGAAGACATAGATGACATCCAGATGATGGAGCTACGGTAGATGCTGGAAGAATCCTTCCAAGAGTGCATGAAGACATGGTAGCGAAGGCGGGGGGAAATGCTAATGGACTCAAGGGGGATTACATTTGTAGTTTTGATTTTAAATATCTTTTGTGACGCTAGTCCTCAAACTTTTATGATAAACCATGTGTTTGTATCTCTAGTTCCAGCATCAAGATCCAGGACTATGACATTAGAAAATGTTGAATGGTATTCCTCAAAGTACTTTGAGCCAGTTCAGGTGAGAAATTTTTGGCAACAAAAAAAATGTAAAAAAAAATAAATATTCACTTTGTGACAGAAGGCCATGATTAACTCATACACATTCTTTATAGTATAGTGTAGCAATTAAAGGTTTTTGTTTCAGTGTGGCTATGGCTGTAAAATTGTTGAAATTTATCAACTCATGTCTTGCTGCAAAAAGATCAGTAGAAAACAATTAAATGCATTTTAAATTTTGTATAGATACAATGTGGTTGTATTGTTGTCTAAATCTACTGTGTTACTCTCATCAAACTACCATATTCTGGTGAAATTACAACATATACATTTTCATTTTTCTATGCTTGTACATATGCACCTACAGCATTATTTGTAATTTGTGTCATTCACTTCGATTTGCATAGCTGAAGTTAAAGTAGCTGATACTTCTATAGATTATGTGGATAGATTTCTACAGTGTTGTGCAATCAAATGTGTCCAAAATCATTCTGGATGCAGTCAGGCTTTTCTGCACGATAATCACAGCAGTGCATGAAGCAGACCAGTTCTACTAAGCCATTCCCCATTCAGGTAGCGCTTTCTTCATGAAACTTAATAAGAGTCTCTTCCACTATCAAGACGCCATGACCTTGAAATCTCCCACAGGGTTGAAAAAACAACCATCTAAACTAAAGGGTTTTAAAGGGGAAAAAATACTACTTATGGAGTGCATTTTGAAAACCTTACCATTTGTTATCCCTAATGAATGAATGTAGTGCAGCAAATAAGGGACATTTTAATCATCCCAAAATAAGCAACTAACCAATTGCACCCACGATAAAACATTTCACCAGCATGTGCAGTTTTTGTGCATGCCGCTAATATGCTTGAATGTAATGCCAGCTATCTGCCAAGTCACTGATGGTGAAGAGGTTCACTTAGAGAGTTCCCACTCAGTGATCGTGTCAATGTGAGCATGAATAGTTCTTTGATTATGTGTCCTGTGATTGACTGGCGACCAGTCCAGGGTGTACTTTGCCGTTCAACCAAAATCAACTGGGACATTTCTTTTGCAGCTCCTTGCAAGGCTGAACTGGATAAGCCGCAAAGAAGATAGATGGACGGACGGACGGATGGATGGATATCTGAGTCCATCTTCAGAGAGTTTAAACAAAATTGTGTGTAAATACAATGTAAAATGCGACCACTGGTAATGTGAGTGTGATTAGAAAACGGCCTCACAGTGTTACAATATCCCTGTTTCTCGTCAACTTCAACTGACATCCTTTCCAGCGTTTTTGGAAAGAGGCTCTTGAGAATGACAATTATTCCAAACTAATTCGGCTACTTTACTTTCACAACAGTTAAATGCATAATTTACGTAGAACACATCTTTTTAATCAATTTAGCTGGTACCATTATTGGGATGGCTGGCCCTCTTAGCCTTCAAGCTTCCTTTCCTCCAAGAATGATTTGTCCTCCCCTTGGTCATGCTGTTTCTGCAGACTAGAATCCTGAATTTCTTTTGGAATGCCTTGACGTGCAGAGTCCTCCTCTGGTACACCTATAGAGGTTGATGTGTGGATGGCGGTTGACCCCTCAGCTTGTCCAATTGAGCCAGATTCACTGAAGGAGTCAGAGCCTACACCTGAGCGCCGAAACAACTTCTGACCTGTGATGGAAAAGAGCACAAGGGAGCTGCGATGCATTGGGAAGCACAAAACATACACATCTAGACACATGCTTCACAGTTGCAAGTGATGTTCTCCTTCCTTAAATGCATGAATGAGCATTGTCTGACACAGTCTGTCTGCAGTAGTAGTCGAACGTAGTGCTACCTTGCAGTCTCTCTGCTGACAAGGTGGAAGAATCTTTCAAGAGAGCTCTGCTTGCCTGGGCCTTTGTAGAGTACGTCACCTCTGTGGAGTCCAAGGAACCTATGTACAATAATTAATACAAGTATAAATCAGACCCATATTTAAGATGCACCACCAAAGTTACAATTGCCTTTTTCAGCACACAACAGAATCTTGAATGATTTAATGCTCTACCACTGTATTATCTCTGGAACTTTGCCCTAGCCTCGTGTGTTTCTTATCTGCATATGGATGTTGTCCACAGCAAGGAGATGCACTTTATTTAAGAAGAGACTGAAGACAGCAAGAAAACAGACGACTGGAGCAAAGTTGAGCCTGTGGAGTATAACACTGCACCTTCCAGAGCTGGACCCAATAGGATACACTAACATTAGCATGTGTTGACACAAAAGCAGGTTTAACCTCACCAGTGTCTTTTGGTAACCATCAACAAGCTTCAGTCATAATGATGGCTTCGTATTTTACCGATGTTGCCAGGGCTTGACATTAACACCCTGGCAGTTGAAAAAGTTTGCTGAGAAAAACTTCACGTCTGCATATATATTAATTATTGTTAATGGCTAGATGAAATGTTACATTTAACATGTTTAACTTGTATGTTTCCTGGAGCTCAAATCTAAACAGTACCAGCAAATAAAAACAAATGAAATACAAAATGTGATCTGGGTTGTATGTGAGGATTTAAATTGCTTAGGAAAAAAGTGTAAAAACACAGCAGCTTTGCTCTTTATGAACTGAATTATAAAGTATAAACTGCTTTAAAAAAAAGGAAACAAACAACAGTTTAACTTGGTGTCAATCACACTTTTTGGAGATCAGCCTGTCCAGTTAGGAAGCAACACTGATTCTGAATCAATTTCACCGGCTGTTGTGCAAATGGAACAGACAACAGGTGGAAATGAGAGGTAATTATCAAGACAATTCAAGGAAAGGATAAGGGAATGGTTCTGCAGGTCTTGACCACATACCATTTCCGTCTTCATCCTTTCTGGCTGATTATTTTTTCACTTTTTCATTTTGCCAGTGCTCTGATCACTAGAGGCATATTATCAGCTGGTGTCTACAACCCACAAGTTGCTCAGGCAGTGGAGCTCATCCAGGATGGTATCTCAATAGGAACTGTGGCAAGAAGGTTTGCTTGAGAGCATGGAGGAGATATTAGGAGACAGGCCAGTACACCAGGAGATGTGGAGGGCTGACGGAGGACAACAATCCAGCAGCAGGACTGCTTTGTGCACTAAGGAACAGGAGGAGCACTGCGATAGCCCTACAAAATGACCTCCAGCAGGGCAATATTGTGCATGTTTCTGCTCGAACGGTCAGAACACCAAAACCATGAGGGTGCGATGAGGGTTCGACGTCCACATGTGGGGCGTGTGCTTACAGCCCAACACGATGCAGTTTGATTAGCATTTGCCAAAAACACTGAGATTGTCAGATTTGCCATTGGCGCCCTGTGCTCTTCACGGATGAGTGCAGGTTCACACTGAGCATGTGACAAGACGCGATAGAGTCTGGCGACGGCGTGTAGAATGTTCTACTGCATGAAACCTCCTCGAGGATGAGTGGTTTGGCGGTGGGTGATGGTCTGGGGAGGAATTTCTTTGGAAGCCTGCACAGCCCTCAATGTGTTAGCCAGAGGTACCCTGACTGCCGTTAGGTCCCGGAATGGGATCCTCAGACCTATCGTAAGACCATATGCTGGTGTAGTGGGCCCCGGGTTCCTTCTGATGCATGACAACACTACGCCTTATATGGCTGGAGCGGTTCCTGCATGATGAAGGCATTGATGTTATGGACGAGCCTGCCCGTTCCCCAGACCTGAATCCAATTAAACACATCTGGGACATCACGTCTCGTTCAATCCACCAATGCCACGTCACACAACAGACTGTTCAGGAGCTGACTGATGCTCTGATCCAGGCCAGGAAGGAGATCCCTCACGAGAACGTCTGTCGTTTCATCAGGAGCATGCCCAAGTGATGTATGGAGTGCATACAGGCCCACGGAGGGCACTCACACAACTGAGGCACATTTTGACTCTCCTCGAGGGATTTCCACAAAGGCCGATCAATCTGTGATCTGATTTCCACTTTGATTTTGAGTATGATTCTGAACCCAGACCTCCATGGGATGAGGATTTTAATTTCCATTAATCATTGATAAATTGTTCTCAATGCATTCCACTATTTAATGAATAAAGATTTTCAAACGGAGTATCTACCGGTAATTCATTAAGCTCTATGATGTATTGTTTAAGTGTTTAAGTACATGTGCACACAAACCTGCCGCCAGGTTGAAGGTCCTCCCTTTAACTGAAGTTTGAACAGGAGAAAACCAGTTTAAAACAGAGCCAACCAAGGGAAGTTGTCTCAGCATGCCCTAAAAGACAGTACAGTCATTATTTTTAGGCACTGATTATCATTTCCCCCTTTTTGGCAAATTTAATTACCAACACTATATTCATCCTGGTTATAATGTACAAGACAATTCTCTGTTTGCAGGTTAAGGTTGAGGCAACACAATGTCATGAAGCCCAAATTCACTAACCTCTTCCATGAGTTTCTCATCACTGGCTTTTAGCAGCTCCAGCTCTGCCTCCCGAATGCCTTTCCTCACCACCTCTGTCATGTTCTCCAGTAGCTACATTGGAAAGAATCGATTTAGGAAGGTACTACAACCACATATAGAAATGTTGAATCTCTTACAATTTACAGATGCTGTTAACCTGCAATAATGGAGATTACCGGTATATTAAATAGTAAGTTAACATACTTTTGTTGTGCTATTGTTTTCAACTTTTGTTTTCTACTTTTCAACATTTTACAATTGAGTTAAAAATTTGCTTAAGCCTATTCAATATGTTTCACTATAACCCTATTCCAGCAATGAATTGTATTTCCTTGAGTATTATTATCAACATTTTTAACTAAAGTAAAATGAATGCTTTTACAGCAACTCCCATTATTCAAGATTTAAAATTTTGAAGAAGTGTGTTAGTTGTGTTCCTCAAGGAGTGAGTAACAGTCTCATGGAATAAAAATGCTGTAGAAAGATTTTGACTTTCATCAGGACTTGAATTTACATTTGAGGGAGCTTTTTTAAACTTTAAATCTAAACCTCTGAACTTTCCTAAGTCATATAATAGCAAGCCCTTTCACACAAAAAAAACACTGGTGGTTTTGTAACAAAAGCTAGTTTAGCCACAAAGCATTATCAGAAACATTTTTTATGCAGTGGGGATATCCTTGTCCCAGCAGATAAACTAGGCCAAAATGGGACCTGCAGCATGCATGCGTTTTGACATTAGTAGCTGCACAGAGTGAATCTGGTGGTTTAGTTTAGATTTTGGTTTCTTTTACATAAAAAAAGCACATGGTAGATGCATACAGAATCAGAGTGATTATTCAAGCAAAAGAATGGCCACCTGTAATATTCCCTGTGTATACCTCAAATAAATATGATCTGCAATGCGGATTCAATAATTTTTTATTACAACCGTAGCAGCACTAAGTGTTACTTACCGCTAACTGTGGTGAATTTCAAGACGAGAAAATTCTAAACTATATTAGTACTACTTACATTGGTCGTTGCGCATTAAATGACTCTGCTAATAACACTAGAGTCACACAGGAGAAAGAACATAGGTGAGTAAAAATAACGGAATGCAGATTACTCTTCCATTCTCTTCAATGTCGCGTCCCAGCGTCATTATTGTTTCCACTAGCTCTGAAACATCAACGTCATCAGCTACCATGCTTATAAAGATGCAGTTCTCCTCTCTGGCAAGCTCTTGGCCTAGGAAGAAAAATATATATGAAAAGAAAAGGTTTGAAAACCCCACAAAAAAAATGAAGCTATTTTACCGACTTCTTTTTACTGATGACTCTAAAAAAATGAAGGGATACAAACCAGTGGAAAAGATGATGTCACTATCTAGCTCTTGTAGTTTCTTCAGCAGTTCAGCATTTATTTTCTTAATTTCCTTTGTTCTCCTGCTATCTTCAATTCCCTCCACTTGAGGCTCGTATCTGAACAGTATGGGATGAAACAGCAGGTGTGGTCATGAAAGCAAAAAGCTGAGATGTGTATTAGTTAAAATTCGAATCATTTCTTTCAAAGCAAACCCCGAACATAGCCGAGACTCAAGAGCACATTTTGAGTCATTGTACCTAAACGAAATGAGTGTTAAACTCAACTCAACAGGACTGCGCCAATTCGATGGCTTGGTTGAGGTATTGAACTGATAAAATACACTCTATGAAGCAGTAAATCTGTAATTTCGAAAGGTCATCTTAACATGCTACCTGAAGCATTACTGAATAAAATTGTGTAGTTTAATACAATAGCAAAAATGTCAAATATAAAACACGGTTCGCCAAATGGTTGATCTGGCAGTCCAAGATTATGGTAGTGAAATCAAATTAGGGTAATTAAAACTAAAATCAGTCGTTACTGATGAGATTTTTAATTTCATATTAATCCATGAAAAAAAAAAAATAATAATCAGTTCTAGGACTTAATTTGACTGTCTCCAACACATTGCTATATTTGGTAGACCAGTGGTTCCCAACTCGGGAGCCAAAAGGGGGTCACGGACCCATTTTGAGTAGGTCGCAGAGAGCTAGTAAAACATTTTACATATATTCCTGTTTTCCTGATTATTACCCCCCAATTCAGTACAGAGGCGTACTAAATTCCCACACGAAACAGTGGAAAAGTGACAAGAAATGCTATTTCCTTGCTCTCTAGCCACTAGTTAACTCTCAGCAGCTCAGCCTTTGGCTGTCATGGCAAGCAATATGCCTTTAACGGTACAGTAAACTCATTTGAAACGGCATTTAAAAATGCAATATACCGTACATTTCAGAGGATGCTTTTAAACAATTTAAAGAATACTTTATTATTCTTAACTTCGATCAAAGTGGGTCACAACTTTGCAACAATAGGAAAATAAGTGAAACCGGTAGACCGTGTTTTTTTTTTCTTTCACTAAAATATTAAAATTTTTATTGCATCAAATTACAATACATAAGTCAAATAAAGGTGTGCTGTCGCACCCTATACACAGACATGATCAAGATTAGAAAACCCACCATGGTAATATTTCAGTTAATGTTTTTGAAATGTTCTGCAATATTTCCAAGCATTATAAAAAAAAAACAAAAAAAAAACAAACAATGAATTGGAGCAAACCTGTAAAAATATTTCAAACTCCTTGGAGATAAGCCTACAGAGGCAAAATACAGTATACAGTCCCATAAGGGCTACAATAACTTGTGTGAATGGCCTCTGAAAAAATTACAAACCTCCAAATTGTACACTGTGTTTGCTTCTGAATTAAGATGCACTTGAAAATATGAGCAAATAAAAAGTATACGTCAGCAGAGTATGTTAACAGGGATCCTGTTGTGAAGTTCCGTTCAAACTTCCGCCGTTTTTTTTTTTTTTTTTCTATGTCTGCTTTTCAGTAACTACCATAAGACTGTAATTTCTCAGTTAAGGATGTTTAATGCCAGAAGAGTTGACACAGCGCTGGAAGACAGTCTCTGCAGGGCGGCTAGAGAATGTCTGCCGCCCACTAGTTTATTTCTTCCTTTTAACTTGTCTTGGTCTACGCCCTCGCAGGGATGTGTCTCAGCACTTTTCCGATGTGTGACTCAACGGTCTTAACTGTTTTTTTTTCCTAGTCTGAGCAAGCTTAGGGTGCATAGATAGAGAAATTCAAGGCCGTAGCAGTGGAAAGTTTACAGATCAACTAAGACTCAGGCCTGAATCTAAAATATGTGCTTGAAGGAGGCCCATCCTAACAATGTCTTGCATTATGCCTTACCCGACAGCTCCTAGTCCTGGCCAGCTAAGCTCGTCTATGTATCTGAGGTAGGGTGAGCGTCGGTGAATCTCCTCTTTGAAGTCCTGTCTGAAGGACATTGTGGAGGTCATCAAAGGCACCAGCTCCAACAACTTCTTAACCACATTGTCGACATCCTCAGGTTGAGTCCCTAAATCTGCACAAAATCATGAATTACAAAGTTTGCACAATAAGTTCATTATTATACATTTTTAAAAAAGTACAAAAGAACAAAAACACCCTTTTAACATGGTATTTCTTAGCCTTACTAGAAATATTTACTGTACTGCTAGACAAAAAAATTAATAAAAAATCTAGTCTTGTGGGTGGGCATTTCTGTGAGTCTTACCTGCGGCCGTCAGGAGTGGGCTGAACCGAACACAGGTGCCTTCATCTTCAAGCTCCACAACATCAACCCCACTAGCAGGAACCATCTGGGCGAGCTGCTTGCCAAGCTACAATTAAACAAATACTAATATCATGTCATCATAAAATGACAAGTCAAGCAGACAGGAGGCTTAATAAAGCACACACCTGCTTTTACGTCACACTAACAACATTCATTACAGGCCATATTTTACCATATGCATAAGAGGGAAGAGGTGCACAATCATGCACCTTTCTGGCTGTGCACATTCTCCCATAGACTTACAGCGGGTACGAAAGTATTCAGACCCCCTTAAATTTTTCATTCGGTTATATTGCAGTCATTTGCTAAAATCATTTAAGTTCAGTTTTTCCTCTCAATGTACACACAGCACCCCATATTGACAGAAAAAAACTAGAATTGTTTACATTTTTGCAGATTTATTAAAAAAGTACAACTGAAATATCACACAGCCATAAGTAATTAGACCCTTTGCTGTGACACATTTAACTGCTGTCCATTTCTTCTGATCATCCTTGAGATTGTTTTACACAGTCATTGGAGTCCAGCTGTGTTTGATTATGCTGAGTGGACTTGATTAGTAAAGCCACACACCTGTCTATATAAGAAGAAGAACAATCACCTTTTATTGTCATGAACATGCATGCGTGCACACGAAATTTGTTCTCTGCATTTAACCCATCACAGTGAACACATACACATGTTAGTGGAACACACTGGAGCAGGGGGCAGCTGAAGCGCCCGGGGAGCATTTCGGGGTATCAGTGTCTTGCTCAAGGACACCACAGCCGTGAGTCCGGGGGATGTTGGCGGATGGTCCAGTCGGGGTTTTGAACCTAGGTCCCCCACGGTGGCAGGCGATGATCTTAACCATTGGGCCACGGCTGCCCAAGAACTTACAGCTCACAGTACATGTCAGAGCAACTGAGAAACATGATGTCAAAGGAACTGCCTCAAGAGCTCAGAGACAGAATTGTGGCAAGGCACAGACCTGGCTAAGGTTACAAAAAAAATTCTGCTGCACTTAAGGTTCCTAAGAGCACAGTGGCCTCCATTATCCTGAAATGGAAGATGTTTGGGACGACCAGAACCCTTCCTAGAGCTGGCCGTCCAGCCAAACTGAGCAATCGAGGGAGAAGAGCCTTAGTGAGAGAAGTAAAGAAGAACCCAAAGATCACTGTGGCTGAGCTCCAGAGATGCAGTTGGGAGATGGGATAAAGTTCTAGAAAGTCAACCATTACTGCAGCCCTCCACCAGTCGGGGCTTTATTACAGTGGCCCGACGGAAGCCTCTTCTCAGTGCAAGACACATGAAAGCCCGCATGGAGTTTGCTAAGAAACAAAAAAAAAACAAAAAAACAAACACCTGAAGAACTCCAAGTCGGTGAGAAATAAGATTCTCTGGTCTGATGAGACCAAGGTAGAACCTTTTGCCGTTAATTCTAAGCGGTATATGTTGAGAAAACCAGGCACTGCTCATCACCTGTCCAATACAGTCCCAACAGTGAAGCTTGGTGGTGGCAGCATCATGCTGTGGGGGTGTTTTTCATCTGCAGGGACAGGACGACCGGTTGCAATCGAAGGAAAGATGAATGCGGCCAAGTACAGGGATATCCTGGACGAAAACCTTCTCCAGAGTGCTTAGGACCTCCGACTGGGCTGAAGGTTCACCTTCCAACAAGACAATGACCTGAAGCACACAGCTAAAATACCGAAGGAGTGGCTACAGAACAACTCCGTGACTGTTTTTGAATGGCGCAGCCAGCACCCTGACTTAAACCCAATTGAGCATCTCTGGAGAGACCTGAAAATGGCTCCCCACCAACGCTCACCATCCAACCTGACAGAACTGGAGACGATCTGCAAGGAGGAATGGCAGACGATCTCCAAATCCAGGAGTGAAAAACTTGTTGCATCACTCCCAAAAAGACTCACGGCTTTTTTAGCTCAAAAGGGTGCTTCTACTAAATACTGAGGAAAGGGTCTGAATACTTATGGCTGTGTGATATTTCTGCTATTATTATTTTTTTTTTAATAAATCTGCAAATGTTTCAAATGTTCGGTTTTTTCTGTCAATATAACAAAGTGACAAATTGAAGGGGGTCTGAATACTGTCCGCACCCACTGCAAGTCTGTCATTTACGCCCCATAATGCCAGATACACGCTCTGGGTGGAGCAACTCTAAAACGCTGGCTTGTCACAGGGGGAAAGTCACTATCACAGTTTATGTAAAGCACATTTTTAAAGTAGATTGGTACAAAGTGGAAAGAGATTTCCAGTAAGCTATCAAATGTATTTAAACTGTCACTGCTTTATGTTTTTTTTTTTTTACTCATGCAGTCATGCCTCATGCAATATGATTGCCAATAATGACATACACCTATACGTTGTGAAGCCTCAGCTCTCCAGGCAGACGAATCATTCCCATGCCTTTCCGTCACTTATTGAAGTAACAAGCAAATTGAGCAGGGTCCCCAAACACTGTAGCCGCACAGTGAGACTAAACAAATGTTTTATTACAGCATTTTAGCAGTGATATTACTACTATTGGTGAGGAATATTAGCGCTAGGTGACCTCTTTTGCTGTTTTTCTTTTTTTTTTTTTTTGTTCTTTTTAAACAAGACTCTCCAACATGTAAGGAGCGATTGCGCTTCAAACATGCCGCCAACAGACATTAAAAGACAAAGATGGGACCGACTTGATGAAGAGAAACAAGCGTAGGGCTCCCACTCATTACAACAACCACATTCATCGTACTGGTGTAATGGTGAGTTGAATATTTGTTGATTTGGTTTTATGTTAACTTAAATTGACTGGATTAACTTTGATTTCAGAACGTATACCGTTTCATACCTGACATCATAAAAAATCAACAACAAAAGTTTTAACATTTGTCAAAAATTTGAACTGTTAATGCTGTAAGTAAAAATGCAAACTGGGTGCTCGCCCTTTGACCTCAGCAACATTGTCAACTAGAGTTGAGAGCCTGGACCTTGGGTGCTTGCCCTTTGACCTCAGCAACTTTGTCAACTAGAGTTGAGAGCCTGGACCTTGGGTCCAGGAATGGGAAAGGTGCTGTCGGTTGAGTGATATTATTCAGGGATACACACAGTTTATATATATAAATAACCACCACGTTCAAAAATAAGAGTAGGCCTGGAACCAGGACACCCTTTGTAGTCTAGATTGACAGCCCTGACAAAACATCTCCACAGACATAGCAGACCATGGCAGAAATCTTAATCTATAATCTTCAAGTTATACAATTTAAATTACAATACTTCAGAAAAAAAAAAAAAGACTGAAAATCACGTACCCATCTATTGAACACATCAAGTACCTCCTTCTCCCCAGCACAGTAAGCCTCCACTGAACCACTGTTGGATGCTAACAAATAAGAAAGAGGAAATTAAATTTGTTTACCACTATTGACGTTTACTATCACGACTACATCCGGGTACTGGTCACCACTGGCGCCATACTGGATGTGTGACGTCTTCACACTGCAACCACAAATACAGCTTAACAGTGACAAATGATGGCAAATAAGTCTTTGTGAAGTTATCGAAAGGGATGACAGTCCCCTCCAAAGGTATTGGAACGGCAAGGTCAATTACTTTTTTGGGTTCAAGGTGCTTTTATTGTCAATTTTTCAATATGCGTAACACAGAGAGGATTGAAATTACGTTACTCGCGGGCCCGCGGTGCTACAAAAGACAGTACAAATAATATCAATATAAAAAGCTAAATAAAACTATGGTATAAAGTATAAAAAGTATTTACTGAATGTGCAAATATCAAAGATCATGTGACGTGTGCAACATAGTCAACGTCAGAGAACCTTGGCAAATAAACAAATTAGATGAGAAAACCCCAATGCTGCTAAAGTGGCCAGTGCGACCCTGAGGCTGGTGTGTGTGTGTGTGTGTGTGTGTGTGTGTGTGTGTGTGTGTGAGAGAGAGATTTATATCGAGATATGTTAAACAACTCAGGAAATAGCATTTTTGTTTGAACCCATGTGACTGATGGGCGTTTGTAGTTGCTCAGGTGTTGCCTTTTAGATTGATTGCTTAAACATTAAATAGTGCTTGTTTTTGGCTTTCACCTGTGGGAGAAAAGCTGAGAGAAGAGGGACAATCAATCAGATCTATTGCACAAACATTGGGCATAGCCAATACAACAATTTAGAATGTCCTGAAGAAGACTAGTACTGGTGTCCTGAGCAACAGACATCGAACAAGTCGGCCAAGGTTATCAACAGCAGTGGATGAGAGCTGTGAAGAAACACCCAAAAACAACAACAGTCAGTGACATCACTGCCAACCTCACAGGGTAGGGGTGAAGGTATCACAATCCACGGTTTGAAGAAGACATTGAGATAAGAAATATACAGGACATACCACAACATGCAAACCAGTCATCAGCAAAAATAATCGAAGCCAGATTGGATTTTGCAAAGAAGTACAGCGATGAGTCACAAAGCTTTTGGAACGAAGTTTTATGGACTGATGAGACCGAGATTAACCTCTACCAAAGTGATGGAAAGGCCAAAGTATGGAGTAAGAAAGGATCTGCTTATGATCCAAAACACACAAGCTCATCTCTGAAGCATAGTGGAGGTAATGTCATGGCTTGGGCTTGCATGGCTGCTTCTGGAACGGGCTCACTCGTCATTATTGATGATGTCACTCATGATGGTAGCAGGAGAATGAAATCTGAAGTCTACAAAACCATTTTGTTTGGCAATTTACAGAAAAATACATCCAAACTAATGGGGAAAAGTTTCATTGTGCAAAAGACCCAAAACACATTGCCAAAACAACAAAGGACTTCATCAGGGGGGAAAAGTGGAAGGTCTTAGACAGTCAAGTAAATCACCGGACCTTAACCCAATAGAGCATGCATTTTACCTCCTGTAGAGGTGACTGTAGAGGAAAAACCAATAACTGAAAGAGGCTGCAGTAAAGGCCTGGAAAAGCATTTCAAATGAATAATGCAACAGTCTGGTGAAGATATTGCAAGTAAGGGTTATGCCACCAAATATTAAATGTTATTCACTTTAAGTTAATTTCATCATGTCTGTTCCAATACCTTTGCTCACTTGAAAAGTGGGTAGCTTCAAAGAATAGGTGCTCTATCCTGAGTTGTTTAACACATGGTAGACGTACCGTAAATGCCATGAAATAAAAGCTGGAATTCTGAACTTTTGTCTCATTCATCTTTTGATCTGAAACCCAAATGTCTTCAGTATACAACAGAAGCAAAAGGAATTGACCTTGTCATGCCAATACTGTTGGAGGGGATTGTAGGAAGGAAAGCGGTATGACGCTAATGTGACGTCATACAACTTCCGCTTTTGAAGACGATCGGTGGATAGGTTGGGTGAATGCAAGTAATTTGCACGAAGGCTACCACATAACGAAAGACTTTGCCAAACCCGGTTGAACTGTTGCAAAGTGTGCAGGGTCCAGCAATTGTTTCCATGAGTGGCCGATGAGTCTACCACTGGATTTAGTTTACAGCCATTCAAAATGCACAGAAGTCATCATACCGTTTTCCTGAAGATTTTATCTCCTCCAATAATTTCCCAAAGACATTAGCCATAATTTGTCACTGTTAGGCTGTATTTGTGGTTGCAATGTGAAGACTTGACACATCCAGTATGGCGCCAGTGGTGACCAGTACCCAGATGTAGACAAGTGACAGTAAACATCAATACATGCCCCTCTCAAAGTATTGGAGAAGTGAGACCAATCCCTTATTTTTGCTGTAGAAATTTGGCTTTGAGATAAATATGACAGAAGCATTTCTTTCCAGGTATTTACATCTGGATTCGATAACTTACAATATTTGTTATTGCCTTCGTATTCTTCTGGCTGACATCGGCAGCAGCCTACATATATGTAAAGTTTTCCGCGAACAGGAAATTGCTAGACTTTCACTCTTGGTCTATGATAGTTGATGCTGATGTCACTGACAGTTGTTTTAGTGTATTTCTGTACGGATCTGAAATAGTTTTTAATTGTTGTTTTCCTTGGTCTGTGCGTTCAAAGTCTGTTACAACTGTAATTTTGTTTCTCTTCGGGACTTTCCAAATGGTTATATATATTGGTTTTAATTGATTTTCCAACTTCAGTCAGGTTATGAATTGCTAGTTTTTCACCCAAAAATGGCTCTTTGTTTTACATAATGGTTATATGGCTAATAACTAATATAAATGTAGTCTTCAAAGGCAAAAACAAAATCTGAGACTAAACACTGACATTCAACACTATTTGTTTGAATCAGTATAATTGGTCATACCTGGGTGACAAGACACACCTGTCAGTCATAAGATCCTATAGTTTTTACTGAATCAAAGTATTGTGTATCATATTGAAAATAATTACTAAAAAGGTGATCTATTAGTCTCATATTAATATATTGATGTCAAACGGATTTGCAGTCTACAGCAAATATTAAAAAAACTGGGCTCACTGTTCCAATATCTCTGGAGGGGTGTGCATGTTAAAAACACTTTAAAAAGGCCAACAAAAGTATTCATATGGATTGCAATCATCATGGACATAGCCACTACAACCTTTAACAACAAAACATGATGGTAGAACATTATGCACTGCAGAAACATAAACCAAGAGCTCTTAGTATTCTGCCTGACAGAAAGTGATGATGTTTTTTTTTTTTTTAAACTGATAATATTAAATTTCCCTAATTATATATGTGGACATTATTTAAGACTATGACACCCTTACCTGCACTCATTTCCTGAGAAAACCTAAAGAGCACCACAGGAGAGTTGAGTTCATCCTCCACCTGTTAAGAGACAAACACAGAGACAGTCAACTGAAATTTGATGACCATTATAACCATATTTCAATATAGACAAATGTAAGGTATGCAAAAAAAATTTGCATTTTAAAGGATGCTATGAAATCAGGGAGGTTTCTTAACACAGATACACATTCTGTCCATTGTAACCTAACTACAGCAGCCCAACAACATTCGCAACTTTGGAAGAAATGACTGAATAGATGAATCGGTAATGTATTATACATACTTTCAAACTAAATACAGTTTAATTTGTTCCGTGACCATGTTTTTATCTCAAATCACTCGTATCTCCAAACATATTTCCCCATTAAAATGAATGGAAATGCAATTTATCCGTTCCAGTCCCCAAAAAACACAATCTTTAAAAAAAATTTTTAAAAAGACAAGTAGCAGTATATTGTAAAATATAGTCAGAAAAACATAAAAAGAAGAGAATGTAAAGATATTAACTGGTTTTATGAAGTGTAATCAAGCCAAAAGTCTCAAACACACACTGAGGAATCTTTTGCGTGCCTGTACCTTCTGCCCCCACACACACACCCTCTTTTCATTGGAGAAACCCATCACCGATTACATCCAAGTGAAGGGTTGAAACAACCATCATGCTTGGGTGGAGTTCAACAGGAATAGTGTGCATGGGGTGTGTGGCATCAGGGTCATGAATAATTGATGAGGTATGTGTGCCATTGTCGGGTTTCATAAATTACCAGTATTATGACAACAAAAGTTTAAACTAAATGAATGACCTCTTACGCATTATACTGGATGGTGAAAACCTCAGGCTTGTTTTGGAAGGAAGTTGTTTGTGACAAGTGTGTGCATGGTCTTTTATTTTCCTAATAATTTTAAATGAATTCAGTGAACAAAAGCAAGGCAAATGGATTCCAGAACACTGAAGCAGCAGAATCGATTTTCTGCAAAACTGCTTCCGCGGTTTTAGGAGGTTAGTGACAGTGGTTGACCATTAAGCCTGCGGAACAGAACTCCTAATGCAAATGCATTTTCTTGATAAGTATAAATGAAATCTCAGTTAACTTTGGTGATTGGGTAACATGGCTCTCTAAAGTCTTAAATAATTACCAAATTATAGTGGAATATATTTCATTACCCTTAGATTTTTACATTTCACCTGGAGGTATAGGCTAAAAGGACTGAATTTATACAGTGCCTTTCTTGGTTTAGTGTAATTTCAAGCTCTTTTTACATTGTGTCTTAATGACACGTTCACACAATTATGGTTGGCGCTGAAAACTTAAGGGTCATTAAGACCCATGAGCAGTGATGAGATGGGGAGCAGTAGCTCTTCTTATTAAAAACAACAGCTTATGAAACATTCATCAATTATTCATGACACGGCAATTTCTTCCAAAGGCAACAAAAATAATGAGTATAAAGAGGCATTCCCTGAAGTACCTCAAATAACATGCCTTGTCCACATCCTAAACAATTAGGAAGAAGTGAACAGTCCATCAGCCAATGGAGACCCAAATACTGCTGAGCTAATGTGGGTGGAAAATGGTTAAGAGTGAAAGAGAGATAGAAAAGCAAGAGAAAGGGGCAAATGGCAAAGACAAGAGTGAGGGAGACAGGCAGACACTTGGCTACAAAGACGGAGAGGAGAATCCCACCTACAATAGAGAGCATGAGAGAGCCCAGAACATCTCGAAGAGAAGACCCAGAGATGGGCGGGATCGGTGACACGATGGCCTGCAACCAAGGTAACCCGTACTGGCTATTATACAAAAAAGTACTTCGATACACAATCCTACACACATTTTACTAACACTCGGGCTTCCACGAGTACACGTTTTTCGAGTACAACTAATTTTTCTCCGCTTCTGGGATCTGCTTATTTAACTCATTCACTGCCAGCCCTCTCGCAGTAGCTGCCTGTTAATGGCAGGAATGAGTTAAATGTGAAGCTCAACGGAGCGGAAGCACGACAACAACACCCTTACGTCATCAATGCGAGAAAAGTAGGCGGAAGCGAAGCGCATATTTTTGATTCAAGAAGCGGGAAAATGGCGATGCTACTATTCTTGGATACTGCAGTTAAACACAACAAAGGAGAAGAAGACGGCAAAAAACTGGGAGAAGATAAAGGAGAGGAAAAAAATACAAAATGCCAAAAGTTTGGGAGCATTACAGACTGAGCAGAAAGGCTAACACCGAATTTCTCCTAACTACCACAGAGCTATGACTGCAGTTGACTTGTCACATTGCCATATTTCAATTTTTACAGTACTTCAGTGATCATGTACGTCTTTGAACCACACAGCGTACACTATTTAGTGACATAAGTACTGCCTTTTTCTGGGGACTATTTCCAGCTCCCTCGCCAATTTGATTGACAGTTGGAGCGCATCCAATTGATGGCCGTTACGTACCTAATAGCGCTCCTTAAGCGCAACTTTGGTTAATAATGTGGTTACTTTTCATCTGTTGGGAGCCTGTAGAGAAGTGTGTTTTAGAGTGGGGTACGCCAATAGCTACAGGATACAAACACTCAGAAATATGGCCAGTGAACTACCATCTGATCTGTAAGTGGCTACATTTTGAGTCATCTAAATGTAGGCGAAAAAAATACAAACCCAATTCCAATGAAGTTGAAACATAAATAAAAACAGAATACAATGATTTGCAAATCATGTTCAACCTATATTTAATTGAATACACTACAAAGACAAGATATTTAATGTTCAAACTGTTCAACTTTATTGTTTTTAGCAAATAATCATTAACTTAGAATTTTATGGCTGCAACACGTTCCAAAAAATCTGGGACAGGTGGCAAAAAGACTGAGAAAGTTGAGGAATGCTCATCAAACACCTGTTTGGAACATCCCACAGGTGAACAGGCTAATTGGGAAAAGGTGGGTGCCATGATTGGCTATAAAAGGAGCTCCCCTGAATTGCTCAGTCATTCACCAGCAAAGATGGGGCGAGGTTCACCTCTTTGTGAACAAGTGCATGAGAAAATAGTCGAATGCCAAACCACATTCTGCATGTGTTACAATAGCGTGGCTTCATAACAAAAGAGACTAGACTGTCCTGCCTGCAGTCCAGACCCGTCTCCCATTGAAAATCTGTGGGGCATTATGAAGTGTAAAATACGACAACAGAGACCCCGGACTGTTGAACAGCTGAAGCCATATATCAAGCAAGAATGGGAAAGAATTCCATCTACAAAGCTTCAACAATTCGTGTCCTCAGTTCCTTAACGTTTATTGAATGTTGTTAAAAGAAAAGGTGATGTAACACAGTGGTAAACATGACCCTGCCCCAGCTTTTTTGGAATGTGTTGCAGCCATAAAATTCCAAGTTAATGATTATTTGCTAAAAACAATCAAGTTTACCAGTTTGAACATTAAATATATCGTCTTTGTAGTGTACTCAATTAAATATAGGTTGAACATGATTTGCAAATCATTGTATTGTTTTTAATTTATGTATAACGTCCCAACTGCATTGGAATTAGGGTTGTAATTGCGAGTGATGTGTTCAGTACTGGCATGTCTTAAGAGAAGGTTGTGAAATGTGACAAAGTTGGTCAGAGAGGACTTGAGTGTAGAACGGGTCATGTACCCAAACTAAACGAGGGTACAGTTGTGCTCATAAGTTTACATAACCTGACAGAATTTACGATTTTTTTTGGCCATTTTTCAAAGAATATGAATGATTAATATATATACATATATATTTTTTTTTTTCCCCCACATGGTTAGTGCTTGGGTGAAGCCATCTATTATCAAACAACTGTGTTTACTCTTTTGAAATCTTAATGACAACAGAAACTACGCAAATTACCCTGATCAAAAGTTTACGTACCCCAGTTTTTAATACCGTGTATTGCCCCCTTTAACAACAATGACAGCTTGGAGTCTCTTATGGTGGTTGTGGATGAGGCTCTTTATTTTCTCTGATAGTAAAGCTGCCCATTGTGTCAACTGGACGCTTGAGATCTTCCCGGTGTGGCTCAATGATATTGATGACAGGAGAGTGAGATGGCCACTCCAGAGTTTCATTCTTCACTTTATTCTGCTGTAACCAATGACAGGTCGACTTGGCTTTGCGTTTTGGATCATTATCATGTTGGAATATCCAAGTACCTCCCATGCGCAGGTTCTGGGCTGATGAGTGCAAATTTTCCTCTAGTATTTTCTCACACATCCCCAAAACATCACCGATCCACCTCCATGTTTCACAGTAGGAATGGTGTACCTTTAATCATAGGCCTTGTTGACTCCTCTCCAAATGTAACGTTTATGGTTCTGGCCAAAAGGTTCCATTTTGGTCTCATCACTCCAAATTATTTTGTTCCAGAGGTTTTGAGTCTTGTCTCTGTGCTGTTTGGCATTTTGTAAGCGTGATTTTTTTGGGCTTTGTGCATCTTGAAACATCCACTTTTTTTCAGAGTCCTGTGTTTCAGCTGAAGTCATCTGTGAGTTTTTCTTTGCATATCGAACAATATTCCTGGCCGTTGTGGCAGGAATCTTTGTTGGTCGACCTGATCGTGGTTTGGTTTCAACAGAATCTCTCCTTTTCCACTTCTTAATTAGACTTTAAACACTGCTGATTGTCACTCTCAGTTCCTTGGATATCTTATATCCCTTTTCTGTTTTATACAGTTCAATTACCTTTTCCCCCCAGATCTTTTGACAATTATTTTGCTTTCCCCATGACTCAGAATCCAGAGATGTCAGTGCAAGGGTCTGCCAGGAGCCCAGAAACTCACTGAACCTTTATACACACACTGATTACAAGCAGACAGATCACAGGTGTGGATGGTTACTTTTAGTAGCCATTCAAACCCATTTGTGTCAACTTGTGTTAACTGATAAATTGCATGTTATCAGGCCAAAATCTCAAGGGTATGCAAATGTTTGATCAGGGTCATTTGTGTAGTTTCTGTTGTCATTATGATTTAAAAAGACTAAACACAGTTGTTTGATAATTAATGGCTTCAGCCGAGCACCAACTATGTGTGAAAGAAATGCTTTTGTGTTATCATTCATATTCTTTGAAAAAATGGCCAAGAAATCATAAATTCTGCCAGGGTATGGAAACTTATGAGCACAACTGTAATATTTGCGTTTCCTCTCAAGGTGTCTTCATTTTAGTTAAGTTAGTCTGGTCGTTACCAGAGCTTCACAATACTGAAAACCTGTCATATCTGGAAAAGGTCTTGACCAATTCTCTCAAGTTCTCCTTTTTACAGCTACACACACCATTCAGAGATGTGATATGAGATATACTTCTACAGACCACAGGGTAACAACAGTGCATGTAGTGTGCACATCTCTTGATACGGTCTGGATGGTCTTCACGCAAAGCTACCGAACTGGTCTTTAGTTTAGATTTGATTTGATTATGTCATAAAATTATGTTATCACCTACCGATGTTTTGATGGCGCTCACAGATTTGAGGTTGTGTAGCAATTGTTGACTCTGTTGATGAGACAAAAAAACTTATATGATTGCTCAACATAGCGACAGAAAAGATCGTTAACGCCAAAAAATTACAATGAAGTAGAGCTACTGACACTGTGCGCTGTAAACTAGCCTTTCAGTAAGGTTGGCGAATAAAGCACAAACTACTTGTAATAGCCAAATCTTACAGTGTACTGTATTCAAGATCAGGGGTGTCCAAACGTTTTTGCCAAATGCCGCATACAGAAAAATCCAAGGATGCGATAAGGTAAAGATATATAAAGCAATTGTATATTGCTTTATATATGTGGTATATATGTAAATATTTTCAAACAGCCAGGTGGTAAGGCAGAAAGTAAATTTTCTTGATGTTTGGAAGATCAGTGGCCCTAAAAAAAAAAGTAGCATAATCACATCTCCACAATTCAGAACAAAAACAGGAACAATTTGTTGCTGTTTTTTTCCTTTTTGAATTCTGTTACTGTTTCTTGTTTCTCTCCATTTGCTCTTGTTGCTGACCTTGAAACAACAGAATGTATGGAATGTACTATGAATGGAAATGTTGCTACTAGTTTAGTCACTTGTGATTGGGGGAAAACAAGGAAGTGAGATGTGAGATCAGATTATTGTTTTTCCCGTTCAGCCTTGCTATCCAGTGTAGAAAGTAAATGGTAGGGCGCAGGCAAACCACACGGGGTGTGTGGGGTTTTCTGCAGGCCGCTGATGGCCCTGGGGTCATAGTGTGGGATAGTTTGGACACACCTGTGCTAGATATATGGCAATGTAATGTTTTCTGCTCACCAGTGTGGTGGCATGTCTTATCTTTTGTATGATTCCACTGTAACCAAGGTACTGCAGAGACAACCAGAGCGGTAATGCTCGCAGCTTCTCAACAGGCTGACTGGAGGTTAACCCTGCAGCCAGGGACTATGACAAAACAGAGACATAGACAGAATTGATTCATTTACAGATAAACACATACCATACTATGGAATATAACTCATCTTGATTAGATATATCTGTGTATGCAAAAAATGCTGGAAATGTTGTTTAAGTACTAGCAGCCTACCAGTGCTGGGTCTTCAAGTCTGTACAGAGTGACAGCGGTTACAGCGGGTAGTCCAAGCCATGGACCTGGTGTCAACGTCATACTGTCACTTCTGGTTGCTGCCTGGATGGGAAAATGATCAGCTCAAAACAACACTGGGTATACATTAGTAAATGAATGAGATGATGAGAGCATTTGAGTTTACCATAACAGCAGAGGTGGCCTGACCCAGCACCAGTGTCGCAAGGTTAACCCTGAGGATGAAGCAGGTATAACAATGCATATCTTAAAATACCATAAAATAATAATATCAGAATACAGTAGTGATAACAGAACAGCAAATTCTTCTGGGCACAAAAATGTTATACCGATGTTAATCAACACTTCCGCCTGAGGTATGCATTTAAATTTGTTTAAATGAGATCACGACCATCAGAGCATATGAAATGTCTCACCCCTCCACATGGAGCCACATTTTGTACTGATCACACAGGTCCCTAAGGCGCCCCAACTTGTCAGTATGACCTGCCCCAGGGGTACCTGGGGGAAAAAAATAACCCCAAAATTTAAAACATACATTACTATGGCATGAAAACTTTCTTCAATCCTTATAATAAACATACTGTGTGAATAGTGTTTTTTCTTTACCTGCATTGGCGATTAACAACAAAGGAAGCTTTCCACTTTCAATGTCCTCTTTGATTAATTTGTCCAATAGAGCAATATCCTGTGTGTATAAAATACGATACGTATATATTTCCCAGCCGGTTTCCATTTAACTACATTTATGTGGATTCTCTTACCATTTGATGTTGGGATCCAAAGAGGGTGTTGCACGGGACTGTGCACAAACTGGAGAGAGGCAGGGCAAGCTAATGACACAGAGACTGACATTAAAATAAGACATGAGTGCAAACTATTGCAACACTCCTACGTGTTTCTACAGTGAACGTGTACAAGGTCACAACATCAAAACAAAACTCGGTGAACTTTAAGCATAAACGAGTGTTTGTTTTCTACCTACCTGGTTGCACAGATGCTGTCCTAGCCCAGATCTGCTTGATGTGCTCTGGTAGATGACTGGCTGCTTTGAGCTGAGGACAGCGTAGCCCTCGGAGGCATAATCGTCATAGCACGCGTTGATGTTCAGTCGACATACTTTGACCAGGCCTTCTCTGTCATCTTCATGGAAGTAAGCTGAACCATTCTCATATCTAAACATCAGAGTAGACAGTTGTGTTTAAAAAGCCAAATTTTAAGATAGATGCAGAAGACAGAAATAATGATTTTGATTCAAATTACAGTTATTATACAATGTAACCTGACTGAAGACTGTTAAAACTGCCGTGTCTAGAGCGTCTAACTGTAACGACCAAACACAATCATGAGTTGAATTTTGAGATTACCTGAACAGTCTACAGAGCCACAGTGTGGTATCAGACAAGATCCGAGTGGTCAGCTTCCGCAGTCGCTCTCTGTCCAGCACTGAGATGTAGGCTGCCAGGCTGTGCCCTAGTAGTGCTATGTGACCCTGTTCACCCACATTCTGCATCCTACTGGACACACAAAACAGAAAGCTTATCTATTTAAAAGTGACGGATGTCGAGCACTCGATTATTCACCATTCCTCAAAAGAAATACAGATGTAAAAAAAAAATAAAAATCTTTCCTACGGGCAGGGAAGGGGGGCAGTGATAAGGGTGCCGTGAATAAACAGTTTACCACTTACTGTGGGTTTGGCTTGTCCTCTCCCTCCTCCTCTTCATGGATGAGGCTGTGAACAAGGTGCAGTATGGTGGCAACATCTTGACCACTGCACAGTAGAGGATCAAGGATTCCACATTAAACTTTTGATTGTTGTTTGTTCGTTTACACATGACCAACCATCATTTTCATGTCATTATAAATTCATTTTGGCAAATCCAAACATTTAATTTGGGGGGGGGGGGGCTGCCAATTTTTGTCAAGTCATCGCATGTTAGCATGCACATTTATTGAAAGTGAATGTGTGTGTGTTCGTGCGCGCGTCTTACTCTCCCTGAAGGGGGCCAGGTATGCTGGTTCTACTGAAGAGTGAGCCCTCCGTTCTTCCCTCCAGGCCTCTAGTTGATAGAACACCACAAACACGTTTATATGCACGCATGAATCGGTTTACAGACATTGTTCTTTCTACTTTTTGACATTCCTCTGTGAAGCCCCAGTATGTATGCACGGGGTTTAATTCCATCGTTGGCCAAACCTTGTCTGCCACCGCTACGTTCGGTGTCAATGATGAAGGGATTGAAAAAGGAAGATGAGGCTGCCTCTTGCTAAGTGGTGCAAGCAAACTGGTTAAAAGGCATACTTTTACAGCTCCGTAAATCTTTTACCTGCGGTCATTTTTTTTAAATTATTTGCACAAAGGAGATCCGCCTTAGCTCATGTAGTTATGGTGGTACGTTTTGATTAAGCCTCTTGAAGCAAAGAAAGTTTCCAGCCAGAAAAGGTTCATGTTTTGAGGCTTCAAATACACGAGACACATCCTGGACAAACAATTATTTAACCATCAACAGTAAAAATTCACATTAGTGAGACGTGTGTGCTGTGGTTCTCAAGGATATATCCATGTCCTAACCACATTTAACTTTCCATGAGTTCGTAAAAGGAAAGCATTTGCGCTGTGTTGTTTCATCACAAAGAAGTCAAAATACTTAAAATACAATTATTTGTTCCCAATTAGAAAATGACTCCCAAATAGATGACTTAAGCGTCAGATGATACAATCGTCAAAACCTATCAACACTAAAAAAGGTGAACGGGTCAGCAGAGCCTCTTTAAAGGTTAGGTCCTTCACCAAACCGAACCACTATTTGAAGAACTGTGGCTTCAAACATAAATGTCGACAATGATACAAGCCTCGATATGCGCTTTACTAAATACTTCCTGGATTACTGGAGACATATACCACAACGTTACTACGAAGGTCCATTCGTAATTATTGGATGCTGACCCGAAGTAGAATCTTCTGCTAATAATGGATTAAATCAATTCAGATGGTATGCTTTGAAAACAAACATTTCGCTCCTCTGGTCACTATTTTAAATGTATTGAGTCATGACATATTTATGACCTTGTTTATTTCTGTGGTGCCCAAAACCTTTTTTAACAGGGCCCCCACTTTTTGGATCTGAAACATTTGGAGCCACTTCTGGATCCCTGTACATTCCAAATATATTTGAGCTCGACCCCAGCAATGATAAGCGGTTCCGAACATGGATGGAATATTTTGCTTTGAAAGTTGACCACATCGAAGTTTGACCAGCATCACCTACAAAATCAGTGTCAAACTTTGAGCTACCATTGTACTTCAATAGACTCAGGGCTCACATTTGTCCATCTCCCAAGAGCCTCATGGCTTCAGTCAGATTCTTGCCCACTTGAGCCAGTGTGGTGTCCACCATCTTGGAAGATGTCTGCCTGCGTGTGTGCTGGGAAAGGATAAAAGACAGTGTCTTGTGCAGTAAGCATATCAAGTATACACTTATTGTTATTCCCAACATACAAAACGCAACAAGAGTTTGAAAACGTTATACACAGGTGCAGAGCAATGAGGCCAAAAATCAGAAGGCAAATATGAATATGTTTTTATATTTTTCTCAAATTCATTTCAAATATCAATTTCAGAATCATTTCAAATGGTAAACTGCGTTTTACTTAGAAGGAGGAGTATCTCTGTCACAGCAACCCTAGATATTGTATGTGAACAAACATCGGTGGACCGTCCTGCACTCATCTCGTGTCATATTGGCAAATTGGCGCTATCACTACTGTTAAGAGTTGTGTGCAGTGGTGGCATGAACTTAATGCACATTAACATGATCAGACACGATCAACCATTGGCTTGGTCTCTTTAAAGGTGACACTGAGGAATTTCTGTTCACTTGAACATCTGTTCAAAATATCGGCAACATTGTAAATAATCTGTTATGTTAGAGGCACAGTTTCCTTGTAAATGTTGGTGAAAAATCTGATTCATATGACGTTAGGCTCATGCAGCGTTTCACTCTATCATAATATAATAATGCATTTACTTCATAGGCGCTTTTCTGACCATATAAGGACACCATAAAATCGAAAAGTAAACTCAAAGTAAGGCATGTGTTTGAGTTACAAGTTACACATGCCGGAACTCAAACAATAACCCACAGGTATCTTTTTCTTAGCTGTTCTATAGCCAAAATGGATATGAAAAGACAGATCGCATGTTTGTAATGCGTGACTTTACAAAATAAAATAATACAGTCGGTTGGCCGTCATGTGTTTCTCTGTTCACTAAGTCAACCCAAGAATACAACAAAAGGATTGTATGTCATGTCAGACCTGAAGGGTTGAATTCAATACAGCAGTTACATGGGTGTGACTCTAGCAATGCCTGACAGAGTTTATTTTGAAAAGCAGACTGCGTGTTCGATTTATTTAGAAATTACCAACAACAGGTATGATGCTCTTAAGTACTACATGAAGGGGTGATTAAATGAGTAAATACATAGTTTTCCTAAAACGCAGTAACATTAAAATCAAATAAAGACAAAAGATGCTTTAAAAAACAGCTTGACATAGTTTGATTTAAAATAATTTAAAAAAAGGAAGCTCAACATAGGACCTAATAGCATATTTAAATCTACCAACATTTACACGCTGTCTTTTGGCAGGTGCACTGCTGCTGCGCTGTGACACTCCTTCCGCGGAAGAGTCGCAAAGTAAGCCGCTGCCTTTGCTTTGCTTATACGGCGATAATACCGATGTAAAGGTGCTGAATGGATCACAATACATTGGCCCAAAGGAGGATTTAAACGAGCCCTCTACGTGATGTGGTATGTGGTGTGTAGTATGTAGTCTTGACAGACGAATGCCAGGCGGCTAGCTAGCAACACGCATGTTGTTTAAGAGCTTCTTTACCTTCACCGACTCCAATGAAAACGCCCCACTATCTGCGACGAAAGGACAAGCCTATAGTAAAGAATTTCCAGGAAGTCCCGTCATGGAGCTTGCTTGAAGAAAGGCTGAAGTGTGGACTTGGAAGTGTTTCCTGCTCTTTCTGTGGTGTCAGACAGGCGTTAATAGGATTCCCACATAGTTTCCAGGCAGGACACGCCCCGCTACAACATGATTGGCTGCTGCGTCGCGGGAAGGGTCGTGATATCACATACTGCTTTTCCAGTCTGTTAGCAGTAAGGGTGTATTTTGCCGGGATACAACAGCCAATCATAGTGCAGCTGCGCGTGTCCTGGAACAAGTAACATTGGAGCAGAGCGTGTCCTGCCTGGAAACAACGTGGGAATCCTATTAAGGCGTCAGACAGACCCAACCGTGCAGTTTACTTCCTGGTATGGTGAGCGACGTGCTTTCCACGCTGGCAGTGATGACGTCACTCTTGACATCGGCCAGTCAAGTGGCGACGCGGATAACATTGCAAGATTCACTACATGCATGATACAGGCACAGCCAATAGTGGCGCGAGTCAGCTCAACACATCACAACAAATGTTCATTTTGTGATATATGCATAACATTTTGTAGATGTGTTAACGCATATGTGTCAAACAGATCTCACATCTCACAAAAGAAGAGGAAACCATTTGCTTCGCTAAAACAACAACAAATATGAAAATATGAAAAGTGACAACATAATGCTGCATAATCTTACTGATTAATAATGGAGCCCCCAGCCACCGTCGTAGGTCCTGTTCAGGCCGTCCCCATCATCTGGACGGGAGTCAAGTTAGCGCCCCCGGAGCGATTCTCAGGGGAGCCTGGGCATTGCAAACCCTGAATGACTGTTCCATTCACTTTGAACATACCCCCCTTGCATTCACCACGGACCAGTCCAAAATCGCCTTCATGATCTCATGAGAACATGGGCCACGGCAGAGTGGGATCGTGACTCCCCACTCTGCAGCTCCCTCAAGGACTTTCAAGCAGCACTTATGAGGACCTTTGACCCGGTATCCATGGACAGGGAGCAGACTGAGACAGGGCAGCGGGCTTGGTTTGTGACTACCCCATCCACTTCTGCACCCTGGTGGTGGAGAGTGGGTGGAACTCCATTGCCTTATATGACGTGTTCCTGAAGGGACTGTGAGCTCCCATACAGGAGCTACTGGTGCCCTTGGACCTTCGTCCGGACCTGGACTCCCTCATCGCCCTGGCCATCCAGAAAGACAACAGAGTCAACGAACAGATGCAGCATCGAGGGGGCAGGTCATCATCGGAGAAGTCCCCGCGCTTCCAGGCACCTGGCTGGAGTCCCGACGCTCACCTCCCGAACAATTTCTTCCTTTCTCCATGTCAGGGGAAACAGAACCCATGCAACTCAGCAGGGCACATCTGACACCGGAAGAGCAACGGCGACGACATGCAGGTGCTTTTACTGTGGGGAGTCTAATCACCTCGTCACCGCCTGTCCAGCCAAAAGACTCAAGGTGGTGAGGTCACTCCCAGCTCCCAATCACGCTCCGCTTGCCCTCATGTCTGTCAAGGTAACTCACCACGCCACCACCACTATTCTTAGGGCACTCATAGACTCAGGGGCTGATGAGAGTCTGATGGACTGGCAGTTAGGAGCCAATGTGGGACTCTAATTGAAACCACTGGTAAGCCCCAACCAAGCGAGAGCATTTAATGGCCAAGAACTTCCCACCATAACACACACCACCGAACCCATAGTTTAACACAACATCCCAACTTCATTGGAATTGGGGTTGTACATGGTAATGCCCCAAATGACATCTGAAGTAAGCAGCCAGATACAAATTGATGAAATGGAACAGAAACAAATTACACCTGAAGTGAGTGACCAAACACAGACCGGGCTAACTGAACAAAAACGGTACCATTCCAGAGAGATTTAAATAAATAAATAAATAAACAATCTGGGTATTTAATGGTCTGGTCTTTTGGATATTTAGACCTCTATACAGTGACTCTCTAACATGGACTTAGAATAAAAGTGTCAATTTTATTCAAAAGAAACACCTTGGTTTTGTCATATAAGTGTCCAGAAAAGCCCCCTCGGACTACTAAAGCTGGGTAAAGCTACTTCTGCTTTATCCAGTTTTGTATCCGCTTTGTCCATATTTGGCTAAGACCGCCCACTTTCCTCTGATTGGTTGTCTCCATGTAGAAGACGCATGTTTATTATGTTGACAGCGGTGGCTCAGGAGCGAAGAGGTAGGTGTAGATCTTCACTAGTGACATAGATAAGCTCAACACATTCGAATGACCTGATTTCAGGCCTCTCGGCAGAAAAAACGTCTGTAACTCATGAACGCGTGGACAATTTTAATTCATATTTCACATGTTTACTGAGGCACCATAGAGCCAATATTACATCCCAAATACTAGAAAAAGTTGGTTTGGTAAAAAATGGTACCTTTTAAGGAAATACGTATGTGACGAGGAAAGTGATGATCAGATTCTCACCAATGTTGACGACTGTTATCGGTTAATGTGTAATATACCTGTAATACAGCAAAGCTGTAACCCCATCTAACGCAAGACATTGGGTCAAAGCGATAGATGATGAGATGCAGTCGCTGTGACATAAACATAACGTAGCCACTAAAAAAAGTGCCTTGAGAGAGGTAAAAGGAAGCAGTTGAAAAAATTTGGAATTTGGTATGGTCATCTCGTCTCATCTGCACAACTTTCCCTTCTTGCCTGGGGCCGTAGGGCGTTTCCAGTCTGGAACTGTGATTTACGGTAACGCAAAATGTAAAAACTGAAAGTTTGCTTGTTAGCTCTGTAAGCTTCATGCACGCAGAGTCTGAGGAGCACTTATAGCCAACGGTGTGTCCTTCTGAGTTTCTTTTTTACTCTCTGCAGTCCTTGTTTGGTTTGGCACATATGTGTGAATGTAGTTTAGTAAAATGTATGTCGAAGAGTCACATTTTTTACTTTAAAAACTACCTCTGTCGTAGTTTGAGAAGCAGGCCAAAGTGGTACTCTGTATACAGTAGGTATGTTTGTAAAATTTCAAAGATTAATTAATTCATATGAGATGAACATTATCAGGACAGATCTTTGAAAGACAATTCCAGTGTCGTTTATGTATCATTTTCCTTTGATAAATATCACGTTATAAATCTTTAAAACCTGCGAAAATGCACCAAATCGCGGATAAAACTAGGAAATGTGTTCTACGTCATCGGTGTTGGCATATAATGGTAAGGAAAATAATGCGGATGCAGAGAAATGCAGAATGTTTGGCCATTCTACATCTTCTCCCAAACTAAGGTTCGCAGGTCAGTTTTTTAGTGGATTACTGATTGGTATGATAAAATTCTGTATGCAATGTTATTGATTTTTGAAGCAGCCACACATTTTGTGTTGTGCTCTTTATCATTAGCCTGCTCTACTTGATAGAACATTTGTGACAATGAGAGAAGCAGTGTTTGTTCCACTTGTGTGTGATTTACAGTACCTGCTCTCTACAGGGACAATGTGCAACAAAACGGTGACTAAATGTTGGTGAGTGTTAAGGCAATACTTCCAGGACAGAATCAAACTCCACCCCTAGGGCGGGATTGTCTTACTTGATCATCTTGTTGATCCTGTTGGTGTCAGGTGCTCTCATACCAAAGTTGACTCAGGAAACCAGTAGCTTGATACCACAAATATTTGCTATTTCCGGTTATATGCCTTGTTGAGTCCAGGACTCAAAGAAAGAATGAAACCAGAGAACTAAAAACAGAACTAATGAGACTAAAATAACTCTAAATTGTGCATAGATGTGAGTGCGATTGGTTGTTTGTCAATATGTATACTGCAATTGGTTGTCGACCAGTCTAGCGTTTACGGCCCGCATCTCACCCAATATATAGGGTTAGGGTTATATATATATAATAAATAAAGCTAGAGGAAAATTGAGCTCATTACTTTCTCACTGACCATCGTATACTCTATGTAGAACTCGTTTTTGTGTTGGCTTTACAATGGAACCTTAAAAGTCGAATTTAGCCAAGATTTTCTTTATAAAAATAAGGTTCTGAAGTTGAAAAAAATCTAGAGCCTAATTTCATGACACCATGCAATACACCATGTCAGACTCAAACTCATTTTGTCTCGAAAGGGCACCATGTCTCTTTATTATCTGTATAAAATTTAGGAAAAAATGATGAAAAACCCCTTGTCCGTCTCATAATCTGAAGGTTGCTACACTTAGGAAATTAGCCCTAAAATAGCTGGGATAGGCTCCACCAGCCTGCGATCCGAGTGAGGATAAGCGATAAAGAAAATTGATGGACGATTAGGCACTAATTTTGTACATGCTGGCATCGATTGTTGTGTCCTACTCACGACCGTAGATCCGTGGGTCTTTGGAGTGGTCTGTCTCCGCCTATCTCAGGAAGAAAACAAAGCAGGTTTGGTTGCAGAAGAAGATGCACAAAAATTCAACATAAGCAGGTGGAAAAAGGACAATTGTTGTCCCCTAATGGTGCGCCCGTAACTTTCCTGCTGATTGAACTTGTGGCGGGCCCAGCCCTTGCTCTCAGCTGCGTGCGTGACCGGTACGGGATGCCGGTAGTTGCTTGTTGAGGTGCCGCCAACCGATTGCGGCTAGGAAAAGTGATCGAAACCGCATGGCCGGCTTCCTCGATCGAAAGCGCCACCGTCCTGGTCCCGGCGGTTGCTCGCGTACGTGGTGGCCGGTGGACAAAGGAAAAGAAAGTAGGAGTACCTTCTGCAGAGTTCGTAAAATATCAAAACAGACATTTATCTTCAGTTAAAGAAATTTCAAATGGGAGTCCACGGGTTGCAGTAACTCTCAAACGCCAGCGGGTGTCGCCCGTGTCCCAGCAATTGTTCCTATTGGGGAGCGGATCTCCCCACCAATTTGGTTGCTCTGTCATTTCAAATGAAGAAGACTCTTTGATGACTGTAAGCCAAGATTTCTAGGGGACCTGCTAATTAATTTATGGTCCACTTGACATACGCCAGGCCTCCTTGGTGGCCATCTTGCACAGCAGGGCATCTTGGAAGAATGCAGCTTATCAAGTTGCGGGGAGTTACTGTGGCACCTCAGGTTGCGGGGGCATGTCCGCTACAGCATTATCTAGTGGCAATGTGGTTATTGCAGCAGTTCTGCGAATCCGTCCTTCTTTGATGAGGTCATCAGTTTGCATTCTCTCTAAACCATGCAAGCAGATGGCTGTCGCCATAATTCTTCTCCCATGATGTGGTTTATAGTTATTGTCGGTATATAAAATTGTTCATAAAGGGTACTTGAAGGAAAATTTGAGTATGTTTGAACAGAATACTTTATTTTGAAGAAAGAATTAAACAATGTAAATGCTCATTAGTATTTTCGATTAGGATCCTTTGTATAGGATTTTGTATATCATGTGAATATTTAAATGTGCTGGCTTATTATTTCGAATGGGAATGCATTTATTTGTATTCCTTAGGTTTACCCTACTCCATTTGACTTCATTAAAGGCGAGGCGCAGGAGCCAGAGAACAGAACAGCCGCTGGTGACTAAAATAAAGTATGTCTGCAGACCTCAGTATTTGACTGCCTCTTCCCAATGAAATTCACCAAAACCGCGTTAGACCAGCTGCGCCAGCAGTTAGATGTGGTCTGAGCAGGCGTAAATTGAGGCTTCTGCCACAAATTGTCACTCCAAGGACACACCCTCGCTAAGCCCGAATGCCCAGTTTGGTGTTGACCAGTCTGACAAACATGCAAACATGTGTAGCCCAGTGCATACTGATATCATTCATAAATAGCTGATAAATGAATAATTATAAATATTAATAATTATAAATAAATGCGTTGCATTGCATGATGTCCTGTGGATAAGATACAGCTCAATTCAGGATTATTTACAATATATAAGTAATGTGTTTTTCAAGTTAAGAGGTAAAAGCTCTAACTAAAATGAGTTCATATCAGCTCAGTTTAATTGGTGTGTGTTTTCTACAGTAATGTTCACCTTGTTAGCGAGGCTTACAGCTTAACTTTATACACACTGTCATTCATCTTTTTTTCTGTATTGTCATTGGGTAATGTTGAATTCATCCAATATGAGTTATTTTGAGGTCTTTGTCGCAGGGGATGTACCGTAACATGAGAATGCTTGAGCACATGCTGGAGGGAAGCAGTTTAACCAAATGTTTTGAGCTTTTTGTACAACCCCAATTCCAATGAAATTGCGACGTTGTATTAAACATAAATAAAAACATAATACAATGATTTGCAAATCATGTTCAACCTGTATCTAATTGAATACACTACAGACATTTAATGTTCAAACTGATACTTTATTGTTTTTAGCAAATAATCATTAACTTGGAATTTTATGGCTGCAACACGTTCCAAAAAAGCTGGGACAGGGTCATGTTTACCACTGTGTTACATCACCTTTTCTTTTAACAATGTTCAATAAACGTTTTGGAACTGAGAACACTAATTGTTGAAGCTTTGTAGGTGGAATTCTTTCCCATTCTTGCTTGATGTACACCTTTAGCTGTTCAACAGTACGAGGTCTGCGTTGTCGTATTTTACGCTTCATAATGCGCCACACATTTTCAATGGGAGACAGGTCTGGACTGCAGCCAGGCCAGTCTAGTACCCGCACTCTTTTACTACGAAGCCACGATGTGGTAACACATGCAGAATGTGGTTTGGCATTGTCTTGCTGAAATAAGCAGGGGCGTTCATGAAAAAGACATTGCTTGGATGGCAGCATATGTTTCTCCAAAACCTGTATGCACCGTTCAGCCTTAATGGTGCCTTCACAGATGTGTAAGTTACCCCTAACACAGCCCCATACCATCACAGGTGCTGGCTATTGAACTTTGCATCCGTAACAGTCCAGATGGTTCTTTTCTTCTTTGACCCGGAAGACACTACATCCACAATTTCCAAAAACAATTTGAAATGTGGACTCGTCAGACCACACTTTTCCACTGTTCCTCAGTCCATTTTAGATGAGCTCGGGCCCAGAGGAGCCAGCGGCCGAACTGTATTTACTGACATTGGTTTTCTGAAGTGTTCCTGACCCTATGTGGTGATATCCTTTACACATTGATGTCGGGTTTTGATGCAGTGCCGCCTGAGGGATCGAAGGTCACGGGCATTCAATGTTGGTTTTCGGCCTTGCCGCTTACATGCAGTGATTTCTCCAGATTCTCTGAACCTTTTGATGATATTATGGACTGTAGATGATGAAATCCTTAAATTCCTTGCAATTGTACGTTGAGGAACATTGTCCTTAAACTGTTCCGACTAGTCGAACAGTAACCTATAGTCTACATTGTTTTTCCTATATACTGTGGCATTGTACATATTAGTTTCTCCTATATTAATAAATATTTGTTTCAATTTAATTCATGTCATATATATAGAATCACACCATACATAATTAATAGGGGTTTAAAAAGTATATAAATATTTTAAAAAGTGTGAAAGGAAGCTATTCCAAATACTTGCAGTTAATGGAGGTACCGCCAACAGTAATTAAAAATTAACCATTAAAGGTTTATCAATTCAGGTGACAGCGCCACCTAGTTAAAGCAGAACCCAGGCCCCGCCCAAAGTGGGAGGGTGCTACACATGTATAAAAATACTGTATTTTGCATTTTTAATAATATCTTCTTTCACTCCTGTGGTGAAGTATGAATACGAAAGGTACACAAAAATACAATCTTTTATTTGTTGTCTTGAAAATAAATGTAAACCAATCAGTGCCCTATATATGTAATTATACAATGTGCCAATTCATTGGTAAACCGTACATACGACAATGAATCATCATATCATTCAAATATTATATTATGACAAATGTTCTTGTCTTTGTGCAGGTAAATGTATAACGCAAACAGATTGCACTATAATAATATTAATAATATATAATAGTGGTTACATTGATTACTATAATTTCTGTACTTGTATTAAACAAATTGCGATGTAAAAGCTGTCGACTGCAATGACAAACAAATACATGTGTAAGAATGTAATCCTTTATTAGTTCCACAGGGTGCAAATCAAAACGATATTTTCGTATGTTAACATGTTTGTTGGCCTGAACTCGTTTTACATCTGGTTCATATTGAGTGTGGAATTTGAAAATATTTTGCAAGGAGCATTATCTAAGACGTAATTATTGCACACAATTTTACATGCCCCTGAGTAAACAAGACTAATGCAGCTTCCAAAATGACTTGTGCAAATACATTTATTAATATAGAGTACTGTCATGAGCGGTGTCCTCTCCCCCTCTCTCCCCATCCCTCTCTCTCTTCACAGTAATCAGCACCACCTCGGCCGGGCACCTGTCATTAATCAGCCCTCATCATCACCTGCATAAGAGCCTGCCGGATCCTGGAAACTCTCGCCGGAGTATTAACGCTCTCGTGTGGTACAACGGCTCTCAAGCCTCTAGTAAGCCACGCCACTTCTTCTGATTTTTCTCACCTCCGTGTTTCTCCTTCTCCTCGGTGCTCCCTTTGCGTCCCTCGCCAGCCGCCTGTCCTTTCCACCGCCTGCCACACGTTCCCTGCCTCAACATCCCACCAGCATATCTCAAGGACCATCTCCATTGCCCTTTGTTCAATAAACTTTTCATCACAACCTCTCAGCCTACGCCTGCTCTTAGGTCCTGTCTGAATCAACTCGTGACAAGTACGCTATCACCGAATTTTCATCATGGAGGCATTTAAAGTGCACATGCATGTTCAGTCGGTATTGATGTGTTATCAAAACTAAAAAGTTATACAGTGGAATTTCAAAAGTCAAACACTCGAATAGCAATACTGTTGTTGCAATTACTTTAAATTGTAGCAAAGTGACATTTCTTCAGTGTTTACCATGAAAAGAAATTTTTAAAAAGTGATATTATTGTACACTTTTTAACTGCAGCACTACCTATAAAAATCCTCAAGTGACAAGAATTTTCCTTCCCCATTATGTTTGTTTCAAGCCTCTTTAATGTTTGAGTAGTTTTACTTTATTTCAGTTTTATTAATATTAATTAATTTGTCTTTATATTTTTTGAACAGTTAGGAATGTTAAATGCTATCCAAAACATTTTCTGTAGTGAATAAAGATATTAAATCACTTTACATTAAATGTCATGAAACTGAGTTGTGTTCAACTTTTGAGGTTCTACTGTACAGTACTACTAGCATTTATAAACAAGCCTTTATAAATACACACACATAAACACTTTTGTGTTTAAAATATTTGGAATAAATAATCCCACCCACCCTTAAACTGGCTGACTCCACAACCAGAACATGCATCCATGCTTTACACGTGTCATGCGCAAAAGGCCCCACTGGACACAAGCATTCATCATTTCAAGCAGGCTTGTGTGGAAGAAAATAACAAGAGTAGTAATGCAGAAGATGTGTTACATCGAATGCAGACACATTTAAGAGAACATTCTTCAGAACTGCTCCAACAAGGTACTGTCTTGCTGAAATAATTTAACAGCTCCGAATTTAACAATAAGATGATGAATACGTGTATCTTTGTGTCACATTTTGGGGGGCAAAAGCGTCATTGCAAGGAATAAACTATTGAAAATAGCTCTATATGATACTCAATGAGTATATAGTACAAATTCAACTGGATGAGTTTTGAAATGACAAATTATGCCTCTGCAAACATTCCGTAATACACAAAAAGTGGGTGCCCAGTTTCTTGGCATTAAAAAGGTCGGAGCAGCTGACAACAGAGAAAAGCATCTGACTGACATTTCATGATTTCAAAAAACATCCAACATGAATCACTCATCTTTAAAGCTTAAAATAAATAAATCTGTGACACTATAAAAACCAGGGCAACTAAAAGCAAACTGTTTCCTCATTTTTTAGACATGCTGCCCTGTTATTATGCAGATTTTTGGGGGGTTTTTGGAGTATGTTTTATGAGCAGCATTGTAAAACAACAACAACAAAAAACCTACTGTTCATGGTTTGGATTATAGTTGAATACAGAAAATCCACTGAGCATACGGTCTATGTTCATATAATTTGATCAGTAACGGTAAAGACATGGCCCATTGAATTTCCTATTGAAAATCAATGACTTGTACTGACATGAGAACAGTATTTGGGTTAATAGCAGTTGTTATCCATCAAAATGTCATTCATTGTTTCTAAGAAAAAAAAAAATTTGAAAGTAATATTTTTCAAACTTTTGTCAAAATTTCTTTACCGTTAGGTCTTCGAAATGAAGTTTGATGATTTGCAACATATTTTCTGAAGATGCTAATTAATTTTTTTGATATGGTTAATATGTCTATTCCATGAAAACGAATACAATTGCATCTTAGCGTCTTCAGTGTTCTTTTACAAACGGTCCTTTGTCACTTTACCGTTAATTCCACTGGAGAGAGCCTCATTATGTTGTTGCAATACACCAGCGGGATCTGTGAGCTGAAGTGCCAGGATGAGGCAGCCATTTTGCATTCACGCAATAGCAGACAGCAAAACAATTAGGTATTCCTGAGATATGAATGAATATGTATGAATTAGTGCAAGTGTTGAAACGATTGCATGTCTTTACCGTTATTACGATTGGATAAAGACGAGTGAAATGGGTTTAATGAGTAGTTAGGATCATTTAGCGCTTGTACAGTATCCACAGTTTGAAAGGCAACACATGTAAATTGCAATGCAACTCAAATGGTTTTTATGAAGTGGTTGATGTCTTTTCCATTTTGTTTTTTTGTCTTCACTGTTATAAAAATAGGTGTACAGTATTTCAAAGGGGCACCACCATCCTACTTTAAATGCTTAAAATTTAAAATCAATAACTTTTTGAAAATAGGACTTTAAGCAGGCCTGTTTCATCATGGGAGACATTTACCCATATAAAACTAAGGGAGCATTTAAAAAATTGCTAAATTAGATGTGTGTCTTCACCGTTATTGATCAAATTATATGAAAATGACCCACATGCACGGTCATTTTCTGTTGTTTTGTTTCAGTGAGAGTGCATTCTCCCAAAAAGAATTGACCTCCCAACCAGATGTTTCCATGAGATGGATCTTTTCTCTCACCAGCGTTGTCTCATAAACTGAGTCTTTGCTTTCTTTATCCTTTCCAGTTCGGTCATCCTCACTCGTCGTCCTAGTCTAGTGTCCAACCCCAAGGAATCTTTTCATGTGCTCATATACAACGTAGGAGATGCTAACAGCTGGAATGACTTTGAGAAAGTTGGGTGTGATGCCACGATACAGACCAGACACACCTTCGTTGGATAAGATGAATTTGAACTGGCCCACCAAGGTCAGTTTTGGGTTACCCTCCGTGCTGGCTGAAAGAAGTGGAACGATAGCGGTCACACAGTCTCACATGACAGGCGGACTCATTTGCTTCATCAGAATCTGCAGCAAGTCTCACCTTGCGCCTGCATTCGTGTCCGAATGAGAGCAAGTGGATATGACGCTAGCTGCCCACAGGTGCTGGAAACAGTACCACAGCCCAGTAGGACCAAAACACCTGGATCTGCAGAGTCTAGACAGTACCTCTGAAGCCAGGCATTCTTTAGAGTCTGAAGGAATGACAAATAAAAGTGTTTAGATAATAACAAATGGAATTGGAGGGTGAGAAGGTGCTATAAAATATAGCTATACCTGCACTATAACATTAATTTAGAGTGGAACTTCCAAATTTAATATCTCCAGGACTTTCCAGGACGCCGATCAACAGCCAATTTGTTAATATTTCAAGACAACTTTTACCATAACAAATAATTCCAGGTTTCTGGGACAAAATCTTTTAAGTAATATTTTAACATTGTAACTGTCATACAAGTGTAAAATTACAGTAGCAGACAAACATGACATGATCTGGAAATGAGGAAAGGGGATTGTGGAAAGAGTGTACGTGTAAAAAGCTAACTAACTTTTTTTACTATACTATATATACTATATTAAAACTTGATAAAACAATAATAAAATAAACTACAGTGGTACCTTGAATTTTGAGTTTAATTTGTTCCGTGACCAAGCTCTTAACTCAATTTAATCGTATATCATATTAATTTTCCCGATTGACATGAACTAAAATGCCATTAATCCGTTCCAGCCCCCCCAAAATACACCACGATTTTTTTGTTACGGGTTTTTAATAATAATAATAAAAAATAGCACTGTATTGAATAGAAACATAACAAAACCTAATAAGGAACAATGTAAAGAAATAAACTGGTTTTATACAGTGAGGCAAAAGTCGCCATACATAGGAAAAAACAATGTATTTTTTAATTTTACAATTATAACCTATTTTTTTATTTTATTTTCAGACATATTTAAGATGCCTTTGACAAAAGAACGAATTAAAATCATTTTGATGGCCATGTCTGGAAGTAGTAGAAGCCTGGCTGCTGAAATTGGGCTCAGTCAAAGGAGCATAAGTGGCATCCATACAAATTGCAGATGCTACAGCATATGAGTGAAGATGACCCAGTTAGACAATATCTTTTTCCTATGTATGGTGACTTTTGCATCACCCTGTAAAGTGTAATTACTGTATGTAGTGTTCTAGTTGTCTGCTGCATATGTGCCTTTAAGGGGCGTGGCCTCATGAGTAACTTCAGGAGCTAGAGTCGGGTTGGCCTATGAGTGTGTGTGTGTGCGTGTGTGCATGTGTGTGTGTGCGTCTCCTTGAGTGTCTGGACATCAGTTATGTCCTTCAGCCTATCCTTGCCAATGTTCTGATTTTGTATTTGTGTGTTTGATTGTCCCGTTCTATAAACGGCTGAAAATGCATCAGCGACTCCGGGTCTCCTTGTCTATATGCAGGAGCATTACAGCTCCCTAATTGCTCCAATTTTGTTCACTTTACTCTTGGCTCCCAAAACAAAGCAAAATATCAACCAAGCGGTGGCTTGTAACTCCAAAATCTCTTAAGTTGTACACTCATTGTACCACTCCCTTTTTGACCCTTGCTTTTTTATACTTATGGCGACTTATTGTAACTTTAGTCATACATTACTGGTTCATCATCTCTGATACACTTGAGTGGCTGCATCACAGAAAACATAAACAAACAAAAAAAAAAAAGTTTATTTCACTAGATTCTGAGCTGAAGTCTATGTGATTTGCTATAGTATCGTGACAAATGCTGATGACGCTATGATGCTATGTCTTGTGAGATGTCGCGCATCATGACATTTCAAACTTGATGTTTTCGTAAGCCTTCTGATCTATACTGATCCTGACCATGTTTGGTTGCACATACAGTAAAGTTGGACTATGTCCTTAGGGGAATTTGGTTTTGGATGTTACACTGTGTCCAAGACATAGGTTGACTTATTTCCACTAACCTCATACACAGCTAAATCGATACCAGCATAGGGGATGATGCCGATTGTATTTGGCAGGTAGCCCCTGTAGAAAGCCCGGACTCCCTCCCTTTTCAGGATTTGTCTGGCACAGTCAGCCATACCTGAGTATTGCCCTGTCTTCCTCAATGTTAGACGGGTTTTCAGCACCTACCGAATAGAGAGAGAAGAAAAACATGGATTAAGAAAATAATGCTTAATTTCATGGTGATGACCCAAATTGTCATATTTTTAAAAGTCGTCAAAGAGCCCGTAAAGTGATTCTCTCGCTTTTTAAAAAAAATATATTAAATATGTTTGAAGTTATGCGATAGATTGGTGTTCCCGTCGATCCACCTCGCGAATGTACGCTCCCTACCCAACAAAATGGACGAGCTTCATCTTCTGTTAAAGACCAGTAAAGACGCGCCGCCATGTGCTTCACGGAGACCTGGCTTTGCGACGCTCTACCCGACCGCGACATGGAATCATCGGGGAAAACCAAGGGCGGCGGGATATGCTTCTATAGCAACGAAAAATGGTGTACGGACGTCACGGAGCTCAGCACACACTGCAGCCCGCATTTGGAGTCGCTGTTTTTGAACTGTAAGCCATTCTACTCGCCGCGTGAGTTCGCATCATTCATCCTGGCTGGAGTCTACATTCCGCCTCAAGCTAACACGAACGCCGCACTGTTAACGCTCGCCGAACAAGTCAACGAAATTGAAAAAAACACCCGGACTCACCCCTCATTATTCTCGGGGACTTTAACAAAGCTAAACTCAACCACGAATTCCCTAAATACAAGCAGCACATTGACTGTCCTACCAGGGAAAATAACATTTTAGACCACTGCTACACTACGCTAAAAAACGCATACCGTGCTATACCTCGTGCAGCCCTGGGCTCGTCTGATCACTGCTTAATTCACTTAATTCCGACGTACAGCAATGTCTTTATGTCTCCAAAGTGTTCTCTGTCAATTGACTGTCTGTTGTCGTACTAGAGCGGCTCCAACTACCAGAGACAAATTCCTTGTGTGTTTTTGGACATACTTGGCAAATAAAGATGATTCTGATTAAGTGCCACAAGATGGCGACGCGTGCATACGCAGCTGCTGGTCTCTGTCCCAAACAAATGGTGTTTTCGTGTTTTTCGACTTATACGTCCGAGTGTTTTAGTCCGTCTTCCTCATGTCTACATGTTCCAAGACGCAGATACAGTTGTGAGATTCTGCTCGACATCGGCAGAACTACTTTTACGGAGTTAAACTCAACTCTCACTGAGGAGTTACGAAACGGCGGTCTGCTCCGGGTGCCTACAACAACTCTGACCCCCACTCCTGCGTCGTGCCCAGAGAGGAGGCGCCACGGACGGCGAAGGAGGAAGCAGAAACAGGGCAAGCGCGGAGGTATCCGAGCTAGGCTAGTGGCTAAACCACACAAGCCGGCTATTCCCTCCATTGTGTTAGCCAACGTATGCTCTCTGGACAACAACAACATTACATTTGACTGGTCCGCTCTACTTTTAAGACGGTGTGAAAGTGCTGTGTTTTTGTGTTTGTGGAAACATGGCTTAACAGCAGCGTTCCAGACAGCGCCATTCAGTTTGACTGGCTAGCATGCTACCGAGGGGAGAGATCTCTCACGGGAGACAAGACTCGCGGCGGTGGACTGTGTGTTTACATCAGAGACGCCTGGTGCCGGGAGGCTATCTTGGTCAGTCAACACTGCTCACCGCTACTGGAGTTTATGGCTCTGAAGTGCCGGCCGTTTTATTTACCGAGGGACTTCACTGCCATACTGCTTGCGGCAGTCTAATGGACACTTACAGACCACTGGTTAAAGTCTCCCAACCAGTTAGGAAACAGGTACGAGTGTGGCCAGAAGGGTCCCTTGAGGCACTTCAAGACTGTTTTGCCACCGCAGACTGGACCATGTTCAAACAGGCTGCCACCTAGAACTCCATCACAGTCCTTCATGAGTACACAGAGACTGTTACTGCATCAGCCAGTGCATGGATGATGTCACCATCACTAAGTCCATGACCGTTAGTGCTAATCAGGAGCCATGGCTGTCGGGGGAGGTCTACAGACTACTGAAGGTGACTTTTAGATCTGGGGATGAGGAAGGCCTGAGGACAGCCAGAGCCAATTTGTCCCGTGGCATCAGGGGGGCCAAGAGAGAGTACTCCAGGAAGATCATCCACCGCTTCAGTGACAGCTATGACACCAGGAGTCTGTGGCGTGGTATTCAGACCATTACAGACAATAAACCCTCACCACAGACATGCGACAGCTCCACCTCCCTGCTAAATGAGCTAAATGACTTCTTTGCTCGCTTTGAGCCACACAACAGCACTCCTGCACACAAGACTGCACCCCCTCCTGGTGACCAAGTGCTGACACTGACCCGGGACAGCGTGAAAATATCTCTCGACAGGATCAACACATCAAAAGGCCCAGGCCCAGTTAACATACCTAGTTGTGTTCTGAGGGACTGTGCAGCTGAACTCACAGATGTCTTCACGGACATCTTCAACACCTCCTTGAGTCAGGGTGTTGTCCCCACGTGCTTCAAAGCCACCATCATCACCCGGTCCCGAAGAAGTTGTCTCCCTCCTGCCTCAATGACTACCGTCCCGTAGCGCTCACTCCCATCCTGATGAAGTGCTTCGAGTGGCTAGTCATGCACTATATCAAGACCTCCCTCCCCCCACTCCTTGGACCCCTTCCAGTTTGCATATCAGTCCAACCGGTCAACCGATGACGCCGTCTCCACTGCCCTCCACTCTGCCCTCAAACACCTGGACTCTACGGGCTCATATGTCAGACTGCTGTTCATAGACTTCAGCTTAGCATTCAATACCGTCATCGCTCAACTAGTTATCTACAAATTGTACCAGCTGGGGCTCAACACTTCGATGTGCAACTGGCTGCTGGACTTTCTGACCAGGAGACCGCAGGCAGTACGGGTCGGCAGCAACACATTTAGCACCATCACCCGGAACATGGGGCCCCTCAAGGTTTTGTGTTGAGTCCCCTCCTCTTCACCCTGCTGACCTATGACTGCAGACCAACATACAGCTCCAACCTCTTCATCAAGTTTGCAGACGACACAACTGTGGTGGGTCAAATCAGCAACGTGTCATGGTCTGTGTTTTGGTTTGGGTTGTGTTTAGTTTTGTTCAATGTTTTCCTGTGTTCCATGTTTGTCGTGTGCTCATTAGGTTGTTGTGTCCACCTGTTCTCGTCTACTTTGTGTTGACCAATCAGCTCTCTCTAGCCACTCGTCTTGTCCAGGTGTTCCTCGTTGTCTCTTCAATTTGTTTGTATTTAGTTCCCTGGTTTCTTTCAGTTCTCGTCGGTTCATTGTCGTTGTCACATGTCTTGCCATGTCATAGTCGCCAGTTGTTTTTGTCATAGTCGCCTGTTGTTTTTGTCATAGTCGCCAGTTGTTTTTGTCATAGTCGCCTGTTGTTTTATCATTGTGATTAAATATTATTATTTTGAGATTCCCGCACTCCTGCCTTGCCTCCCTGCTTCCCTGCAATTGGGTCCACCATGTTCTTGCCTTGCGTTCCTCGCCGTCGCCCTAACCATGTTCATGACAGAATGAACCGACCAGAACAGGACCCAGCGGGAAGAACATGGCGTCACCCTGGACGCCACCAAACTGCCTCCCACCGTCCTCAGCCTGCCATCCATACCTACCCTCCTCCAGTAAGCCCTATCATTCAGTCTTTTCTGTCCTTTTCCTCGGGTCCCCCCACTTGTCCTAGTTATTCACCATGCCCTACTATTGTACATCCACATGTTTCTTTAGATTCAGATTTTTCTGATTGTGAAGATGGCCCTGATTTAGTTAACCTCCTGTCGGATTCTGACTCTGACACAGATTTAGATTTTTCTGGTTCCTTCCCTAGTTTATCCCGTCCTCGTCAGTTTTTGTCACGTTTCCACGTTTCCAACCCCAGTGAGTCCAAATCCTTTCCCTCTGACCTTTTCTTGGGCACCCGTTTGGCCATCTACCCGGGACCGCCGCGTGGTGGCCAACGGAGGCGCCCAAGTAAAGGTCAAATTTTGCCCCCTCGTTTTTTCCCCCCTGTTCACAAATCACTTGATTTTTCACCTGTTCCCACACGTTGTTCCACGGCTCCAATTAAGTCACGTCTAGTCAAACCTGCCCCCAAGCCATGTTCAGTACCAGCCATTTTTCCTAGTTCACCTTCCCGAGACCTTGTGGACTCTTCCACTCCCGTACCCTCTACTCCCACACCTCAATGGCGGCAGGCTGAGGAAGCGACTGCAGCTCCCGTTCCGGCTCCTCGGCAGCTGCGCCAGGCTCCCGCACCGGCGGCGCTCGTCCAGCGGCCGCCACCCATCCTTGCTCCGGCGGCGCTCGTCCAGCGGCCGCCACCCGTCCTTGCTCCGGCGGCGCTCGTCCAGCGGCCGCCACCCGACCATGTTCCGGCGGCGGTCGTCCAGAAGCCGCCACCCGTCCATGTTCCGGCGGCGCTCGTCCAGCGGCCGCCACCCGTCCTTGCTCCGGCGGTGCTCGTACAGCGGCCGCCACCTGACCATGTTCCGGCGGCACTCGTCCAGCGGCCGCCACCCGTCCTTGCTCCGGCGGCGCTCGTCCAGCGGCCGCCACCCGTCCTTGCTCCGGCGGCGCTCGTCCAGCGGCCGCCACCCGACCATGCTCCGGCGGCGCTCGTCCAGCGGCCGCCACCCGTCCTTGCTCCGGCGGCGCTCGTCCAGCGGCCGCCACCCGTCCTTGCTCCGGCGGCGCTCGTCCAGCGGCCGCCACCCGTCCTTGCTCCGGCGGCGCTCGTCCAGCGGCCGCCACCCGACCCTGCTCCGGCGCCGCTCGTCCAGCGGCCGCCACCCGACCCTGCTCCGGCGCCGCTCGTCCAGCGGCCGCCACCCGACCCTGCTCCGGCGCCGCTCGTCCAGCGGCCGCCACCCGTCCTTGCTCCGGCGGCGCTCGTCCAGCGGCCGCCACCCGTCCTTGCTCCGGCGGCGCTCGTCCAGCGGCCGCCACCTGACCCTGCTCCGGCGGCGCTCGTCCAGCGGCCGCCGCCCGTCCTTGCTCCGGCGCCGCTCGTCCAGCGGCCGCCGCCCGTCCTTGTTCCGGGGGCGCTCGTCCAGCGGCCGCCATCCGGCCACGTTCCGGCGGCGCTCGTCCAGCGGCCGCCACCCGACCACGCGCCCGCGGCGCTCGTCCAGCGGCCGCCACCCGACCACGCGCCGGCGGCGCTCGGCCAGCGGCCGCCGCCCGACCACGCTCCGGCGGCGCTCGTCCAGCGGCCGCCACCCAACCCTATTGCCTGGCCCCTGCATTACCATTGGGTTCGGCACCGTGGCCGTCCGCCTGAATGGCCCTGTAAAGACCCTGGTGCTTGGCGTCCTGGACGACCTCCTGAACCGCTCAGCCAAGCACCTCACCTCGGGTGGCCTGGATGGCCACCAGACTGACCTGAGGGGTGGACTCTGTACCCTCCTCCAGGCCCCCTTCCGCCCACCCTGGGTTGATGTCTTTTTGGTTGTTGTTTGGGGAACGTCTGGGATCCGTTCCTTTAGAGGGGGGGTACTGTCATGGTCTGTGTTTTGGTTTGGGTTGTGTTTAGTTTTGTTCAATGTTTTCCTGTGTTCCATGTTTGTCGTGTGCTCATTAGGTTGTTGTGTCCACCTGTTCTCGTCTACTTTGTGTTGACCAATCAGCTCTCTCTAGCCACTCGTCTTGTCCAGGTGTTCCTCGTTGTCTCTTCAATTTGTTTGTATTTAGTTCCCTGGTTTCTTTCAGTTCTCGTCGGTTCATTGTCGTTGTCACATGTCTTGCCATGTCATAGTCGCCAGTTGTTTTTGTCATAGTCGCCAGTTGTTTTTGTCATAGTCGCCTGTTGTTTTTGTCATAGTCGCCAGTTGTTTTTGTCATAGTCGCCTGTTGTTTTATCATTGTGATTAAATATTATTATTTTGAGATTCCCGCACTCCTGCCTTGCCTCCCTGCTTCCCTGCCATGTTCAGTACCAGCCATTTTTCCTAGTTCACCTTCCCGAGACCTTGTGCACTCTTCCACTCCCGTACCCTCTACTCCCACACCTCAATGGCGGCAGGCTGAGGAAGCGACTGCAGCTCCCGTTCCGGCTCCTCGGCAGCTGCGCCAGGCTCCCGCACCGGCGGCGCTCGTCCAGCGGCCGCCACCCATCCTTGCTCCGGCGGCGCTCGTCCAGCGGCCGCCACCCGTCCTTGCTCCGGCGGCGCTCGTCCAGCGGCCGCCACCCGACCATGTTCCGGCGGCGGTCGTCCAGAAGCCGCCACCCGTCCATGTTCCGGCGGCGCTCGTCCAGCGGCCGCCACCCGTCCTTGCTCCGGCGGCGCTCGTACAGCGGCCGCCACCTGACCATGTTCCGGCGGCACTCGTCCAGCGGCCGCCACCCGTCCTTGCTCCGGCGGCGCTCGTCCAGCGGCCGCCACCCGTCCTTGCTCCGGCGGCGCTCGTCCAGCGGCCGCCACCCGACCATGCTCCGGCGGCGCTCGTCCAGCGGCCGCCACCCGTCCTTGCTCCGGCGGCGCTCGTCCAGCGGCCGCCACCCGTCCTTGCTCCGGCGGCGCTCGTCCAGCGGCCGCCACCCGTCCTTGCTCCGGCGGCGCTCGTCCAGCGGCCGCCACCCGTCCTTGCTCCGGCGGCGCTCGTCCAGCGGCCGCCACCCGACCCTGCTCCGGCGCCGCTCGTCCAGCGGCCGCCACCCGTCCTTGCTCCGGCGGCGCTCGTCCAGCGGCCGCCGCCCGTCCTTGTTCCGGCGGCGCTCGTCCAGCGGCCGCCATCCGGCCACGTTCCGGCGGCGCTCGTCCAGCGGCCGCCACCCGACCACGCGCCTGCGCCGCTCGTACAGCGGCCGCCACCTGACCATGTTCCGGCGGCACTCGTCCAGCGTCCTTTCAGATATTTGTGCTGTCTTTGTAGCACCGTGGGCCCTTGAGTACCGTAATTTCAATTTGTGTTACGCATATTGAAGAATTGACAATAAAAGCACCTTAACCTTGACCGTCAAAACTTGTAAGTACTGAGAACAATTTAAATTTAATTAAAATTCATTTCATTCAAATTTGGCAGGCTTGTTACCAATACTGTTCTCTGTGGCGTGCCAAATTACAATAAATGTTTTCTTGGTCACTTTACTGAACCTTTAAGTAAAAACAAGAATTTTGCTATGTCGCCACTCTTAAGGCTCTATTTTCGTAGACAGCGCATGTGCAGCGGTGCGTAAATGCCGGTGGATTCTGGTTTTCGTGGAAGCCAAGGCTCGCTTTTAGATTGCGCCTTGCAGAGCAACATGTTGGTGGCAGAAAGTCAGCCTAAACGTACGCCTGCTCAGAACACATCTAAATACTGGCGCAAGGTAACTAACGCAATTTTGGCGAATTTGGTCGGGGCACAGGCAGTCAGATACTGAGGTCTGTGGGTATACGGTATTTAAGTCACCAGCGGTGATCACCAGCTATGCCACCGTGGGGGATCTAGGTTCAAGACCCCGACCGGACCATCCGCCAACATCCCCCAGACTCACGGGTGTGGTGTCCTTGAACAAGACAATGATACTGCCAAACTGATCCCTGGGCTCTTCAGCTGCCCCCTGCTCCAGTGTGTTCCACGAACAAGTGTGTGTGTTCACTGCGATGGGTAAAATGCAGAGAACAAATTTGAGGCCGATGACTGTGGTGTCGTCTGCAATCTTCAGGAGTTTGACAGCCGGTTGTATTAAGGTGCAGTCGTTTGTGTAGAGAGAAGAGCAGCGGAGAGAGGACACATCCTTGGGGCCCCCCGGTGCTAATTGTTCGCGTGGATGAGGTGGTGTCCCCCACCCTCACCTGCTGCGTTCAGGAAGCTGTAGATCCAGTGGCAGAATGCAGGCAAGACATAGAGCTGGAGAAGCTTGGAGTATAGATGTTCGGGGATGATGTTGTTGAATGCACAGCTGAAGTCCACAAACAGGATCCTCGCGAAGGTACCTGTGCCGTCGAGGTGTTCCGGGATGAAGTGCAGTCCCATGTTGACTGCATGACCTGTTTGCTCGATAGGCAAACTGCAGGGGGTCCAGCAGGGGTCCTGTGACGCTCTTGAGGTGGTCCGGACAAGGCGTTCAAAGGACTTCATGATCACAAATGTCAGGGCGACAGGTCTGTAGTCATTCAGTTCTGAAATTGTAGGTTTCTTGGGGACTGGGATGAAGGTGGAGCGTTTGACGCAGGATGGGATTTCACGCAGCTCCAAAGATCTTTTGAAGATCTGTGTGAAAACCGGAGTGAGTTGGTCTGGGCAGACTTTCAAGCAAGAGGGAGATCTTGTTGATCTTTTGTTGTTTAAAGACCCATTTCACGTCCTGTTCGTGAATAGTCCATGCGGAGGGGTAATGTAATGGTGGTCGTCGGTGGTGTGGCTGGGTGAGTGTGTGGTGTAAAAGTTTCCTTTTCAAATCTGCAGGAGAGGGTATTCAAGCAGTTAGCCAGTCTTTCATTGTTCTCTGCTTGGGGGGGATGATCGCTTGTAGCTGGTCAGTGCTTGTAATCCACGCCACACTAACCTAGAGTCATTTGCAGCCAAAAGGATTCTTAGCTTTTCTGCATAATTTCTCTTTGCGATGTTGATTTCTTTTGTCAGCTGATTTCTGGCTTGATTGTACTAGGCCCTGTCCCCAATCCGATAGGCATCCTCCTTAGCTTGGGAGAGTTGTCAAAGTTAAACAGTGAACCACGTTTTTTTGTTATTGTATGTGTAAAATGTCTTTGTTAGCACACACACGTCTTCACAGAAGCTGATGTAGGATGTACCAGTGTCCACATTAAGTATTCATCCAGGCTACCAGTTGAAGCTTCAAAGACACTCCAATCTGTGCAGTCTAAACAGTCTGGAAATTCCATTTTAGCTTCATTAGTCCACTTCTTCACTGTCTTCACAACAGGCTTCGCACATTTAAGCTTGTGCTTGTATCTTGCTATTAAGTGAATTAAACACTGATCAGACGAGCCCAACGCTGCACGGGTAATAGCACGGTACAAGTCCTTTAGCGTGGAATAGCAGTGATCTAAAATGTTGTTTTCCATGGTGGGACAGTCAGTGTGCAGCTTGTATTTAGGGAGTTATTGGTTGAGTTTTGCTTTGTTAAAGTCCCCATGAAAAATGAGGCCTGAATCTGGGTGCCTTTTTTCAAGTTCATTTACTGTGTCAGCCAGCGTTTGCAGTGCCGCATTTGTGTTACCCCAGGGGGGGCGCAAACACCGGCAAGTATGTATGAAGCAAAGTCACGCAGCGAGTAGAATGACTTACAGTTCAAAAGCAGCAACTTCAAGTCTGGGCTGCAGTGTGTGCTGAGCTCCGTGACATCAGTACACCATTTCTCGTTGATGTAGAAGCATATTCCGCCAAATGTCTCCATTGAGACTGTTATTGCGCCACATTTAAAGGGAATGTAAGTAGCCACATTGAAATTACCAACACCGGTCTAACCCTGGTGGACCGTTACACGTGCTGGGCCGGATTTACGCCGGTCATGAAAATAAGGCCCTAAAAGTATTGGACCAATTAAGTCTCTTAAACTTAATGATATGAGAACAAGTTTGTTTCAATTCTGACCAAAATGTGATTCGTGGACATATTTACAATTAATTTCACCTCAATTGTGTCAAGGCAGCATTACTTTTTCTTGAATCTTCAATAAGTAAACAAATAAATATGTAAAAAGTTTCATGTTTTGACCTCCATGGGGTAAATGATGGTTTGGGCAGTTGCTCCTGCCAAAGAGCCAGCAAGGAATCTTTCTTGTACCCTCAAACTTCCCCCTTCCCTGCTGCCACGGATCAGCCGTTTGATCTAAAGAAAGACAAGAGGAAAGAAAAAGAGACCAGGTGCAGATATGAGGTTGCAATTAAGGGCAAAAAAATTGCTTGCTTCAACACCCCCCCCCCCCCCCCCCTAAAAAAAAAGAGTTAGATTGAAGTCTGTAAAACTACTACATAGATGATTCCAGATTCATTCAGAAATTAAAGACAGAAAAGGCCTTCATTGGACAGCTGCTCGTTGTTGACTTATTAACACTGACCTGTTCATAGGCCATAAACTTAATTGCAGATTCTGGGGCAATCTTGAGGACATTGATGCCATTTCCCCTCCAGAGTGAAAAGACACCTCCTTCTTGGATCATTCCTCTCAGCCCCGACCACAGATTTGTCCCACGAGACACAGAACCATGTACCTTGACACACAATCCAGGACAGCAGTCTTATTATATCCTGTGCTAAATTTGGGAACAGACTCCCTCATGAATGTGGTTACTGCACTGATCCTCTTGTGCATGCTCTATTTACGCTCTCTTGAGAACATGAGCAAGACCCTAAGATACTTGTACTCATTTAGATCAGTATAAATGTAGATACCTGTGTTTCTGAAAGTTGTGTTTTATTAAAGTCATGATAATGAAATAAAAAAATAATAAAAATAATATTTTGTTGTAAATGTGCAAGAATGACCAGTAAACATTTGCTGTGAATATTTATAGCTTATTAGATTGGTTTTAATGTAACATAACAAAAAGTGAATTTAAAAAAAGTATCACAAGTAAAAGTACCGTAGTTATGTTTCCTGCATGGAACCTCTGGATGATGTCATGTATTAAGCTAAAGAAAAGCAACAGTGAGAGTAGCTGCTGCGACGTTACTAAATTATAGTGTCATACATTAAACTGTTGACAACAAATCTAACAAACCCAGTAAATGTGAATATGTCCCAAATACAGTAAGTCCATACTGCTTACACCACATACAAAAAAAGCATTTGCATCAATAGATGTGGTGGACAAACATATACTGTACCAAACCCTGCAGGATACAAACTAGATGCAGCCATTTTACACATACGTACTTCACACTTCACACAAACAAAATTATATTTCAGGGCCTAAAAAGCAACATTTATCTCCACTTTGTCGAAGTGCAACTGAAAGGACTCACCTGCAGGAAAACTTTCAGGCGATCCAAAGGAGCAGTTCCTGTCCTGGACACAGCACCTGCCATTGCTCCAGCAACCAACTGCCTCCATACCAGACCGGACTGCCGTTCCTTCTCTGAGAACTCATCTGGCACCGTCAAATGTTCCCCAATGTCAAACATCTTCCAATAGTTTTGAGATTAATGAATTTCATAATTAATTTTGGGTACAACACACTGCTAAATTTGCATCAATGCTGTATATACGCCTTCATATATTCTATATGTGGCGCCAAGGCATAAGCGCAGAATAGATTCACAAACACACTATGACAAAATGTTTCTGTTATCGACCTCTGTTGTGTTCCTTGATCCTTTCCATTGGATTTCTGTTACTTTGCACACGATTGATTTCTTCTGCAGGACATTCCAAAGGGTTATATGATCAGTTGTATGGTATGTTATGTTTGTGCAATGGCTCTGATTGATTTTCCATCTTCCTAGCTTCACAATTGCTTGTTTTTTCACCAATATGACAGATCTCTGTTTTTCATGTTGGTTACACCTATAACAAGTATAAATGTTCTTCTTCAAAGGCAAAACCCAATCTGAAACTGACCGTAGACATTCATCACTATTTACTGTATATTATAGAACACAGCTGGACAACAAAAAAATACCTCAGTTACCAGTTTCAGTACCTACTGCACATGCTGCATTCTAAGTTGTCTATTAAATAAAGATCTAAATACCTGGAAACAAAGTTGAAATGTTGATCTCTAGTTCATATTAATATTTTGATGTCCAATCCAAATGTCTTCAGTCTGTGCATGCAGACAGATACATAAGCTCCACGGACATGTGGGGTGACTCAGACGTATTTCATTCACAAATATTTGAACCCTTTGAATCATTGTAGAAAGCAATTCATTGACTGCATAATCATCCATCCATCCATTTTCTTTACCGCTTATCCTCACTAGGGTCGCGGGTTGCTGGAGCCTATCCCAGCTATTTTCGGGCGGGAGGCGGGGTACACCCTGAACCGGTGCCCAGCCAATCGCAGGGCACATAGAAACAAACAACCATTCACACTCACATTGACACCCACGGGCAATTTAGAGTCACCAATCAACCTACCACGCATATTTTTGGGATGTGGGAGGAAACCGGAGTGTCTGGTGAAAACCCACGGGGAGAACATGCAAACTCCACACAGGCGGGGCCGGCCGGGATTTGAACCCCGGTCCCCAGAACTGTGAGGCAGATGTGCTAACCAGTCGTACACCGTGCCGGCCGCATAATCATTATCATCATACTTTTGAGCCTATTTTTATTTTTTAAATCACCCCACTGGCCGGCACGCAGCTATGGAGGAGGGGTGGGGGGGGGGGGGGGGGGGGCACATGCACGAATTAATGATAGATGTGACCCAGAATCTTTCTTTGTAACTTTTGTATGAGCACACAGCCCTACAGAATTATGTCCACCTCAGGTTGTTGACGGCCTATGTGTGCTCAACCCAGTACAATTAAATACTGTAATAGCAAAGGCTTTACGGACAAAGTCTGCACCTCATATTTATCACAAAAGGTGTACAAAATGAAACAGCCACAAATCAGTCTGCTTTGACCCCCCTAACATTCTTAACAGCTCTCTTATTTTCAATGCAGCATGATACAATGCAAGCATCACAATGAATCAAAGATCACATGTTATTGCAACGAGAAGGGTTCCGCAACGACAGCAAATCAACCACAAAATATAGTCGTGAGTGCTGGAGTACTCAGATTATTATTATCGTGACCATTTCAACACAATTACAGGAATTAGATGACTCACGTGGGAGTGTTTCCAGTAGTGGACAATCTCCTCCATGTTGTGGAAAGGATTGAACAGGAAGTGATCTCGCCATTCTTTCCAGTCAATGGTCATGGTGCCATCCCTGTCCATGCTGGGAAATTGACAAACTTGTTGGCTGGTTGGTCAATAAAAACAATAATTATACTTCGGCTAGGTAATATTGTGTTGGGTTTCATTATATAATTTGGCATGTTGTATGTACTATTACTTTGACAACAGTTAGATATTTCAAAATCTACAATCATTTCACTTTTAAGTTCAATACATTTGCATTTAATCTTATAAGAACTGTTTATATTAAAACATTTATTTAGGTAATATTTTTATTTAAGATTTATTCATCCATCTTCTTCCACTTATCTCTCTATTTTCTGTGACCGTGCGTCCTCATCAGCATCAAGGGTGAGATAAAACCTATCCCAGTAGACCTTGTGCGAGAGGTTGGATATAGCCTGGACTGGTCACCACTTGATTAAAGGGCACATATAGATAAAACAATGCACATTCCCATTCCCACCTATGGATAATTTATAGTGGGAGGAATTGATTGGGATGTTGACGTGCTAACCATTTTGACAGTGCTGCTTTCTCAAAACTCAAAATGTTATGTATACATTATGTAACAGGTTTCATTCCAAGACTGCAAATAAAATAATAATGGTTAAAGTACAGTTGGTATCATTGGAAAGGATAGAAATGAAGCACATGTTTGTGTGTGTGTGTGTGTGTGTGTGTTTTCTTCTTCTTTTTTAAAATCTTCTATTGCACCTCTGCAGTATTCTGGAGGCCTGCTCCTTGGTGACCTCAACTCCAAGCTTGTGCAGCAAGTGCTGGATCTCGCCCACATCAATTTGACCTTACACAAAACACAACAAAATGTTTGTAAAATGTATTTCATCTTTGGAGTAAAACTAACCATTATTTACAAACTTGTAAATTAGGTCAACTTTAAGGGTTTTGTTATTATTTGACCTCTCCCATGTATACTTTTTGGATACTTTATTGTACTTTTAATTCATATTGTAATCTTTTAGCCAAAATAAAGTAAAACATTATCTATTTTATATTCCAGTCTAGAAGCTGTGAGGCTTCAGTGAAACTGATCCACCAGTCTTTTTGCTCACAGCATGTTCATTATAGTAAGTGCTGTATTTAGATATGGAAAAGGAAGGCATAAATATTTGTGCATGGGATTCAGTGTTTTGATCAATACCATCATTGTTCCGATCCAATTTGTGGAACATGAGCCATAGCCTCTTCTCTTGAGCCTGCAGGTACTGGGAGAACTCTTCGAAGTCCAGCAAACCATCATGATTGATGTCACTCTCCAGGACTATCTGTGGGCGCAGATAGAAAAGTGTTAGGAATTAAGGTTGGAAAGACGGGAAGATTAATTTTCCTGCGCAGAAAGTGCTTGTGTACACAAGATGTGGTGGGCATACAGACAGCAAAGACGTGTCAGTGGTCACATGGTGAAGAGTGCAACAGATACACACAGGGGGAGTGAGGAGGAGAGAGGAAAACAGTCCTTCCATTAGAGTCCAGCTTACCTGGGGGAAAACTTACAGTAATTTCTCCTCTCTTGATGAGCACATAGAGAAAGAGCATAAAAGCAAGACAGAATGCCAAACTTTGCTATTACATCTATATCTTCTAGTTCGGATGTTTAATTTTGTGGACAGTGAAAGATACCCAAAATAATGATGACTTAAATGAAGCACAAAGAAATTTAATAACACACTTTAATAACTTGAACAACAAAATGTAAATGTATAAAGAAGTCTAAACCCTTTTCATACATATTTGTGCGTTACATACCATGGTGGAGCTCAATTTATTTTAAAAACAGTGGTCCTCAGCCAGCAGGCTGTGACATTTGGGAAGAGAGTGATTTTCCTTTTTTTTTATTAATCCATCAATCCATCCATCAATCCATCCAACCATTTTTCCATACAGCTTATCCTCATCAGGGTCATCCATCCATCCATTTTCTAGCGCTTATCCGAGGTCGGGGCAGTAGCTTTAGCAGGGATGCCCAGACTTCCCTCTCCCAAGCCACTTCATCGAGTTCTTCCGGGGGGATCCCGCGGCGTTCCCAGGCCAGTCGAGAGACGTAGTCTCTCCAGCATGTCGTGGGTCATCCCTGCGGTCTCCTCCCGTTGGGACGTGCCAAGAACACCTCACCAGGGAGGCGTCCGGGATCCATCCGAATCAGATGCCCCAGCCACCTCATCTGGCTCCTCTTGATGTGGGGGAGCAGCGGCTCTACCCTGAGATCTTCCCGGATGACCGAGCTTCTCACCCTATCTCTAAGTGAGAGCCCGGAGACCCTGCGGAGGAAACTCATTTCGGCCGCTTGTATCCGGGATCTTGTTCTTTCTGTCACGACCCACAGCTCGTGACCATACGTGAGGGTAGGAACGTATATCGACCGGTAAATTCGGCTTAGCTCCTTCTTTACCACAACGGACCGATACAAAGTCCGCATCACTGCAGGCGCTGCACTGATCCGCCTGTCGATCTCCCGTTACATTCTTTCCTTACTCGTGAACAAGACCCCAAGATACTTGAACTCCTCCACTTAGGGCAGGGTATCATCCCCGACCCGGAGAGGGCACGCCGCCCTTTTCCGACTGAGGACCACGGTCTCAGATTTGGGGGTGCTGAATCACATCCCAGCCGCTTCACACTCGGCTGCAAACCGCTCCAGTGAGAGTTGGAGATCACGGCTTGATGAAGCCAACAGAACCACATCATCTGCAAAAAGCAGAGATGCAATACTGAGTCCCACCAAACCGGACCCCCTCTACGCCTCGGCTGCGCCTTGAAATTTTGTGCATAAAAGTTATGAACAGAATCGGTGACAAAGGGCAGGCTTGGCGGAGTCCACCCCTCACTGGAAATGAGGTCGACTTACTCCTGGCAATGCGGACCAAACTCTAGACACCGGTCGTCCAGGGACCAAACAGTCCGTATCAAGGGGTTCGGTACCCCATACTCCCGAAGCACCCTCCACAGGGCTCCACGAGGTACACGGTCAAACGGCTATTTTGAAAATCAGGATCCACCAGTGCCTCTACACGTCAACTGCTCATCTCGGTCTCATGATACAGTAGTAAAAAAAAGTAAGCCCAAAAGCTAGTCAAAATTTGTAAAAAACAAATTTGGAGAGCTTCTACAGAAAGGGGAAAAGGCCAAATAATGAGACAAACGAAGAGCCTACAACTTCAAAGAATAAACATCTGCATTTAAGAGACAATACTAACAGGACTACTTACAAACCCCAATTTTAATGAAGTTGGGATGTTGTGTAAAACATAAATAAAATAAAAAAAACAATGGATTTGCAAACCATTTTCAACCTATATTTAATTGAATACATTACAAAGACAAGATGTTTCATGTTAAATTGATCATCTTTATTGTTTTTATGCAAATATTCATTGATTCATCTTCCGTACCACTTATCCTTCACTCGGGTTGCAGGCGTGCTGGAGCCTATCCCAGCTATCTTGGGGCGAGAGGCCGGGTACATCCTGAACTGGTCGCCAACCAATCGTAGGGCACATACAAAACAAACAACCATTCGCACACACATTCACACCTACGGGCAATCTTCAAAACGTTTTCAATTAACGTACCATGCATGTTTTTGGGATGTGGGAGGAAACCGGAGTTTCTGGAGAAAACCCCATGTAGGCACGGGGAGAACAAGCAAACTCCACACAGGTGAGGCCGGCTTTGAACCTGGGTCCTCAGAACTGTGAGGCAGATGTGCTGCCCGACAAAGTATACATGTTTAACTAAAACCAAGGTAAACATAATTGGGCCAAAGTTGAGTATTTTTGCTGCACTTAAGGTTCCTAAGAGCACAGTGGCCTCCCTAATTCTGAAATGGAAGACATTTGGGACGACCAGAACCCTTCCTAGAGCTGGCCGTCCGGCCAAACTGAGATATCTGGGGAGAAGAGCCTTGGTGAGAGAGGTAAAGAAGACCCCAAGATCAATGTGGCAAGATGCAGTCGGGAGATGGGAGAAAAATCTAGAAAGTCAACCATCACTGCAGCCCTCCACCAGTCAGGTCTTTATGGCAGAGTGGCCCGACGGAAGCCTCTCCTCAGTGCAAGACACACGAAAGCCCGCATGGAGTTTGCTAAAAACACCTGAAGGATTCCAAGATGGTGATAAATAAGATTCTCTGGTCTGATGAGACCAAGATAGAACTTTTTGGCCTAAATTCTAACCGGTATGTGTGCAGAAAACCAAGCACTGCTCGTCATCTGTCCAATACAGTCCCAACAGTGAAGTGTGGTGGTGGCAGCATCATGCTGTGGATGTGTTTTTCAGCTGCAGGGACAGGACGATTGGTTGCAATCAAAGGAAAGATGAATGCGACCAAGTACAGGGATATCCTGGACTAAAACCTCCTCCAGAGTGCTCAGGACCTCAGATGCTCCTAAGGTTCACCTTCCAACAACACAATGACCCTAAGCACACAGTTAAAATAACGAAGATTGTGGCTTCAGAACAACTCCATGACTGTTCTTGAATGCCCCAGCCAGAACCCTGACTTAAACCCAATCGAGCATCTCTGGAGAGACCTGAAAATGGCTGTCCACCAACGTTCAACATCCAACCTGACAGAAATGGAGAGGATCTGCAATGAGGAATGGCAGAGGAACCCCAAATTCAGGTGTGAAACACTTGTTGCATCATTCCCAAAAAGACTCATGGCTGTGTTAGCTCGAAAGGGTGCTTCTACTAAATACCGAGCAATGGGTCTGAATACTTATGGCTGTGTGATATTTCAGTTTTTCTTTTTTATAAATCTGCAAAAATTTCAACCATTCCATTTTTTTCTGTCAATATAGGGTGCTGTGTATACGTTGTACATTAATGAGGGAAAAAATTTACTTAAATGATTTTAGCAAATGGCAGAAATATGACAAAGAGTGAAAAATTTCAGAGGGTCTGAATACTTTCCATACCCACATAGCCTAGCATAAAATCTGGTATGACACCAGGCACTTGCACGGACCTTTTTGGCGGCAGGTGCTCAAGCCCAAAAAAAGTGCACCCATTGCCAAAACAATGCATACAATTAAGAAAAAACTGTAGTATATATTTAACTTATTTCTGCTAACGTAATGCTGTTCATTACGTTAGCAGAAATAAATACATTAAATAAAATAAGTCAATAATACAAATATTAACAAAAGAGGTGATTATTAACAAACATCGTTTTTTATGTACAAAATGATACCAACATAATTAATTTTAAGAAAATCCACTATTAGTAAGCCTATAACCTGTACAACTAAATTGATAAAGAAAATAGAGAGGGGAAGTAAAAGTTAACAAGTGAGATAAGGTGGTTGGCAAAGTGCACACAACCTCTTATAATTGGGTATGTGGCTGTTCAGAGTTAAGCAATCACATTCAAAGTCATGTTAAATGGGGGTCAGCACACACGTAGTACCTCCATCAAAGTGCATCTGATTAAGCCCAAATAAATTAAGGTGGGAGCATATGTACAATTTTCCCAAGGACTCAAATATTAAAACACTGAGTGGAGTTGATGTCAGAAGAGGACATTTTTCCTATTTCTTTTTTTTTTTTTTTTTTTTAAATATTGATGGATGAAGGGCGGCACGGTGACCGACTGGTTAGAGCGTCAGCCTCACAGTTCTGAGGACCCGGGTTCAATCCCCGGCCCCGCCTGTGTGGAGTTTGCATGTTCTCCCCGTGCCTGCGTGGGTTTTCTCCGGGCACTCCGGTTTCCTCCCACATCCCAAAAACATGCATTAATTGGAGATTCTAAATTGCCCGTAGGCATGACTGTGAGTGCGAATGGTTGTTTGTTTCTCTGTGCCCTGCGATTGGCTGGCAACCAGTTCAGGGTGTACCCCGCCTCCTGCCCGATGACAGCTGGCTCAGAAAATGGATGGATGGATGATGGATGAAGAAAAAAAGGAAAAAGAGCACTTTTGTTCATCCAGGGCAAAGGGGCAGGTGCTAGAGCAGCACTTGGGGTCTATGTGTGCACGTGCCTGTATGACACCAATTTCCCTCAGTTCTGAAATGATGGCTAGGTAAGTGTTCAATTAGAATTAATGGGCTAATTTATGCACTCGATAGGCTGTGCCTTACGCCCGTTAATATAATATAATATAATATAATATAATTTAATGTCTTTTGACAACGCCTATTACTACTCCGTATTAACTGCTGAGTATACAATTAAAATTATGACCGAGCCCCTTATATAATACCAATATTTTAGAGAGAAAAAACGATAGTGTTGCAGGTGTCATGGTCTCACCTCTTCAGCCTCTCCCTGGTGCAAACCTCGAGCAGCCAGTCCAAGTCGCAGCTCACTGATGTCAACCCTGCCATCTTTATTCAAGTCGAGTTGCTCGAACAGATCAGCATATCTCCTCTGACGTTCTGACTCCACAGACGTGCCGTTTTCTGCCTTCGCTTCGTTTTCTCCGCGTTGACTTCGGCCGCACAGATCCTTGTCTTCTTCGCCCATGAAGCTGACAACGCTGACGAGTTCCCTTACTGGCAGGGTATTATGATTATAGCCCGAAATAATATACACCGCAGCAGTACGTCATCACAAGCGTGCACAAATGGAACGACGAGGTGCGCGTGGGTGCGTGTTGCGCATGCGCAGCGGATTTAAGTCACCGACGGATGCGGCGTCTTTTTCTAGGTCTGGATTGTCATTCACACGTTCCAGGATCTATTGTGTCACGCGACATTCATCATCGTCTGTAGTGCTCCTAAATTTAATTGAGCATAGATCGTTAGGAGACTCTTTAAACAGCACGCTTAGGTCTATTACTCTGTAGTGCTTCCAACTGGACCCAGTGAAGACAATTATAAAAACTTCCCCATTTTAAATATCCCTCCGGCTCCTGTCATCAATACTTAATTAGCAACCAGCCCATGTATAATCTTTTTTTTCCAGCTAATACAATGAAATGAAAAAAAAAACAGTATCATGATTTGTTTTTGACATTTGTACAGTGTGTAAGACAAGTGAGCCATTTGACAGCTTTCAAGCTAATAATAGCTGCATTAGAGAGGATTGTACACTGTGACGCAGAGGGGTAAGCAAATTGCACAGTCGGCGTTCACAAGCTATTACAGAGAGATTTAACAATCTGTATTCCACACAGATCTCTCCAAGAACACATATATTGATTCAAATTTTTTTATTTGGTCTTTTTGTCAGATACCCTAGAGAAATGTCCTTACCGCCACAATGGCATATTGATTAAAAATGTATTAATCTTGTGACATTTCGAAGTTTTTAGCTAACTGTGCTATGCTGGTAGAGTTAGCTTAAATTTTTATTTTAGCTAGCTAGTCCTGTACAACATTTTATATGATTACCAAGTTGTTTACCCGAAAATCTTTAAACATATTAACACTACAAGTCGTTTGGTAATGACATGCAATAAAAAATATTATGTTATATATTAAGGGTACAAATGAGGAAAAAACTTACTCTTCCAGTTATCAAAATGTCTTGACTTCTCTCTGTCCTAGCGTTGTGCTTGAGTGACAAGACAAAATGACACAGGGAACTAAAGAATCAGATTTTGAATAAACTTGATTGATCTGAAAATGGTCAACGTGGCGCTAATGACAGCAACTTTAAGGGACAGACATATTTTAGTAGAAATAAAAGACAGAATTTGAAATGTTTTGTATATATGATGAGAAATCATTAATTCTATTATATTTTAAGGAATTTATGGTCAAAGTTACACCATTTTAGCATTTTTTTTAGTAGAAAGATAGCGCTTCATATATCTAAACCCTGCGTTCCAAGGACAGGGTGAAAACTGTAAAATACCACCATAAAACCGCTCAGAAAATGTCAAAATATAGTAATATTAACATGAAATTTTAGACAACACTTATAATTAGGCACATCCACTGCTGGTTATTGAAAAAAATCTATTTAAATATATTTTTTCTTTAAATTTTACATCAAGGACACAAAAAGGCCCGTAATCGAATAAACACCCATACACGTGCATGAGTCCATATTAGCCTGCTGACCATGTATGTTGTCTAAGATGTACTGCATGGTCATTGTTCCATGTTGATCTAACGTTGTAAAGCGTCTTTGAATGCTTTGAAAAGCGCAATAAAAGTGGTATGCAATATTACACTGTTGAGTGAAAAGCTGAAAGCACTGATGTCAAACTCAAGGCCTCAGGGCCAGACCCGCTCATCGCATAATTTTATGCGGGAAAGCAAAGCAGGTGTGTCAACATGATTTTTGCTCAAATCTGCTCTAAAATTTCAAATTGTCGTATGTCATAAATAATAACTTTGAGATATTGCAAGCATTTTTTGAGTGCCAAACACATTTTTACAGTTACTTGAACAATAGTTGAACAAACTATTACCCTTGACTTCTAATTTCAGTTATTCATCAATTTGTTGTGTATTTGTAATAATATGATGAGGCAATTTAATATTCATTCAATATTAAAGGCTTCTCTTTGTCATTTTATCGTAGTGAATGACTTGGGAGAGACATTATACAAACACTTGACACAAAAATTCTGTCTCTATTTGTCTTTGGCAACAGTGCGAGCTTCAGGTACTTCCATTTTAGGTCAATGATAGTGTTCCTAGCTCCGTGTTGCCACACAGATAAGAATTTGTGATCATACTGTACATTTAGAACAGGTTTTACAGTTATGACTGTCGGCCCGACCGTTTCCTGAGCTGATCAGAAGGAAAAATCCCTCTTAACACACTCCACACCACAGGATAAGCGGTCAGGATAATCCTTTAGAGACTGCCACAATTGGTGCTTTGTTAACTTTGATCATAAAGGGAAAAATACTCAAATTTGGCCCAATTATATTTACCTTGCTTTTAGCTAAACAATTATGTATGCATGTATAACTTGTCGGGCAGCAAATCTGCCTCACAGTTCTGAGGACTGGGGTTCAAATCCGGCCTCGCCTGTGTGGCGTTTGCATGTTCTCCCCTTGCCTGCGTGGGTTTTCTCCGGGCACTCCGGTTTCCTCCCACGTCCCAAAAACATGCATGGTAGGTTAATTGACAACTCTAAATTGCCCGTAGGTGTGAATGTGAGTGCGAATGGATGTATGTATGAGTCAACTCAGTTAAAGCACAAACTGATAACCATATATTGTTCTGAAATTCAATTGAAAATTGAAAATTTGTCCCCATTGGCATTCTTTCAAAGATGGCGTGCAGGCGCAGTATGGCGTGTAGCCGGAATATTGGGTAACAACAGCATGGCGTTACACCTTTGGTGGCCAAGAGTCAAGACACACTGTGCTGCACAATGATCTCAGTAGAATATAATCCTTTTCAACACTGTGGTCCCATCATCTCATTACCTGCCTTATGTGGGAAATGCGAGAAAGGACGGTGCAACTATGCTGATTTTGTAACATGTGGCAGATGTGCTGAAAAGTTGAAATTGATTAATTTTGGAAGAACCACAGTGTCAAATTGTAAGTAGTAATCAATAAGTGGTAGTTGCTTAACATTGAATCATTTTTGGGAAGTAACATCAGGTCATGTAGTAACATCAGGTCTTCCATCTTGATTACTGAACTGTCAATTAAGTATGTTAAAGCCTAAATGATTATCGACCTGTGGTCCTCACCCCAGTAATCATAAACTGCTTTGTTCTAGTTCTAGTTCTCCAGCACATCAGGGACTATGTCACCCCCAGACTTCAACCCCTACCAGTTCGCATATCACTTCACTCTGTGTTGAGCCACCTGGAGCAGCAGCAGAGCTGCAAATCACTGCAGTCATCAAGAAGGCTCAGCAGTGCTACAATTAATGCGAGTCCTCAGGAACCAGAAGCTGGACTCCAACCTGCTGCTGACCCTCTACCACTGGTCCATCAAGAGTTTGATGAAATACTGCATTACAGTATGGTACAGCAGCTGCACCATGGCGGACAGGGAAAAGCTACAGAGACTAATAAAGGCTGCACAGAAGATCATCGACTTCCCTCGCCCATCTCTGATGGCTATAGTTACACCTCCCACTGCATTAGCAGAGTAAACAACATTACACACAAAGTTGAAACCGTGACCCCCGTGCTTTCTTTAGTCACGTACTGTGCACTAGTCAATGTGCCTGGAACACTGTGCAATATCCATAGTGTGTGCAATACTGCTACTTAGACCACAATTCTATTCATTATCTTCTATGATGAGGAATTCAGTTTTTACTCTGCTATTGTTAGGCTTCCAATTGCGAGGAGGATCCAGGTGCAGGGGCAACAGAGCAAGCAGTAGGTTATGATACTGTATGTTGACATTGTTGAAGGATGGTATCTCTCTGCCAGTCCTTCGCGTGTTCGTTGAATTTCGGATGATGAGAATGTTGGAGTCCGAATCAGAGACTGGAAATGAACTTCTTTAAGATCTTTTATTGCAGAATATTCTGGGTACAAATGTTCTACAGGCAAAGGCTGCAGCTGCACAAAAGGTGCGCTTTCTCAGCATTCAGTGCGAGATTATATACAGTGTTCAGGGCGGTGTTTAAAGCTTGAGCAGGGTGGATCCAAGGTCACAGCATTATCTCTTCTTGGGGCAAAACATCCTGTTTTGCGGCTGACATGTAGTTTTCACACTTACGTGATTATCAGAACATATTAATACTGAGGTTAGGTTACACAACATAACAGTGCACAAATAAGTCTATGTATGATCATGACGTCAGTATATCACGTGTGAGGGCCTTCAATCCCCCTTTCGGACTCGAAAGAGTCCGACACCAGGATATGTTAAACAGCATGTAAGAGAATGTACCATTACAAAAATATGCCCGCGGGGTCATCGAGCATCTCAGGGGATACCCCCGAGGACAGGAGTGGCATCATCTGGGCGGGGTTGTTAACATCTCTTTTTTCGATAGCTGCTGTAATGAGTCGCTGGCTAAGAGAGCGCAAGCAAGGAATGCAACAACATCCACATATTGTGAGAAAAGCAGCAAACACAGCAATAGAAATAAAAATAGAAGTATCTACCCCGGAATGTTGCTTCATCTTTTTGTTTAATGTTCTGAGCCCTTCAATTGCAGAGGTTAGGCTGCCATCAGAAGCTGTGTTATTAGGAATAAAAGTGCAACATTGTTCGCCAAACATGGAGCATACGCCTCCTTTTTCTGCCAGGAGCATATCTAAAGCAATGCGATTCTGGAAAGCCATCAGAGAGGTGGCGGCTAGTTGACCATGTACCGCTTCAAATCCGCTTTGTGTCCAATTACCTAGGCGTTGCACATTGTAATGTACGTAATTAATTCTATCTGTGTTTTTATTTATAGTACACCACCAACAGATTGTGGATTCAAATCCTGCGGCAACCTGATCTGCGAGTTTATATTCATCGGGGACCCCTCGTGGTACGCCAATCGCATCAATGTATGTGGGGTCCCCCTTATCTTGCCATGTGCTAGTAGATCGTTTGGCTTTTTGTAAGTGGGATAAGTGTTGTGGTCCTAAGTTGTGAATAGTTTGCATCAACACATTGAAATGAACTTCTTTAAGATCTTTTATTGCAGAATATTCTGGGGTACAAATGTTCATACAGGCAAAGGCGCAGCTGCCCAAATGTGCTCAAACGTGCCGCTTATCACGTTCAGTGCGAGATTATAATACGGTGTTCAGGGGGTGTTTAAAGCACAGCAGGGTGATCCAAGTCACAGCATGATCTCTTCTTGGGACAAAAACTGTTTCGCGGCTGACATGCAGTTTTCACACTTACGTGATTATCACAACATTTTAATAATGAGGTTAGATTAAACACATACACAGTGCACAAATAAGTCCATGTATGAGCGTGACATCATTATATCTCGTGCGAGGGCCTTCAATCCCCTTTCGGACTCACAGTTGAGTGACTGAATTGAGTTTTCGCTTACCTCTCTGTATTGTTGTTAGGTTTGAGCGCGCGCCAAGAGGCATCCAAAAATACCAACAGCCAAGAGAGTTTAATACAATAAAAAGGGTTGTGATGTAACAACAAATTGAAACATTGTCCCATTTGCGGGCCATTGTTGGGTGGTGTTTTTTCAGGATCGACGCTAGAGAGCGCTGTCAGCTTCTTCAGGACCTGGGGTTAGACTACCCGGTCCTAGTTGAGTCACCGGTATTATTCTGCCCGTGTACGTGATCTCAACCTTTGATGAGTGATGTCCGTCAGTGGGATGGGAACTGTCTTGGCGTTGACGTGCAGTCAGTACTTGCGGCAATGATGATCTGTCAGGGCGGGGTCTTTGCTGGTCGTGTAGAGGTGAGGTGGTACCACGTCCCCCCTTTCCTTGTAGGCGGACAGCGGACGATGTACTCTCCGTCACTTTATGAGGACCTGTCCACTGGGTTCAGACCACTTTCTTTTGGTTCACTTTCAACCAACAACTTCACTTTCCAAGCATAACCAAGGAGCGCGGGATGTTTTGCAGTATGTGCTGAAAAGCAAGCGAGCGTTAGTTGTTTGAGCTCGGAGGGCGGAAACATCTGTTGTCTCAGTGAGGAGCTGTAGACGGAAACGGTCTGTTAGTAAGACATACACATGGAGTCCCAGCCTTTGGCTGAATTGAGAGACATTCGTACATTCATCAAAGCCAAAGGAAGGCTGTAGCCAATGAGATATTGAAGTAGCTAAAGCTTTGGCCAATTATTTCCGAAATGTTACCGATTCATTCTTACTGACTTGTACTGGACTGTGGGTGATATAACTGACCGAAATGTGTGTTTCAGTCTCAGTGGCTCTTTCTCCATCCAATGCAAATGTTTGTTTTCAAAATGGCTCCCATTATCATACCCTTATTTTATTGGGAAAAACCCATTAGACATGGAATAAAAGAATGGCGAATCAATGTTTAACATACGTTTGCCGTTCTCGGTTTTGCAGGGATAGGCTTAAGCCAAGCGAGAAGGATCCACTGACACTATAGATACCCGAACGGACACGCTTTACATCAGTCTGTAAAATCATCGAAACCACCGAAGCCAGGTGCCGTCACGTCAGGATCGTGAAATCCCTGGGTGTTCGTGGTAGGCATGCTGTTATATCTCTACGACACTGCATCCTGTAGTTGATTTTAACAATTGCTCTCATAAAAGGATGCCACCAGGTGGAGTCGTCCTGTTTTCTTCCCGCCTACATGGCATGCCCATGAGCCTTCGCTTATCAACAGATAGAATTGCTTCGTATATTTCTTTTAAACTGGTAAAAATGGGTGTATTATACCTGACTCACGTATTTTTGCACAATCTTGCTTTTAGCAAGCCATCAATGGTTTCTGTAATGCCAATACGACCTGACTTCCTCATTGGATACTGTGGTATCCAAATAGGAATTTTGGAACAGCCTCGCTGTACACCTCATCTCCCGTCCTGCATAGTACAGAGTGCAATGCATCCAATCAGAAACCATATCATGGGTCTGAGGTGACCGGGTTCAATCCCGGCCCCGCCTGTGTGGAGTTTGCATGTTCTCCCCCTGCCTGCTGTGTTTTCTCCGGGCACTCCCGTTCCTCCCACATCCCAAAAACATGCATGAATGGTGAGACTCTAAATTGCCCGTAGGCATGACTGTGAGTGCGAATGGTTGTTTGTTGTATGTGCCCTCGATTGGCAGGCAAACATTCAGGTGTACCCCCCCTACTGCCCCGATGACAGCTGGATAGGCCCAGCACGCCCTCGACCCTATAGAGAAACGGCTCAAAAATGGATGGATGGA